>NC_041054.1:13399859-13732359 GCF_900634775.1 Gouania willdenowi | reverse complement strand
AAGCAATACCATCCAATGTCTTAAAGAGTCTTTTCTTTCTTTTCCAGCACCTTTCCCTCTATTTTACCAAACCTTTCTCCTATGCTCTCTGACTTTCAATTTTCAGAAACCTGCAGGGGCCACTGGAGTGTTCAAGGTGGGCTTTAAAACCTTTAAAATTCCATCTCCTTGTTTTGTGGAAAAAAATGGTCTGAGGTTGGAAAGATAAAACCTTTGAATGTTCACAGGAGTTGAAAAACTTTCAAGCTGCAATTTCAACCTTTTGCTAATGATCTTTGATTTATTGATCTATGAGGCCTACACTATGTCTTTATCTGAGTTCCTCCCCAGCAGCTGTAAATGAATGTTTAGAAAACCTTAAGTGAATTATATACAGTCATTTACATTTGGAATGGGGTGGAATGTGGTGCCCGAACTGCAACTATTACTTTTTGCTAAAGCACAATGATCAGTGGATGGGATTATCTTTTGTTTCTTTTAATTAATATGTTACACAGATTATAGTCCCTGTTTGTGACAACAAAAGAAACAAAGCTGAATGCTGATAAATAGAACTTTAACCCTTTAATCTGCAAATATCCGTGTAGAAAAGCAGGGGCATGTGTTCAAGGGCTCATTGCTTACCCCATGATTATGCTAATTAAGCTGATTATGCTCACTGTTCTCTGCTGGTGGGGGGGAAAGGGGTTTTGCCACAAAAGACCCTTATATCAAAGTTTACCTCTGTAGAGTAAAACACCCAGAGAGAGTGAAACAGTGGACCAGTGAAGTAGTAGAGAAACTCCAGTAGTGTTTGGACTGTACTGACTGGGATGTTTTCAGGTCTGCGAACAGTTCTCTGGATGAGTTTACAGACGCTGTGACGTCCTACATCAGCTTCTGTGAGGACAGCTGCATTCCATCAAAGACCAGGGTGAGTTATAACAATGACAAACCCTCCATGATGACATTATCTGCTGCACTGTATATATATATATATATATATATATATATATATATATATATATATATATATTTATATTCATCCTATTTATCCTTTATTCTCTATCTATCCTTTATTTATCCCTCATCCTTTATATTTATCATTATTATTATTATTATTGTTGCTGGGTTGTTCTTTGTTTTTTTTTCTTTATTTCTTTATTTATTTTTTTTGTTTGTTTTGTGCACCAACTACCAAGACAAATTCCTTGTACTGTCCTTAAAACTGTACATGGCCATTAAAAACATTTCTGATTCTGATTCTGAAATGTCTCTGCAGGCTCAAAGCTCGTTGCGTCACTTCTGAGCTAGTCCAATCCATGAGTTTATTAAAAAAATGCTAAGATTAGGAAAAACCATTCAAAGAACATATACACTCTTGTTTTTTGTTGATTTTCAGCAGTAAAGCTCAGACATTTCTCCATTTTATGGAAATGTTGAATGGGCTGATTGATAGACTCAAGTTAGTACTGAGCGTTCCTTTCCTTTCGTGGGCCGTCTAAGACTCGGCTCTGTGTGAGGTTTATGCAGCCAGTTCTAATGACACCTACGGAAATGTCAAGATGATTACTGACCACATAGTAAGGCAGTAAGTGCACCACGCACTCTGGATTTCCACAGCATTGTGTGTGGCATGTGTACCTGAGTAGGGTGAAAAAAGGTGGAAGAGCCAGTGGTTACCGCCAATTATGTCCTTTTTCATATTTAATGGTGTTTATTTGAGGTAAAGGTCAGTGGAGCTGTGTTCATATGTATTTCCTAACACAGAGGGAAGCAGCTGGCATCCTGCTGCCTTGTCTGTGCTGGCTCTTTAAAAATGCACAGTGTTCCGCTACAGGGAGCAATAACTCCCCTGGCGTTAACCTATTGAGCAGTAAATATCAGGTAACCTCACTGATACAATTCCACATCTTCCTTTTCAGCCTTTTAACAGGTTCATTGAGGAAAATCGCTGCAGCCTCTACGTAACAAAACATATCAATTTACTGAATGCTAACTGAGGACTTTATTGATCATCAGTACACATACGAAAAAAAATCCAGCATTTAGTATTCTGTGTATGTCTTCATTGAGATGAGACAGCATTGATAGATCTTGTTTCAACAAGATGATTCATTGACAACACGTGTTAAAATAGTGAGGGGAATATTACTTTTCACGATCAAAATGCCTGAATTTGTATTAAAGCAAACGGTGTGAAAAAGTGCATTTCATATTATTGTGTTAATGGGCCCATGTTAAGCTAAATCCACTTTTCTGTGCTTTAAACACCATAAAAGTGTTATTAGGGCTTCATACACATGCCCAAAGTGTTTTTTTCATTGATTCCCTCAATCATTAGTTAGAGGGTGATTTTCTCCTTTCTTACTGCAGGGTGAGCCCAAACACCTCGCTCCAATTTGATGACACGTTCCCACTTTGATGATGAATTTGACGCGGCACTGAGCTGGAGAAGCCGCGCCTCCAGGAAGCGCTCTGCCATGATTGACATATAAACAGACACGCCCACAAAGGTGAGCATTTCAGCGTCCTTCACGCAGTGCTATGTATGTATTTTCTATGTACGTACCAGAGAAAGCCCCGCCCACACGCTGTGTCTAGTGTTTATAAAGCAGCATGAGCTCGGCTACGGAGTGGGTGGGAGGAGGTCAGGCTGTCCTCTGGCCCTATGTCACCGTGTGGGGAGGAGGAAGTCAGTCACACCCAATCATGAATATGCATAAGTAGGATGCAAATCAGCCTGTTTGTGTAGAGTTGCTCAGAAAGTGACTTTTCAGAGGCTAAAACTTTGGAAAACAGGCGAGTTTGGGAAAATAAACCTCAAATACTATGTTTTTGTGGTTCTTAGAACAAAAGGAGATGGGTGAAAAATAGCATGACATATGGGACCTTTAAGTTACGTAGTACATATCGGTCTCGGGTATTTATCTTAAAAATGTGATATGTCAACATAAGTTTACATAAATACCAATCAAAAACAATTACATTGAAATAGTAGATTTGGTTTAAAATGATTTCTATTATCTAAGAATGTAATCATGCATTTAAATTTTAGTAGGATTCGTTGGGAATAATGTAAAATTAACAGGGCAGTTAACCAAAATGAGACAGTTAGAATAAAAGTAATACCTTGCTTTAGATATAGAAACTCTCAATATCAGAGTTCTTTTAATTAATATTTTTGTAAAAGATGGTACATGGATATACATAGATTGTGTGTTGTTTTTGATGTGGGGGTAAAGGATTATGTGCACATGCTGTAAGTTAAATAACTTTCTGCCCCCTATTTCCTCCTCTGCCAACTTGAGAAGCTCATTGCTCATGGGCAATGACAGAGAATGTTTGCACTTGTGCATTGTTTCTTTTCTGACATGCTTTATATACATAGCATGCTGGTGTGCACGTAAACTAAACAATGACATTGGAGGACAGACAAATTGAGCACCGTCCTAATGAGCCAGGCAAAGCTGCCTGTCTACTTTGTCTCTTAGGCCATCCTGCCTGAAAACCACTAAAAGGTTTGAATTAAAATTTTAAACAGAGCTGTGACGTGCTGCCTGCAATTCAGGACATTTATATATAAAGCACAATTCTCTTGGCCGAAGCAGTTATTTCTGTTTGTCAAGTCACAAAATACATGCTGGTTCCTTACAGGTGTTGAAGTTACATTTCAATAAGGGTCAGCAGAAGTAAAAGAAGCATAAAACTTCTTTAAGGCAGTAAAAATATATATATTTTTAAAGTATGTTTACTGTGTTGCTTTTTGTACTTTCACTTTATCACTGGTTTTATAGAAAATTCTGGAGCCTACCCAAGCACACAATATAAGGTCAAACCTAAACACAATAGTAGCATTAGACTTTTACAATCCTGAAACAGTACACAATAAAAACCGACTGGCATTCGAGACAGTAAATGTTTTCTTGTCCTTTGTAATCTTAAATTAGGTTATAGCTTGCCTGGATGCAGCTATAAAACAATAATAGGTTGTTTTTATGAATGCAACACTAAAAACACACCATGCACATTAGGTGTTAACTCTCCCTGTTTGTGGGTACCCTAAAGCATTAAAAGTCATAATTTCTGACAGCGTAATTGGAATTTTGGGACCCTCAAAAGCCAACCACTTCATCAGGTCTATGTCAATTATTGCAACACCTACTTTGTTTGCTCGAGGGTTTCTGAGGACCCTTTAAAAAAGGAACCTCTCATTGTTACAAGAAAGATTAAGCAGAACTTAATTAAATAGGAAAGATAGAAAAGGAGTTGAAGATATATGTGACATGGTATAGAAAACATGCTAGAAGGTATAAACCAAAGATCGTCCACATGCTAGTCAAGGATGCACATTCTGTCATGCCCTCTACCTCTGGCATCTCCTGAACTGGTCCGTTGGCACCATCTGGTGGTCTCCATGCCTCACTATCCAGACTACTCAACTCTAATCATCAGGATTGCTTCCAGCTGCGGCGGGGAGTGGTCACACCACTACTTAAGACACCGGCAGACCACAAACCGACGCCAAACTGTAAGCATTGCAGACTCTGACCCTCTCAGCCGATGGGAGCTCTCCTGCTTCCTTCCCTCCTGGAACCATCATCACCGCTGGAATCCCTCAGCTCACTCCACCCTTCAGCTGGTTCTTCCCCACTCCTGTGCCAGGCTCCTTCGTTTCGGCCGCGTTGGCTGCAGCTCGAGCGTCTCTGTGTTCCTGCCCATTTGGGGTTCAGAGGTTTCCTTTGTTAGTTTAGTCATTCTGAGTTTATGCCTTTAGACCTAGGGTTCTGTTTTTTCATCAGTAGTTTCCTGATCGTTTTTAGTTAATCTTAGTATTAGGTCTCCCTCAGTTAGCTCAGCACTTAATTTCTCCACCACCCCACTTAGGGCGCTGGTAGGTTTTCTGTTGTATTCAGTTTTTGTGAAATAAATCAGTTAATTGTATCTGTGCCTCCTGTTGTGCTGTCTGCGCTTGAGCCTCAGTTCCGTCTCGTGACAGTACAGTTTGGCCATAATGAGCTCAGCAGACCGCACTACAGATGAGGCCTCAGCCGCTCATCATGCTGTAGTTAGTCATGACGCAATTCTAGGCCGGCATGATGAGCTACTCAAGACTCTCGTGTCTAGCGTTAAAGCTCTAATCAGCCAAATGTCTCACCTTACTGGTCAGCAGTCCGTGTTAGCATCTTCACTAGCTGCGTCAGGTTGCCAGCCTACCCCCATTAATGCCCCCGAGACGACGGTTGTAGGCTCTCCCTCTGCCCTGGCCACAGTAGGCCGTGAACCCACGGTTCCGGTTCCTGAGCGCTATGCTGGAGATCTCGGCTCTTGCCAGGCCTTCTTGACTCAGGTTTCACTCGTCTTTGAGTTACAACCGACCTCCTACGCGTCCGATAGGGCTAAAATCGCATATCTAATTGGCCTTCTACGGGGGCCTGCACGGGACTGGGGAACAGCTGTGTGGGAGAAACAGGGGGAGATCTGCACCTCCTACTCCCGCTTCTCTGCAGACATGAGGCGCGTCTTCGATCACCCAGTTCGGGGGCGAGACGCTGGAGATCGCCTCATGGCCCTGAGGCAGGGGGCCCGCAGTGTTGCAGAGTACTCCGTGGAATTCCAGGCCCTTGCAGCTACCAGTGGGTTCAACGATCCGGCCCTCCAGAGGTCATTCTATAGGGGACTGTCCGAGGCTCTGAAGGATGAACTCGCCACCAAGGAGGAGGTGGGCAGCCTGGAGGCCCTAATCTCCCTCGCCATCCGGCTTGACAATCGCTTGAGGGAGAGGCGCAGAGAGCGCGCACACTGGAGGGACTCAGCACCCTCCCGCCGACTGAGTCCCACTCTCCAGCCTGCTACGCCCACACCGTTCCCTGAGGCTGCCTCCGAGGCCATGGAGGCACTTCATTGCTTCCTGCCCCAAGAGACCAGCAAAAAAGAGGGCTCACTCGTGACAGGGAGTCTACGAGTGAGCCGGACTGCTTCCACCTCCCCTCATCTGTTACAGCTACCCGCTACACTCAGCTATCAGAACCACTCACTTTCTGTGACCGTGCTGGTGGATTCTGGGGCCGAGGAGAACTTCCTTGACTCGGACCTCGCCAGGCAGCTCTACATCCCGTCGGTGCCACTGGATTCTCCCGTGGAGGCCCGTGCTCTCAACGGCCTCCCCCTGGCCACGATCCACCGGAGAACAGTTCCTGTCACCCTCCGGTTAGCAGGTAACCATCATGAAACACTAACCTTTCACTTGTTGGAACATTCTCGCCCACAGTTGGTGCTGGGGCACCCCTGGCTGATTAAACATAACCCCTCCATTGACTGGTGCGGCAGCCAGGTTAAGTCCTGGAGTACTGGGTGTCATGCTAACTGTCTCCGTTCAGCCCCATCCCCTGCTCCAGTAAATCCCAAGCCAGATCCTCGGCCTCCGGACCTGTCCGGCGTTCCTGAGGTTTACCATGACCTAGGTCCAGTCTTCAGTAAAGAGGATGCCCTATCCTTGCCTCCTCACCGGCCCTACGACTGTGCCATCGAGCTCCTGCCTGGAGCCACTTTGCCCTCTGGCCGTCTGTACAACCTCTCTAAACCCGAGCAGGCCGCCATGGAAACTTACATAAGGGACTCCCTGGCAGCAGGTATCATTCGGCCCTCCACTTCTCCGGTAGGTGCGGGATTCTTTTTCGTAAATAAGAAGGACGGGTCCCTGCGACCCTGTATTGACTTTCGGGGCCTAAATAATATAACCGTGAAGAACAAGTACCCTCTACCTCTGATAAACTCTGCCTTCACCCTCCTCCATGGGGCCAAAGTGTTCTCCAAACTAGACCTGAGAAATGCTTATCATTTAGTGAGAATAAGAGAGGGAGATGAGTGGAAGACGGGTTTTAATACCCCCCTGGGACACTTTGAGTACTTAGTAATGCCCTTTGGCCTCACGAATGCCCCCGCCGTCTTCCAGAACCTGGTTAACGATGTGCTCCGGGATATGATCAACCACTTTGTGTTTGTTTACATAGACGATATCCTGATTTATTCCAGAGACCAAGAGGAACACGTCCGCCATGTCCGCCTGGTTTTGGAGCGCCTGTGGAAGAACCGCCTTTTTGCTAAAGCGGAGAAGTGTGAGTTTCACATTACTACAGTATCATTTTTGGGTTTTGTCATCTCCCCAGGACGTGTTATGATGGACCCGGCCAAGCTATCGGCTGTCTCCGAGTGGCCCCAGCCAGAGACCCGGAAACAGTTACAGCGTTTTTTGGGCTTCGCTAACTTTTACCGCCGCTTCATCCGTGACTATAGTAGGGTGGCAGCCCCTCTCACAGCCCTGACCTCCACCTCAATTCCCTTCCAGTGGACCCCCAAGGCCGAGCAAGCATTTCAGTCCCTCAAGGTACGCTTTACCTCTGCGCCTATCCTTGTTCAGCCAGATCCCCACCTTCAGTTTGTGGTCGAGGTGGATGCCTCCGACTCCGGGGTTGGGGCCGTACTCTCCCAGAGGACCCCATCTGACCAAAAGCTGCATCCCTGTGCCTTCTTCTCTCGCCGCCTGACCCCAGCAGAACGGAACTACGATGTGGGGAACCGGGAGCTGTTGGCGGTCAAGCTCGCTCTAGAGGAGTGGCGGCACTGGCTGGAGGGGGCAGAGCACCCATTCATTGTCTGGACAGACCATAAGAACTTGGAGTACATTCGTTCAGCCAGGAGATTGAACTCTCGGCAGGCCCGCTGGGCGCTGTTTTTTGGTCGCTTCCAGTTTTCCCTCACGTATCGCCCGGGGTCCCGTAACATCAAGCCGGATGCCCTGTCTCGTCAGTTCTCCTGCGACGAACCCTCTGGTGACCCTGAATCTATCCTTCCCCCTGCTCGTCTTGTCGCCTCTCTAACCTGGCAAGTGGAGGATCAGGTCCGTCAAGCACAGTCCCAACAGCCAATCCCAGGTAACTGCCCGCCTAATGTTCTCTATGTTCCTGAGTCTGTGCGTACCCAGGTGCTCCAGTGGGCTCATACCTCTCGCTTCGCCTGCCATCCTGGGGGCTTCCGGACCACAGCCATCCTTCGGCAGAGGTTTTGGTGGCCCTCTCTCGAAAGGGACACTCGGGACTTTGTCGCCGCTTGCCCCACCTGCTCCCGGGGCAAGACCCCTTACAGACCCAGCTCGGGTCTCCTTCAACCACTCCCGGTGCCCACTCGGCCTTGGTCACACATCGCTGTGGATTTCGTCACGGGGCTACCCCCCTCTGGAGGTAACACGGTCATCCTCACCATTGTTGATCGTTTTTCCAAAGCAGCACACTTCGTCGCCCTTCCCAAACTCCCCTCAGCCAGGGAGACGGCATCCCTCCTAGTTGACCACGTCTTCCGGTTGCATGGGATACCAGCAGACATTGTCTCGGACCGGGGTCCACAGTTCATCTCCGGAGTCTGGAAGGCCTTCTGCGCTGCCCTAGGGGCCACCCCCAGTCTCACCTCTGGCTTTCACCCCCAGTCTAATGGCCAAGCGGAGCGGGCCAATCAGTCTCTGGAGACGTACCTCCGGTGTCTGGTCTCCTCCAACCCCACTGCCTGGGTTGAGCATCTGGCCTGGGTGGAGTATGCACACAATTCACAGATAAACTCTTCTCTGGGGATGTCTCCTTTTCAGTGCTCCCTCGGCTATCAACCTCCGTTGTTCCCCTCCCAGGAACAGGAACTCTCCGTTCCCTCTGTACAGACCTTCGTCAGCCAGATCAAAAGGGTCTGGGACAGGGCCAGGGCCAGACTTATTCAATCAACTGAGAGGATGGAGCGGCAGGCCAACCGCCGTCGCTGCCCGGCACCAACCTACTCTGTGGGCCAACGAGTCTGGTTGAGGGCCAAGGACCTCCCTCTGAAGGTCGAATCCAGAAAGCTGGCACCCCGGTTCATCGGTCCCTTCCCCGTGGAGAAGATCATCAGTCCGACAGCGGTACGTCTCACCCTTCCCAGAACTTTGAAAATTCACCCCACGTTCCATGTCTCGCAGGTCAGGCCCGCCAGGGACTCCCCCCTGGCTCCTCCTGTTCCCCCCCCCCCTCCTCCCAGGATGGTGGATGACTCGCCCGCCTACTCGGTTCGGCGCTTGCTGGATGTCCGCCGCAGGGGTCGCGGCCTCCAGTTTCTCGTGGACTGGGAGGGTTACGGGCCTGAGGAGAGGAGCTGGGTTCCCCGCAGTCAGATCCTTTGCCCTGACCTAATCAGGGATCTCAAGCGGCGGCGTCCTGAACGTTTTGGTCGTGCGCCTGGAGGCGCACGTAGGAGGGGGGGTACTGTCATGCCCTCTACCTCTGGCATCTCCTGAACTGGTCCGTTGGCACCATCTGGTGGTCTCCATGCCTCACTATCCAGACTACTCAACTCTAATCATCAGGATTGCTTCCAGCTGCGGCGGGGAGTGGTCACACCACTACTTAAGACACCGGCAGACCACAAACCGACGCCAAACTGTAAGCATTGCAGACTCTGACCCTCTCAGCCGATGGGAGCTCTCCTGCTTCCTTCCCTCCTGGAACCATCATCACCGCTGGAATCCCTCAGCTCACTCCACCCTTCAGCTGGTTCTTCCCCACTCCTGTGCCAGGCTCCTTCGTTTCGGCCGCGTTGGCTGCAGCTCGAGCGTCTCTGTGTTCCTGCCCATTTGGGGTTCAGAGGTTTCCTTTGTTAGTTTAGTCATTCTGAGTTTATGCCTTTAGACCTAGGGTTCTGTTTTTTCATCAGTAGTTTCCTGATCGTTTTTAGTTAATCTTAGTATTAGGTCTCCCTCAGTTAGCTCAGCACTTAATTTCTCCACCACCCCACTTAGGGCGCTGGTAGGTTTTCTGTTGTATTCAGTTTTTGTGAAATAAATCAGTTAATTGTATCTGTGCCTCCTGTTGTGCTGTCTGCGCTTGAGCCTCAGTTCCGTCTCGTGACACATTCTGCATTGGAATTATTGCAAGTGAGCCTATTCCTTTAGCTATTTTATTCCAATGTTTGTCTGCCTGAGTGACGCAGCTGCTCCGAGACAACACCAACTGGCAGTGGGATTTGTTTTTTCAGAGTAGAAACTAAGACTGTGGGAAGTGTCAGTGTCTGTGGGCTGAAAGGGAAATGCAGAAAAATCTAATTCCACCATAAAACTACAACAGCACCAATACCAACAACAGCAACGACAACAGGTGAGCTATATCAGTAGCTACAGCTCTGCTGGAGCAAAGTGATTCAATATTATAACACATAAAGACATGGTGTAGGCCTCCTAGATCAATGAATTAGAGCCATTTCTTACAAAAGACGGAGAATTCACTGACAAACAAATCTCGAAGGTTGAAATTAACACTTGTACGATTGTTTTTGACTCCATCACAAACAATGGGTTTGTTGACAAATTGTTGTGTGACATTAACTAAAAAAATTCGGAAATTTCTTTGGGGATCCCATAGAAGAATATAAAGATGGCGCCAAAGACAAGGATTGCCAGACACTGATTCCCTTGTTCTAGTTTGCATGGTATTATTGCACCCTTTTTTATGCTAGTAACATCTATCTAGAAAAGCAAAGAACGTCTGTGTGCGTGTGTGTGTGTTTGTGGAGCGAATATCTCCCCGACGTGGTGTGTGGTCGACCTGAAACTTTGTCAATGGCTTCCAAATACCACGAGTGTGTTTATCCATTATTTTGGAGTAACTTGGTGTTGTAAAACATTCAAAAACTTTCATTTTAAGATTATGGCACTCTCGGCAATGAGTGGGGTATTGAGCGCGCTATTTCCGGTTCCGGATTCATGACGTCACTGTGTCGCAGTTTGTTTGGGTTTAAAAAAGAAGGTCAATATTAAAAAACTTTCTGTACTGCTAAAAGTTATTTAACTTAATATTTCATGGTTATTTAATATTTCAGATCAAACTTCCTCTAAATCGCGGGTCACGGACTTCACTTCCTCCAAGGCGGCAGCTGTGCTGACGGCCAATAGCCGACCATATCACAAACTGGTTCTTCAGACAGAGGAATGTAACTTTTTTGTGAGCGAATGGGTCCACAACACGGCTCCACTATGATTAACTATTGTTCTGTGCAAGGGTGAGTATTTCATCTTATAGTATTCTATGTGTTAAGATGCCAGCAGCTATAATGTAAACACACACACCCACACACACGGTTGATGCGCGTGTGTGTGAGAGTGCCGGGACGTACATGCTGAACGCACACAGAGCCATTTAGAGAGGAAGTTGCGACTTTGGTGTTGCCAAACATTTATTTTTTGTGGTACTTCCGGGTCTCTTTTTTATCTCTCAACAACCTGTGATGGATTATGTGCATGCGGCTGATGTGCGTGCGTGCGTGTGTGAGAGATAACCCACGGAGGTGATGGAGGTAGCCCAACACACGCACACGCACACTAAAGAAATATACACCAAAGAACAACAAACATATGAAAATAATTCCAAATACACGAAACTACATTTTATACAAAAAATACACAAAATGACAACAGAAATGCACAAAAATACACCAAAAAACTACAATGGCAACAAAAAACTATAATGCACAAAAAGACAACATAGTGACTCAAAAAAACAAACATTACAGAAAAATACACCAAATGAAAAAAATATAAAAATGAGTAAAAAAATACAAACACATTTATCATGAGCATGTCCCATAGAATGAAACCAGGGAAATCGCACACACTATTTTACTTTGCACCTGCAAATATACCCCTTTATAACACTACAGAGTATGTACACCTCTTTCTACATCCAACCTTCAAACACATACTCATTTGGCCATAATTGACAACTGTACTTAAGCTCCCACTATATGAATACATACTTCAGACGGGCACTATACTAGTTTATACAATATTGGACAAGTACAGAAGATAAAAGTATTTACAAATAAGTATATAAGCTTTGAAAAGGAGTTAAGAATAGGACTTTTGCTTCCCAATTATTTTGTGATAATGTCTTGAAAGAAAACCTCAATGTGGCTTGCCATCTGTAGCTGCAAGTGAGGTAGTTATTTGATGCCTGCACCAACAGGGAATCAGAATAGCATTGAGCTCAGCATCAATCTCAAGGAAGCTTACTGCTACTGCTATTCCCTTTAAAGGATTGTGTGGGAGTCGTAGAAAAGGAGAGCAAACATTGACACAGAGGGAAGAGAATTCAATCAAGTAAGGAGGTGGACTGGAGGGTTTGTTTGTTGTTTGTTTGTTTGTTTGTTTGTTTGGGTCTTAATATGGTGTTTGTCAGAGTAAACTTCTCATGACCGTCTATATTTAAAGCCAGTTCATTTAATAATTAAACTTTCTTGAGAGAGATCATTCAATGTTTTATGTCTTGTGTAATTAATGTTCATGTAAATGTAATAATGCATATGTCGGGTTTGAATTATCCCAAGGGCCAATCTGCTGTAAAATCAGGTCATATCATTAGTTGACTTTCCATCAGAGAGGAGTAGGAGAAAGAAAGAGAAGGTGGAGCAATGGAGAATGGAAAGCAGTTGGTAATAATCTCAAGTCTTTTTCTCTTTCCATTTCCTCTCATCCACTAAGTTCTTCCTCATCACTCCCCCATCTCTCTTTACTTGTGTCTCTCTCTGCCCCTGTCTCTTACTGAACCTCTGAATGCTTCAGATATTAGTGAGCTGTGTCAGACAGTTAAACTGCCCTCTATCGATCCTCTAAGTTTCAATCTTTCCAAGAAGCCATTAGCTTTAATGGCTTGTAATGGAGCTGGGTTTTTTTTTTTTTTTTTTTTTTTTACATACAATTGCACAGAATGTATACTATAATACATAAAATGATTATCAATAATAATAATAATAGTCATGATATTAAGAAATAATTATATATAACAACAACAACAACAACAATAAAATTAATATCAATAATAATAATATTAATAATAGGGAGCTTTTAATATCCAATTAACTTTTTAAACCCTGAAAAAGTTCTGAAAAGCACTTTCACTGAAGACTGAAAGCATTTGACTATTATTCACATGAATACACAGAAACTTGATGTATAAATGTATCAGTTGATTAAAGAATTCCATCATGCAGCTGTTGACCAACCCATGTCAAAGCTCTGTTTGTTACCAGTCATCTTTGTGGATACATTGGTATAGTAGTCTTTTATAATAACTGCTTTCATCTGTTTTATATGCATGTGCTTTTATCTTGTGGATACTAATTGTGTTTATGTTTTTAATGGCACAATGTAACTTTCGGCCACTAGGGGCGATAGACTGGTAACTTTCACGCAAGCGCCCCTAGTGGCCACAAGCGCCGCAGCACTGTCGCAAAAATCAACAAACAGTCAGGCCAGCCTAGCTTGTCTTTTGATTCTGCATGCAGACAGTAGTTGACCTGTAGCTTTGGGATAAGGATTTGCTCTAAGGGCTAGGGTGCAAAGCGGCTACAGTCTATGGGCTGGAGGAGCAGCCGCCACCGCCGCCCTCCTCTCCCCGCCACTGGACGCCGAGCGCCGGGACTCAAGTGGCGGGGAGAGGAGGGTGGCGGTGGCTCCTCCAGCCCATACAGTAGACTGTAGCCGTGATACTATCAAGCGCTGCATATTGGCCTGAGGAATCATTTAAATGAACTCATATGGGTCAACTCTTTAGGTCAAAAAGTCCACGGTGTGCCTTTAAAATTGACTCCTGAGTCTGAAATAAAGGATGATGATGATGATGATAATGATGATGACACATAGGGGTAGAATATGCCCAATAACGCAGTATACGATAGGCATTACAATTATAAATTACACTTTCATTTAGCAGATGCTTCTATCCAAAGTGACATAACATGAGTAAAGGGACTTGCGCAACATCCCACAGTGATGGCCCAGATTGGATTTGAACCGGTGACCCTCCGATTACAAGCCTACTTCCTTTTTTCTGTTACGCCGCCACTGTCCAAGTATTGTACATAAAAATTAATGTACATTATATATGCATAATAATGATATATGACATGCATATATGAGTTGTAGTAACTGTATGACTAATACACACCATTGCCAAGAGTCAAGAGTTGAAACAAATACAACTTTTCATGAACTACTCCTTTTATGATGTACATACAGTATGTTATATGTACGCTTTTTGATGTGCATTTGCTGAGGAGTATCACTGCTTAAGAATGAATGTTAATGTATTTATCTACTTCATCAAAGGCAGGATAATGATTCCACTGTGGGATACGATAAGCGGGTTGGGAATTTGTTCATGCATAAGTTAAACCGGTGTCAATTTAAACTAATGACTGACTTATGAGAAGAAGCAACAAACACTCAGACCCTGTCACCAGTTAAAATGACTCGCCAGTTCAATTAGACAGTCACTCAAGTCAGTCATCACAGGTTTAACTCATGTTGCACTGTAATATGTAATGGTTTTTATTCATACTGTAAGTAGACAGTACTGAATGGCACAAGTCTCACTACACTCTAGGCTAGGCTCTCTTCGTCCCTGAGGGGGCGGAGTTTCAAGGTTGCTCTAAAACAGGACCTGCCAAAGACCCTGGATTCATGTTAGTAGAACACAGCTGCTCACTTACATCACTGACACGGTGCAAAAAGGATTGTGGGTGCTTTTAGTCGATACATTTCTCAGTAAATGCACATTTGTTGTATTGCATAAATTAATGAGCCTTATGATGTATACGAAAAATCAAAGGCCATAAACCCCCAAAATGACACAATATCAAGATTTGATGCAGATATTGGGTGTGTGCATTGATGGAAACATGTAGGGTTTGTTCCCTATTGACACAAAATGGTTTTTCACTGAACTCCAATGCAAAAACAACTTTAATGCAATGTTAATACACTGATAGGCGGAATCTTAGTACGCGTTTACAATGAATTGCTTTTGAAAAGTCCTCAGAGACTTTGGTCAGAAAAACAAGCAACAGTTCTGAATGACAATGAGTAAAATATGTGGTAGACACTTATTTTGGCACTGTGTGCCTCTGAGCTCGCATGCTTATTCAATGAGACATCAGCACTTAACACATTATGAGATTCATTCAACACATGGCACTAATTAGTTAATAGCTGTGTTACCTATCAAATTGTGTGACTTTGGCACATTGAAAACTTACTGAAAATGCTTCAGGCCCTTAGCACACTGGGATTATCAACTTACAAATGCAAAGTCGAATAGAAAGGAAAGCAAACAATTATTTCATTCCTGTGAATATTATTGCGTCAACCTGTCGACCTGCTTTTTTTCTGGAGTTAATTTGGTAAAAAACACTCATTATTTCCTTAAATTTATTTCTTATTTATATTTACTTTTTTAGATGATTGCCTCGCTGAAGACAGTCAGTAAACTGGCAGCAGTCCTGCAACACAGACACAGCATTACTCCAGCACACAGTGAAGGTTTTCTGGAGCGTCTGAGCAGTAGAAGGTAGGCAGGGAGCAGAATGATGGGGATGTGGTGGAAGAGGCCCAGGTGGCGGTGGGAGACGTCTCTGTTTGCATGTAATCTCGTAGCAGTGTTTGGTTTCCCTGTACTGGTGGGGTAACATTCTGGTATATTTTAGGCAGAATGTCAAGTCCCCAGCAACCACGTTAAATGCATCAGGGTACTTGTTTTGAAGAGGTCGTACAGAATGCTGCTGAGATTGTACAGAATGCTGCTGAGATCGTACAGGGTGCTGCTGAGATCGTACAGGGTGCTGGTAAGATCATACAGGGTGCTGCTGCCAGACTTTTGACTGGTGCTCCCAGAAACAGCCCACATTACCCCGATTCTTTCTAGTCTTCATTGGTCAAATTTTGCATAGTTTAAGATTTTAGTCCTGACTTTCCGTGCGTTGCATGGTCAGGCCCCCAAGTATATCACTGACACGTTGTGCCCCTACACTTCAGGGCGCACCCTTCGGTCTTCAGGCCAGGGTCTCCTAAAGATCCCAAAAACTCATTTTAAAACCCGGGGAGACCTGGCGTTCCAGGCTGTGGCTCCCAGACTCTGGAATGACCTTCACAGTTTGACTGTGTGAACTCTTTTAGAATCACTTGAAGACTTTGGTTTTCAAAAAAGCTTTTGGTTAAATTGATTTTTTTTTTTTAACTTTTATTATTCTTTTTATGACGCTGCTCCTGTTGTTGTAAATTCAGCTCTGTTTTATTATCCTTTTAAGACGTTGCTCCTGTTGTTTTAACTTATCCTCTGTTCTGTACAGCACTGTGATTTTTATCTGCAAAAAAGTGGTTTAGAAATAAATATGTACTTACTTACTTATTTAAAATCTGTAAGTTTGAACTTTAAATTTGAATATCTGAGGGCTAAACAATAATGTCCTTTTTAGGAAACATAATACCATGTGATTGCTGTTAAACTCAGATATTGTTAATTAGTACAGACTATCTGTGCTGACCAAACAGTAAAAGAAGAGGACTTGGAACTTCACTAAGTTCTTAAATCTAAAAATGAACTAGTACATTGTTCTTTCTCTTTTTTTCCCCCAATGTAGTGCTGTGAGCTATTAGCCTCAGAATCCTGGCATTTCCCTATTGTTGTCACCCATTCATTGAATAGTAGCAAGCTGCAGCTTTTTCCCGTACAGTAAAAACTAACATTCATTTTTCAAAGCTGAAATTCACATCAAATTCCAGTAATAAATAATAAAAAGGAACTTAAAGAAAGCAATACTTGGATTTAACCTTTATTTTACCAGGTAAGGTCAGTTGAGAACCAGTTATAGCAAGAAGGTTCTACATCAAATTACACCACAAAATAGTTAAACTCTCAAAGTGACCATTCTTTAATTGTGGTATACTATTAACAACAAAGTCCAGAAGATGTGACCTTTTCGTAAAATTATTTTAAGTAATAATACCAAGATGCCGTATTAATTGTGGTGCTTGTGTTGCAGCCTGTTGTCTCCATTGGATGATGCCATGCAGAGATGCAACTTTGTGTTTCCTGGTGTTGCCAGATTTGATGTTGATGACACTTTCTTGTCAGATATAAGTTGAGAGACATTTGCCATAAGTTAAACTGTAAGCGGGGGCAGTTCACAAACACCAGAATGGACACAGTCACAATAACATTTGTCAGGCAGAAATACCGTACGACCGAACGATCGTTCAGGCACAACACTGCCAGAGGGTTGCAGGTTAGAATCTGCTATGGGCCCTGTGACTGTTTTCTCACATAGTGACACTTCATTGATGTCCATAGAGGAAACTTATTCAATTCACTTCAATTCATTTGTATAGTGCAATTTACAAAACAATCATCTCAATGCGCTTATCAAAATATAAAATTCATAATAAGAAAGACAAAACCCAACAAGATCCACATGAACAAGCATTTAGCGAACTTATGGGGTCCTAAACTTTTTTTGCGGTTCAAAATGTGATGAGAGCTTCATAAGAATCCAAAGAACACTAATTGTGCTCATGTTGTACAACAGGCCCTACTCGTTGCCCTGTGAGTAAAATGAGCTGCATTAGCAGGTGTAACCTTAACGCTTCTCCCTCATGAAAACTTGGTTTTACTCTCATTAATTAGTCTTCAGTAAAAGAGGTTGTCATCTCCAAGCAAACCAACACTTCATTAAATGCACAGTTAGTAGTGAAAGCCAAAAGGGGAAAGAAAAAAAGCACCTTATTTAAGGTGTGTTTTAAAAGCCCTGTCCAATCAAACACAGAGGGAAAAAAGCCCATGGTTTGATCTTTAACAGGTCACCAAACATTAGGAAAAGCCTCTTTTAAGCTTCTTGTCTTTTCACTTCAGGCAGGTTTCGGAATCTCAATTTCAGAATTGAAGCTGAGCACAAGAGGAGGTTTAGAGGGTCAGAACACAATCTTTTAAGCTGTCCTCATAGTTACTAAGGACATAAACGCACACAGAAACATGAGAATTCTAATGATTTTTAGAAGGAGCTCCAAAAGTCTGTTGAAATTGAATTTATATAACATTTAAGTCTCTAAGGAACATACCTGGGACACACTCCAAAATAGAACAATTTGACTTAAGTAGAATTTATGTTCTATTATTATATTATGATGATTTGTTGTGATGTGTACGTCATCCCTTACCCTGCTCTCCGAGATTTGGGCCTAAACTTTTGAGATGATGAAATATTGATACCGTACACAGGGGGATTTGACGTAAGTGAGGCAGAATACTGCAGTGCGAGGCGCCACATGTTTTATTGAAGCATCCATGGTAGCACTCAAGGAGAGTGAGAGAAAGAAAGAAAATGGGGGAAAAAGAGCACTAAAGAGAGAGTTGAGGCTTGAAAACACTAGGATTCTGCACTGGCAGAGCAGGGACGCAAGTTCTCGATCGCTAAATTGTCTTGTTTAATGAAGCATCGGCAATCAATACTGCAAGTGCCAAAGAAAAATGAGCTTCACATGCAGCTAAATATTAGCTCAATGCCAGGGTCTGGGAGGACAGGCAACTTTTAAAGGTTATGCTCAATATTTCTTTTATCCTATGAGTTATTTTTATATGGCCTTTTTTTTTACTTCCTGAAAAAAGACACGTTAGAAACGGTAGATAATTTGATAACACACCTTTGTCATGTCTTGTATTCTGTAAAAGTTTCCTTTAAATCCTATTCTGTGAAGCCGTAGAAACAAGGTTTTGCTGGTTTCTTCTTATCCAAAAGAGGGAGAATAATCTCCAAGCGTAATTTTTCATTACACACTTGACACGGCTGAAAATGAACAGTGCCACCACTGATTGGCCTAATTGGTGAGTGGAAAGGGGCCAGAAACAGTAGGCAGTGGTTGCTCGGGCTACTTCCTGCTACTCAGTGAGCCAGACTGAGAAAATGGACACCAGTGATGTAGAGATGGAAAATCTTCACTTAACTAAGAGAGAGGGTGTTGGGAAAGTGCAGCGCATTGACTGGTTATGCAGATAACTGTTCACAAAAGCTCTCCAAATGCTTTGGAAATGATATAATGTCATGGATAGAGGAGCACAAGGTTCGTCAGTTGCTCACAAAGACAGCTGCTTAGAAGATGGCTTTAGCATTCATTGTTTCACAAAACAAACCAACAGCAATCAGTGGCATTTGTGGCCGATGGCATCTCACAAACACAGCTGCCTCTCACCCCGCTTCTTTGAATCACAGTTTCATGCAAGTAAAGTCTATGTCTGCCTATGCCTGTGTATTGCTCCATCATTCCCTTTCAATCTGCCCCTCGCCATCTGTCCATTGGCCCTGGTAGCAATCTCATCCACCATTTTAATTTGCTTTGGTGGTCATTTTAGCACATGTGCAGTAACTGTTGAGCTAAAATGTGTGAACATAGAGCCTAGCAAAGCTGATCATGGAAGCATGAGGAAGACACTGTGTGCAGACAAATCAGTGGTTTTATACAGTACAGACAGAGTGTGAGGAAAACTGATCAATATACATTAAGTTTAGACCTACTCTGATGTTTATCTACTGGTGTGGGCTACTGTATCCGTCCCTACATGGAATTTTTTTAACACTAAAATCTCGTGTGGGATACATTCAGAAGAAAAGCATCACAACAAAACAATAACCTGAGTGTATGTGCTCAAGCCAAAGCTGTCATTAAAAGGATAGTGCAGGGTTACCTCTGTGCTGGTCCCCGAGGCCCCACTACTCTGCATGCTCTACATTTCTTTCTGCTCCAGTACACCTGATTTAAATGAACGACACAAGCCTGACAACGACTTCTCATCAATCAAGCATGGAGAAACAGCAAGACATGCACAAGGACCATGGTTACTGAAGACTGAGAAAATGTTATCTCTGAAGCTTAGCTGGTCAAGTCAATGTTTTATGTGTGGTTCCCAATTGTTATTTCAGTCCTATTTTGATCCATGGACTTCAACAACAGCAAAAAAAATCTAGTCTAGTTTCAGTCATTTTAACATTATTTCAGTTGATTTAAGACGACTTATAATTAAATCTGCTTCGATCAACTTTCTCAGTAATTTACAACTTTTTTTTTTGCATCGGTTTACTCGTCACTGACCCGCCCACTTTACTCAGATGTTTGCAGCGTTGAACCGACACCATATATTTTTATTTACTTGTTTATTTATTTTTTCTACTTTGTCTGCACATGCTATCGGAGGTCAACACTACAAGAAATAGTAATCGTTTTAAGACAGCAATGTTTTGTTATTGCAATTAAATAAATTAATTTATTTTATTGTATAATTGTGACCATCACCAGCAAGAAACACTTTATTTATTTATTTTTTTCCAACAATATATGTATTATTTTTTAGCTTTTACAACACATAACAATGGTACAACCTCTCAGACACATATCCGTGCTTCTGTTTCTTCACAAACACTTTATTAAATTGAGGCTATAAAAAGAGAGGGCAGTGTTACACCTAGGTGAGGGGTAGGGAACAGGGAAGAGGGAGTCAGGGTAGGAAAATGGAAGGGGTGGGGAAGAGTTGACTGTAAAAAAAAAAAACACTTGAAGATGTAGATTATTCCAAAAATGGCTATTTTAAATTTTAGGGTAAATTTAGGAACAAATCTATATCTCTGGTCCCAAACCGTCTTATTTCCAGTCTGAAAAAGGCACACAAGTTGACCTCATATAGTACACTGGTGTGCTGTGAGACAGGTCCTAAAAACATTAATCTAACTGGTATTTCTTAACTTTCCAGATAGTGATTAACTCTGAATTGCTTATTTAACATGCATGTGCTGCTTCCTAAATTTACCCTAAAATCAAAAATAGCCACTGATTGCCATTTTTGGAATAATCTACATCTTTGAGAATGTTTTTTTTTTGACTAAAATGTCATGCATTTGAATCTAAGTTTGTGTCCTGCCTATCTTATTATTTCTTTCTTTGTCTAGTTTTAGTCTGGAAATATAAATATGATGAAAATTCTCAGGTCAACATCATTACTGTGTCGACATCATTCCACTTTGCATTCTTCAGGATGCTGGACCGCATGGAAAAATGCTATTCATACTTTCCTCCATATCTTTATAATTACTGTAACAATAAAACAGATGTGCAATGAGATTATTTTTGTTAAGCCTTTCTATGCTGACTGCATAGGGCATCAAATCTGACTGACAGCTATTTTTTTAAGAGACTATGATGAAGCACTTTCTACGAGCGGTTGTCTTCCCAGTTTCACTCTCGATGGTATCTGCCAGCTCTACTTTTTGATGTGCAAATGACAAGCTTGTTAAGCCTAGCTCAAAAAATCACCAAGGAAGATTTTTCATTTCCTCTTAAACTTACTGAAGTTATACAGATGGAGTGCCGGTGCTGGATAATAAAAGCACAGAGTTTCTGATTTTGACTGAAGGCCCTCCAAGGGCTCTATTGTGACAGCACAAAATGAAGCGCTGATCAAGAGAAAAACACGATGTAGATCTTATGAGCTTACTCGTGATCAATTCCGAACATATGATCAAACAAAAGGTATTTGCCCACTGCTGTATAGGCATTAGCCTAAATATACACCTAGCCCCAAAACTGGGGGTGCAAGCAATAATCGCTTCATTATTATACAGACATATTAATGGATAGTCGATGCATACATTTTCAATTATCATTTTATTTAAATGATAAATTACATGAAACACTGAAAAAGGAGTGTTAACGGACATTTTAAATGTACTATAGTTGAGCTGCTAACCTATAATTTAGAACATCCCTTTTTTGTTTATTTTGTGTTTATTTTCTTATTGTATACGTTACGACAGGGATGCTGCTAATATCGCACTTTACTATGCAGTTAACAGAACAGTTTAATAAAAGGTACATTTGTCCCATGTTTTAATACAAATGCGATTCACTGTGAGTAACAAAAAAAGTGCTGTGAAAATACGCATCAAGATGCATCGATTCACATAATGAATCCCTATAATCATAATCACGAGGGGCCTGAAGATTTGCACCATTACACAAAATATGAGCTTGGTGTATGTAAACACCATCATTTGTGATACTGTATTCCTCACAGTATGAAACGGTTTAAAAGAATAACTAACATTAGATCAGAGGTTCCAAACGAGAGAAAATGTAAACAAAATGGTAAAAAAAAAATGATATTTTTTGATTGAAAAAGGTAGAAATTGTGACCATTCTTCTTGTATTGTGTGTTGGTGTGCTGTGAACACCAAGTACTGTTTTTTTTCTGTTTCTAGCTCTCATTATGGTTGCTGGTATGATGACTCATACACTGTGGAGAATGTAGCTCTAAGACGCCTCGAGAACATTAGCCTCTGTTTGTTACACCGTTTTACAGACTTTCAAACAAACAAAAGACCTATTTTTAAGTTATTTTTTTTTTTACTTTGATTCTGACTTGAACAAAGCTAGTGTTAAAAATAACACTGTACTGTTTAAACATCTTCGTAGAGTGACAACACTATAACAGCTGACCGCATCATTGTGTCCACCTTAACACCCTTGCTTTCAGGTATTTAGGCAAATTTTAAAGGTCTAAATTGCGGATCTGTAAACTGGTGGTGAGAACAGTCACGATGTTACATTCATTTACAAAATTGCCAGCTATCAATCCCACACAAGCCAGTAAAAGAACAAACCATGCAGACAAATAACCTGGGAGCACTTAAGTTTCGACTATGATTTGAATCCAACTACTTTAATATTTTCAGTAGCCAGGCATATTGAAAAGAGACCAGCAAAATTATTATTATTTTCCTTCCTTGCCATTCTGTTATCCTGCACTCCCTTTTACTCAAGTGACCCAAACACAGCCTTGAGCTAACAGAAAGAAGCAGAGAAAGGTATTGGTCTACCAGTCACAGCAAACAACTGAAAGAAGAAAAAAGAAAACATCCAAAAGAAACAAACATCAAGAAGACACAGTCAGTTCAAACCAGTGTCCCTATCTCCTTAACTCTGTGCCTGATACCCTTCCTAGTGTTTGCAACGAAGAAAACACATTCATATGAACAGAGGTGTTTACCCCATGAAGGTACTTTGTTTAGAAAAATGTAAAACTAACAGTAAGTTAGAATTATTAATAGCTAAAAGTCCATGGGAAGCAAGAAAGTAAACATATGACTATTAACAATATTAAAGAATATGGTAAATGAAAGAACATATTACATGTACATGTACAATCAAGTTCTACAAAACATCTTTTTTTCATCTTTTTAGCTTTTCTTCTATTTTCTATAGCCACTTTATGCAGCATCAGCTGCTCTGCACTACTGAAATATATCGTAGTTATATTTATAGATATTTATATCTGCACTCTCACTGTAAATATTGTAAATACTTGTTGTGTTGTTGTCCTGTCTTTATAATTCATATATTCTACATTGTCGTGTTTTGGTGTTTGTAAATGTGTGGGGCGGAGAGAACAGTAATTTTGAATCTCTACATGTCTTGTACATGTAGTGGATTCGTCAATAAAGCTGACTTTGACTTATTGTGTTTAGTGTGAACCTAATTTAAATGATTCACAGTTATTGGTGATTAATGATACACCAACTAGACATGCACTATTGCAAAGAAGGTTTATTAAAGAGTAACTAAACCCCAAAACAACTTGTTTTCTGTTGGAAACAAAAAATATATTGGTATGAAGTAGTGTTGTTGATTGACTAAAATGTAAAGAGTTGGAAAATAATCAAAGTATTATGGTACGTTCACACCAGACGCGTTTCGGGCGTCAAAATTGTGCCTCACACACGTAGTTGGACGCTTGTGCTCATCGAATCGGTGCGCTTGTCACCAGCGTCAAAGTAGCTCTGGACGCGCGTCCAAACAAGTTGATAAGGGAGTGCGTTGAGGGGAGGGGCTTCTCTATTGCCGGTGGTGTTCATACAATGGATGATATTGTGGCGATCAGTTACGTTCATAATTCACCCAGTGACTGTGAAGTGGTGGGGAACATTACTGTGTTGAGAAGGCTGTGTTTCCGGTCGGATGTATTTTGGTGTGACTCAGTGTGTGCACTGTGATGTCAGAGGGCTATAGAGAAGTGTGGTTGAATGGGAAATAAAGTTTGGAGTTTGGAGATAGGTATAGTGAGTATTGAGTAGGTAGTTAGTAGCATAGATTGTTCTTTGGAGATTTGGAGTATAGACTGGGTGTGTCTTAACTGATCCAGAAGCCCCACCCATAATCAAGGATTTTTTTTTTTAGAATTTCTAGCCTAGACCTCAGAGGTTAGTTACTTATTTATGATTTTGGACAGATCTTACAACCTACCTTAACACTAAAAATTGGGGAAAAAATACATTTACTGGTATTACTCAGTAATTTATGGGGTTTACATAACAGACGGTACACTAGTGATAAAATTCCTCATGCAAAACAACAAAACTTCCTTCCTACCTGCACCAGGTTCCAGCCCTCCAAGGACTCTGCAATGATGGAGGTCACAGATGGGCAGACTCCGCCAAAAATCATCAGGTGCTTGGGACCATAGCATATGGCATCAAAGAAGGCCCGCAGCCCCTTGGCATTGTCACACTGCAAACACAGAGAGACATATGGGGAGTGAGACGGAGAAAGAGCCAAAGACAGATTTATAAGAAGGGGAAAGATGAATTCATAGCGAAGCAGCATGGAATTCAAAAACAAAAGAGAATTTGAGGAGAAAGCAACCAAATGTGAAAAGAAAAAGAAAGAGACTTTGGGTCGACTGTGGCGCCGGCGAGTAAACACAATAAATTCCTGCATTCAATTTACAGACTTCAAATAAAGTAAAATGGATGTTTTTATGTTGTATAAGGCAGACATGAGCAGCTGGCAACCCCCAAAACAAATCCTTCAAAAACTGTAATTAAAGAAGTTGGAGAGAACATGAAGCCCAACATCATACACAAAATAACACACAAAACGACTACTTAAACACATATGAAATAGAAATATCCAAAAATGACAACAATGCATGAACATGACTGAAAAATACACTAAATGACAACAAGAACATACAAAATAATAACAAAAACATACATAATGACTCAAAGAACACACAAAATGACAGAACAATACACAAAATGAATATAAATTCACAAAAATAACAATAAAACCATAAAAAACACATAAACCTTGTGTTTTTCTTGTATTAATGCCCTGCTGTGATAAAAGTTGTCCATCCTTGGTACCACTACGCACATCCATGTCAAATTATTAAAGTTCCAGCAACTTTCCCACTTACAGGCAAACTGTGATTAACTAATGGCACTTTTTCCCCATCCTCTACCAGGTGTCTGGATAAAGAGACAATCACTGTTATTTAACTCGCCTGGGGTCATAATATTATAGCTGATTAGTGGATACTTGTTAAGGTCCATTCTAACATAATTACAGACTGCTGAAAAAGAGAGTGTTTCAACTAAACGTGTAAAACTACACGGCTCTTAGGCAATGAGAGTGATGCCCTGTAGAACGCAGTCATTTCTAATCACTATAGCAACCAGAGGGGGGAAAAAACGAGCATGTGCAATGGGAGAAGGGAAGCAGTAGTGTGGGTTTGCATTGATTGCAACATGAGCTGGCAAACCATCTTTTTTTCCACAATTCTCTGATTTCCAGAGTTTTGTCATGATATTCCTACCAGTGGTAATAACTTCCTCTTCCTTTTTGTCTTATTTCCACCTTTCAACCCAGAATGCAATGCGGCATGTGTGTGTGTGTGTGCGTGTGTCTTGTGACACTGTTGCCACTTCATCTGGAGAGTCATTTGACCTTGTTAGAAATTAGCCAGTCACTGAATGGGATTTCTAGCCAAACATGAGTACACCATGAAGCAGATTGAAAAGTTGAAAATTGAATGTGGAAACATGAAATCCCCGACAGATAAGTAGGACAAGATCTTGTGGTCCGTTAGCGACTTTATTAGGTCTGTGGCAGGTGGCAGGACAGTGTAACTACGTTGGATCTCTTGAGTTAGAACTCGAGAAAATCGGATACATCCCTCAGATTCATATTACGTTTTATGTTGGAATTTTATGTCAGGAGAAAGTGAAAATGTTTTCTTTCAGGGTTTGCTCTGTAATTTTTCTAAAAATATTCTACAAAATCTCCCCAAATTAAATAAAAATTGGTTAAAAAAAAAAAATAGATAAATAAAATTATATTTAAGTATCTGCCACTCATTGCTTAGATATTGTTGATGCCTTCCATACTTTGTGCAAACTCGGGCACATTAATAAGGAAATTGCTTGTTTTCTCGCCTAAAACCTGCGGCCGACTTGTGATCGAACTGGTCCAAACTTGGCCCTTGAACTAAAATGAGTTTGACACCTCTGGAGTATAAGAATATTCCATGGCTTTAGTGATACCACCTATCTTACCGCTTGGTAATGGTAAACACATTTTCCCCCCCCACCTTGTGAAAGCCAGTAGAAGACAATGTAGCTAATTTCCCAGTGAAAAGCCGAGGAACATGTTAATGTGCCTCAGGTGGAATGAGGAGCAGAAGATGAGATTAGACAGTGGGTATTTCTTATCCTGGCCACACAGCTGAATGAAACTACAGCCTATTAAAAAACAATATTCTATTTGCATATTCTTATTATTCACTTCTCTCCAGCTGCCCATAAAGGGTGGGTTAGTATTGTTGTATTGACTTTCAGTTGGTTACCATGCAACAAAAATAAAATGTGGGCAACTAAACTTGTCAATGTGGGAACAATAAAGCTTGGTAATATTGTATACCCAGTTTGATTTAATATGACAGATAGACAATAAATGGTAATACACGTTTTACCTAGAGCAAGAAAAAAAAAAAAAAAAAACTAAATTGTGCTGCAAACATGAAGATTAAACCTTTGTGTCTGATTTGCATATTACATATTGCAGGATTTGATTAAACACATGGTCCCATCCTAAATGTCACAGTGAACAAGTGTTTTGGGTCATAGCTTGTTTGTTAAAATGGGATCACATCTGCATTTTCATTTGAAGACACACACTGGTCTCCTTCATGAAATGTGTTTTAGGATGTACTGAGCCATCCTTCTACCTGCTAATACTGTATTACTCTTTACCCTGGGAGAACATGCAATGCTTAACCTTCTCGCGCCACTAAACAACACAAAGAACTCAGGATTGTTTATATTTTTATCTGCAGCAAATGTTACTCAACTCAGCTTTCTTGAGGGGAGCCTGACCCAATGCCATTAAAACAACCTCAGTCCATCACTCAAAAAAAGATGGGCAAACACAAAAACATAAAAAATATTTTATTTTTTTTTTAAACTGCCTCTCGAGCCCTCCAATGCACTATTGGTCATGTTGAATTTCCTTTTATGAAGACATAAAATGTCCTTTTTCATTTTCATTACAAAATCAACAAACCGCTAACAGTCCAATGTGCAAGTCAGCAGTGCTGTGTAGTTTACTATGTTTCCAGCAGGTTTGCAGGAATAAATCTTTCAATTGTTATTATAATTGTTCTTGTTTAAGTGTCTAATAGCTGATTGGTCTGACAGTTTTTGACGACAAAGCTTTGTTCACCAAACAAAGACTAAGATAAATGCAAAAAGGAATGGTTTGAATTTAATTGACATTCAGTACTTTATGGGGTGCCAAGTGTAAAAATTTAGTATGAAAGTTGTAGCTGAGACATTTTCATTAATTATCTCACTTTTCTCATATTTAGCACATTTTCCTACATTTAACACAACATTTAACCACATATATGTAGAGGTAAAAAAAAAAAAATCATTAAATCTAAATATTTAAATCTAAATCTAAATGTTATATCTAAATGTTAAATCTAAGTCTAAATATTTAATCTAAATATTATATATCGTACCTAAATGCTAAATCTTATATATAAATGTTAAATCTAAATCTAAATATATGTTAAATCTAAATGTTTAAATCTAAATGTTATATATCATATCTAAATGCTTAATCTTATATCTAAATGTTATAAATGTTAAATCTAAATATTAAATCTAAATGTTGAACCGAAATGTTTTACACATATGCTAATTGACCCCGCCCTTTGTAATCTCAACCAATACACAAGCAGAGACACACAGAGCAGCTCCCACACACCTCTTCACCGATGCCTGACTGGGTGAAATGTATGGCTGGTTCTCTCCCGGCGGCGGAGATTGAGCGCGCCGTCATGGCAGGTGTACGAGCTGCCCTTTACATTCACTCCCAACACAACAGTGCAACACTGTAGTGCTGTTGCGTACCCCTAGGGGTACACGTACCCCCATTTGAGAAACTCTAGTTTAGACTGTGGCTCTCCTTGCGAGGAAGCTCTCTTTTAGGTATTGGAACAAAAGTTAACTGCAACAATGTAACCCCGTGTCTCTCCAGTGTGATCTTCATTTTAGATCCAACAGTTGTCATGCCAACAGTGTGACCATTTACACTTTGAGCGCTCGTTGAGCGAGAATGCTGCAGCGGGTGAGTGCACTGATGGCTATATTTAGGCTGTCATTAGGTAGCACAAGCCCCTCAAAATTAGTCAATAATTATTATAAAGTGAAGGAGTTGGCAGAGAGGCCCGGGAACACAAAACGATGAAAGAGAAGATGATGTGTGGAGGAGATAGAAGGTGGCAAATTTGTTTGATAATAGTGGCAAGTAAATAGAGCCATGTTGTCAATCCGTATTTTAAAAGAATCAGAATTCCTTTTTTTAATCCCAGGGAGAAATCGCTTACGTTACAGCCACTGAAGAAAAATCACAAATAAAAGAATAAAACGTTTAACAAAGATGAAAGAAAGAATAAACATTAAACAAGTGTATAATTAAGTAAATGACTGTAAAAAATAAGGATCAGATACACTCACATTACAGTGGTGAAAAATAAAGTAAGATTAATAATAAAAATACAAATTACATACAAATATGATAGATATTTACAAAAATAACACAAAATGTACAAATATGATACACACACATATATATATATATGTTCCCACAATGTAATTCAGACAAAGTCTCATTATGAAATAAAAAATGTGTTTTAAACTTTTCTCTGCAGTGCTTTTATATTATTACCAACTTCTTGCCAAACACAATTCAATTATGCTTTTCCCTTACTTTGCATTTCCTCCGTTATTCTCATCCCACAGCTCTACATTTTTCAAGTTTTATTGGACCTTAATCAAAAGGTTTAAGTATTTTTTTAAATCTCAAACCTGAAAAACAAGGATATGTTTTGAGGATGCCACAAAAGTTAGCATTGCGGCATTTGACTCCAAGTCAGAGCATCAAGAAATACTACAGCACTTTATTTCCCTCTCCTCCAGTCTAAAATCTGATTTCTGGCATTTGGAAGCCATTTGGAACAGATCGATGGGGTTAATGCCCGTAGTAATCTGTTTGACTGCCTTGGGAGGCAGCCAGGAAAGGTGCCTGTGGTTACGGGGGAAAAGGCTGATGGTAAAGGAAGAACCTGGAAACGGAAACTCAAGGGAGGCATATAACTCAGTCTAATGGTAGGATCTATATAAAAGGAAAATTTACTTGGCCTGACCACAAAGTCGTGGCGTAGGAAGCTCTCTGCAGGGAGTGGAGTGTAACTTCAGGGGTTTGAGGTTTTTTAAAAATAATTTGTAAAAAATCATAGGTTTTCATACAGTTTTAAAACTTTTAAATAAGTTATTCACAGCGTAAATTTTCTCTGTGAGAAATTTGACCTCTAATCTTATTGTATAGAATTATGTAATTCTCTATATCAGTGATAGGAGACTTTTATCACAGCCGGGACCAAAAAAAATGTCTTTCTCTGATAATCCACACAGGGCCACAGAATAAAATAAGGACCAATCAGAACATTAATGTGAGAGGTTTTTGTTGTCCTTTTGTGAGTTTTAGTAATAATTTTGTTTATTTTTGTTGTACGTTTGTCATCATTTTGCATGTTTTCGCAGTTATTGTGTATTTTTGTTATACTTTTGTGTATTTTTAGACATATTTTGTGTATTTTGAGTCATTTTGTATATTGTTGTTGTCCTTTTGTGGGTTTTTGTAATCTTTTTGTGTATTTACGTTGTTTTTGTTGTCTTTTTGTGTTTTTTGGAGTCCTTTGTTGTGATTTTGTGTGTTTTTGGAGACATTTTTTAGAATTTTTGTTCTACTTTTTTGTTATTACTGTTCTTTTGTGTATTAATGTTGAAGTTTTGTGCATTTTGTGTATCTTACTCCTTTTCGTGTGCGATTTCTTGTCATTTTGTGTGTTTTTGTTGTTACTTTGTGTATAATGTTAAGTTTGTAAATTTGTTTCATGGGCTGCGCAAAATAAGGCTGCGCATGGCCACCAGTTTGGTTTTTAACATGTAATTATTTACTTATTTATGTGACAGGGACGATGCAGTCAAACATAGTTACAAGCTTGCAGCTGATGTGATGCATATAGAGTTTACAGCTAGTGTTAATTCTCAACTCCAGACCCCCTAACCCTCACCCCCTAAGTCCCTAAGCCCCAACTTCCTACACAATGACCTTTCCACAAAGCTGCAGAAAATCCTCCATATTGATTTATCACTTGAAGATTGAACATTAGTCCGTTTTAAAAATATTCTTTGGATAAATGACAGGGAGTTATGACACAAACCCTTTCATTTGACACTTTTCATGTACTAAACATTTTAATCCACAAATACATTTGTTGTAAGAAAAGTACAAAGCGATACATGATGCTGAGAATAACTGTTTGCAAGCATTCCTCAACTGTCCATTGTAGAGTGACTGTTCCAATTATCTAAGCTAAATCTTGTGGGAAACCAACTTTAAGCAGATACACAATATAAAATCGTGACTTTTGTGATGTCAAATCACCTCCAACATGTTCACCAAGTTGACTGAATCTCAAATTCCTTTTTTCTCAAATGTACAAAAACTATAAACGAGCATTTTGCCAGGAATTTTCTAAGCATCTTGGATGGTTCTGTGTGTATAATCTGTACTTGTGTGAGATATTGTGAGAAGAACAAGAGTTGATCAGAGGGCCGGGGCTGAATCTAACCATGATGAAATGCCTTGTTAACGCTGAAAACAGAGGCAGCTGCACCTGTCCCACACCTAATGGCAAATTACTGCACTCAAATCAGCAAACTAAGGCCTGGTATTGTTCGTACGGATACGTGTATGAGTGGGAGAATGAGAGAAAACGAGTGGGGAGAAAGATAGAGGGGCAGAAAACATTTGGTGAAAGAAGTGGGAAAGGAGAATCTGATTTGAGGCAATCTGCCCGACTAATATTATACAGTTAGAAAGGCAAGAGCAAATGATTACAATGAGTTAGATGAAAGAAAAATGCCTTCATTGCTCATCACAACAAATAAATATTTAAACGTGGATGCATTTACAGACAATATAGATATTTGAGTAGAGAATCAAACAAAGCTACAGTTTTTGGATGGTTGGACGAGGCTTTACCCTTGGGTTTAAAGTAGGGATGTCCCGATACAACTTTTTCATTTCTGATATGATACCGATATTGCAGCCTTGCATATCGGCCAATACCGATATTGATCCGATAAGATATCAGCACGAATCCTACATACCTTTATTACTTATTTTGTAGTGTGGAACGTTAGAAAAGGCTTGATTAAGTGATGTTACTCAAACATGGAACAATTGTCAGCAACAGTAGGTTACTTTGTTGGAGTGTGAACACAGTCACGTATGGATAGAAGTGTTGGAGTGGAAAATTTTATCGGAGAGCTTATATCGGTAATTTTAGATGCAGTCGGATAAAATCCAATATTCGTTTTTCTGGGTGATATTGTACATCCTACAAAACACTTGCTATCCACAAACAATAGTATCTATTTTCCCCATTTAGACATCAAACCAATCATCAAAACTCTCTTCTTGTAAATTCGATATCAAACACGAGAGGATGGCCGATATATCGGGCCGATATATGGAGTGTTTTCAAGAGCGGCCATTACTATCACCAGCCCTCCCTAAGGAAGGGTAATGAATACTTTATTATTGTAGTAGCGCATATAGGGACAAGTGTGAAGCTTAGGTATAATGGTAGTGGCTGTGAACAGAGGGAAGGAGTGAGTGGTTATACCTAAAACAGGTATTTAGTTCAAACTGACAACTTGCACATTGCGCATTGTATATTGTTGTGCTTTACTGCTACTTACCCGTCCTGTACTTTTTGTTGTACTTGGTTGTGTACGGGTATATTTAAAGTTCAACAAATGTTTAGAGTTTTATTGGTGTATATAATACAATTTATAATATATACATTTATATGGAGTGTTTCTATTGTCTTTCATAATCAACGTGCTTTAAAAAAAAAAAGCCTATCGGCCTCAAATATCAGCTGAATTTTTTTTTTTTTTTTTTTTCTAATTGGCATCGGCCTTTGAAAATTGGTCGACCTCCATCAAACACATACTGTACCACTGAGAGTGAACAGGTCAGCTGCTGAGTATAGGCAAGGGCAATAGGAGGCCATGCAAGCACAGTGAGAACATGCAAAGTCCACACAGAAAGATTGCTCAATTCACCCAGAGTATTAAACTAATGTCCTTCTTGCTATGAAGCACACGTGCAAACCATTACATGACTGTGTTGTAGCTAAGTTGTTCAATTATATTCTAAGATAGATTTCAAGGCCCTTTCTGCATTCGCTCTGCCCTCTCCTTAGTTCACTGACTTCATTCATCTATCCCAATCCACTCCTCTGACACCTGAACTCCTCACCTTCCATAATCACATAAAAAATTCAAAAATGTAGATCCATTTTTCTCACTCAATAAGCAATTATGGGACCCATAGGAATTCTTCATCAGCCACAATATGCTTTTCCATTGTCCTGTTAAATAACTGACACATGACTGACAGGTAATTCATAGACTTTAAAAACGATGAACAACACTTAAAGTCAGACGATTATATAAGAGATACAATAAGAAGGAAAAAGGAGGAAGAGATTTCTGTGTACGCTGCGAGCACTTGGACTCCTTGAGGTAAGATTTGAACAGCTAGCTAAGCACTGGAGTCACTCATTGAGCGTAGATGCTGTACATTTGAATAATTGTTTTTTTCTCTGAGTGACTTTTTCTTCTTCACTCCATTTCCTTGTCACTGCACATCTGCAGAGCTGAGAAAGTAAGGAACCCGCTACTTGTGTTGGGGTTGGGAGAAGCTTGCCTTTGAAATCTATTGCGACAGACTGACTGAGCTGCTTGAGCTGATGGCTGTTTGCCCTCCATCTCCTCCTCTCTCTGTGCAGTCTGGCTCTTGTTATTGCACTCACTCCATCTCAGCTTTCTGGAGAGCTCAGATGGCCACCAGGATAACCATGATGGCATGTTGGAAGCCTCTTCTATGGTGACAAGTCTTTTTCGCTCTTTTCCACCCTCTGTCACTCCCACACACACACACGCACGCACACTACTCTCCGCCTGTGCTCTTGCTTAGTATCAAACATGCAAATTTCTTGCCTAATTTGCCGTCCTTATGCAAAATGTGTGCCAAACCATAATTTCCTGACAGATACACAAACAGCGACACATGCATTGGGTCTCTCCTTTTAGAGATAAGCTTAAATAGACAGCAGTGCTAAAAATCAGTGAGCACATCGTGCACTTTATTAGCAATCTGTGCAGGGCTGGAGCAGACTGTGTTAAGCCCATTAAAGGCTGTTGTGCTTTTGTGACAAGGCCTGACAAGAGCTGGAACACATCATGTCTTAGTGAGAGGGATGGACCACAGTGAAAGTTTGCAAATCAGACCAAGAGGAGACGAGAAAACACCATCTTTTGGATCTTCTCTAAAAGTTGATGCATTTTTTTTTTTTTTTTTTAAATCATACTATCCCTCACTATGTCGGCCATATGCTTCTATCAATGCCAATTCGATTTATATTGTTATTCTGATTTATTAACTATTGTGATTAGATTGTGTAACAATTATCAAAATTGTCATTTATTTCAACTCCACATTAAAGTTGGAGTATGAACCTGTGACGACATATGCAGGCGTGGCAAAAAACATAAAATGTTCAAATATTTTAAAAAGTTGTTTTTTGTAAAAAAAAAAAAAAAAAATACATTGAGGAGAAATATATTATTTTGGATATTGTTACCAAAAAAAAAATCTATATTTTTGCTGCCGTTACTACTACAGGGCCAATTTGCCAATAATTCCTTATGTTGTAAAAAATATCAGTTTTACATATTAGCAGCATTTAACTCATTCAGGGCCAAAGACGTAATATTACGTCAATTACGTTTTTTCAAGTTGCTAGGATCCACTGTGACGGTGTTCTACTGTGAATATCAGGCTTCTCTGTTGATGTAGTGACCAACTGTGCCCTGAAGGTGGCAGCAGCGCTTTGGATGAGAGGTCACTGTTATGGGCAGAGCTCAGAGGGAGAGGAAAGGAGTTTATGAGACTGAAAATGGCGCTACGAGAGTTGATGCTGAAGTCCCCACCAGCTCTCACTCGACCAGAGCATGTGTGGAACTAAGTGGATTATTGAGAGTGTCGCGAAGGTGAGAGAAAACGATCAAAAACAGGGCAAGCGGTGAGACTCGGCATGTCCGGAAGAAGGAGGAATTTGCGTGCGTGGCGAATGACGGGGGAGAGACTTGGAGGACGGCCAAAATACAGTAAGCAAACCATTCAACTCTGAACCAGATAGCAAAATGATAATTTTGCCATCAAAAGCCCGGAAGGAAAATAATGTTGAGGTGTCCCTAAAGCAAAAAAAAAAAAAGCTGCTTTTCTCAGCTTTTTGTCACAAACTGGCAATTTGTGTGAAACTTGCCTCTAATAAACTGCTGATTACAAAAGAATGAAACAAGCTAGAAACATTAGAGACTTTATTTCTTTTTTGAATCTGGCGTCCAAATTTAGAATTTAAAATAGATTTCTTATCAAGGTTTCACACATTTTACTATTCAACAACAAGGTAACAAATAGATAGGAAATTAATAAGATAGATATTTGTTTTTAGTGTTTTATAGCTGATTAAGGACCCACTATCATAAGATATGCTAACAGAAAGCTAACACAAGAGGAAGGTTAACTTTTATCAGGGTATTTATTTGTCAAAGGCTCAGTAATAGTAATTAATTGTAATTGACTTTCAGAGGGGAAAAAAATAATAATTGTAATTGGAAAAAATGATGGTTACCGTAATAGTAATTCAATTATAATTGAACATGAGTAATTGAAGATGTAATTGCAACTGAAAATGTAATTGACCCCAGCCCTGACTGAACCCTTTGAAAGGTATTAGGATATCATTAGATGCCATTTGTCTAAATAATAAAATATTGATATTCCCATACCACCTATAGCAGAACCCACTATATCTAACACCTGCCTGCAACATGAATAATTGGTGAACATGAAAAGTGTCACATGGGTGTCATTTTTTTGCCAATAAATCTTCACAGACAAGTACTGCGTCAAAGTTTGAACATTTCCAAATGCCTACAATTCTAAAACTTTAAATTACCCTTATAGCAGCGAAATGCAAGTCTGACTAGATATTGCAGCAGCCTCCGGATCACTTTCTAAAAGGCTGCCTTCACTTTTTATAGGTGATTACCAGCCTATTTACTTCTATTTTGCTGTCTACAAAGGCACACAGCATGACTCCCATACACGTTTGAAGGGCAGAAACCTATTTTGAAACTCACACAAACTGGTCGGTTTGCATTAATTCAGCTACCTAATGGAGCAGAAGGCAGCTGAGAGGCACAAAAGGAAGATTTTAATGCACTGGCTGCATATATTTTCATACATGTGTTTAAGTAGGAGCTTTACTCATCTACCGTATATATATTTTTCACTGTAAATGGAGGCAGTGCTGCTGCCTGTGTGCTTTACAATTTTTTAATTCACTGTTTTTACTAAACCTAAACTGATCAAATCTCACAAGCATTTCCTAGCACGAGATTTTGTGCCAGGTTTTGAAATGTCCGTCTGTTGATGTCATCTAAACAAATGTGCTACAAGTTCAACCAAAGGTGAAAAATATTGTGATAAACACCCAAGACATAGAGGGCATATTCTGGATCATTTACACGTTTACATGGGAGCTTTAATTCCTCTTTAAAGAAGAATAAAAGTTAATTCCTTTTTACCCTTACCTTGTAAACACATAATTCCTAATGCTGATTTAATTCCAAATTAAAGTTAATTCCAAATTAGGTGGCTGGTTTATTCCGTTTTTAATTCTGAATTAGACCATTCCTTGTGAACACTTCTCTTGCCTAATTCTGCTTTAAGTTAATTAAGTGACGACATAATCCAAATGCGGAGACCCGGACTCCAGCCTAGAATATTTAATAAGAGCCTTAAAAGACATGGATATAATGAAAAGAGTGGTGGAGGGAGGCATAAACATGCAGACCTTCACACAGATTTATTAAACACACACGGACCTCGGTAAACACGGTAAACGGAACAGGCTTCACCGGACGGCTGGCACTAGGACACAGTAAATGCGTCCTCGTGCTGCATTCACAGGCTGTGATATCAACAAGTTTATCATTTTACCAGTTGTTAGAGCTACTATCTTTACCAGGAAGCTAATATAATAAAAATATAAATAAAATATCAAATTAGAGGTCGAAAGCAAATACTAAATTTGAATGTTCTGGTAAAATTCACACGTCCATAAGAATAAATCTCACAGCTCACACTTTTTTTGACTCTCTCTGCCACTTGTGTCTCACTTCCTCTTCACTGTCACTTCCCATCTCTCACCTTTCCTCACTCTTTTTAATCTCTCAGCTAACGCAGGTTTAAAGTCATTAAGGGTCAGAGTTGTGTTGCATCATTAACACATCTTCTCTGGATAAAATCTTTGCAGTTTTCTGCTCAGTCCAGTAAATTCTTTCATTATTCATTGAACCAAATGAAGTGGAATTATAGACAGATATCAAATAATGCAGTGTCCGAAAGAAAATACTTTAACCAAATCCAAACTACAGTGACTTTGATAGGTACCTATTAAAGTAAAAAAAATAAAAAAAAGTTGAAACTTTTAAGTGTGTGATAACTTTTATCTGTCGTTTCTCAGTATTTCTATTTTATTATCTTCAAAACTAAAACCTTCCATTTATTTTATTCCATTTGTTTGATTATCAGAGCACAGACATATGCAGATTAGAGTTTTAAAGTAATGAAGGAAGACAAGTAGAAGTTGGAGTTTCTATTTCGCATATCTATCATCGCTTTTGATCAGAATGTGCTCAATGCTTTCATTTTAACTCACGTTACAATAATGTTGCTCCTTCACCAAGTTTACAACCAGCCTTTACTTGATTCAGACCAACTCATGAATCGCACTGGATCCTTTGTTTTTTGGGATCCCTTTGCATTTAACATCTCTCAAAGCAACCAATTTTATTTGAATATAAATATTTAATTTTTTTTTCTTTCTCTTTTGCACCACAAACTCAACACCTGGTTAAAGAAAAAAAAAAAAAAAAGAAGTTTAAATGTTACTTGAAAAAAGGTCTTGCCTCTCTTTCAAGGCAAAAAAGCAACAATATTGCTGATAGCACAGATTTTTTTTTTTTTTTAACATAAAGTGGTATTTTCTATATACTTTTTCTTAGTACAAAGGCATTTAATTCTATTGTACTGTACATTGATTTAAAGGTCCCATATCATGCTATATTTCACCTATCTCCACAAAAACATAGTATTTGAGGTTTATTTTCCCAAACTCGCCTGTTTTCCAGAGTTTTAGCCTCTGAAAAGTCACTTTCTGAGCAACTCTACACAAACAGGCTGATTTGCGGCCTACTTATGCATATTAATGAGTGGGCGCGTCTATAGACTGAATTCCTCCTCCCTGCACGGTAACGTAGGGCCAGAGGACGGCCCGCCCTCCTCCCACCCACTCCGTAGCCGAGCTCATGCTCAATGCGCACATTCGTGGGCGTGTCTGTTTACATGTCAATCACGGCAGAGAGCTTCCTGGAGGCGCGGCTTCTCCAGCTCAGTGCTGTGTCAAATTTGTCATCAAATTGGGAACGCGTCATCAAATTGGAGCGAGGTGTTTGGGCTCACCCTGCAGTTAGAAAGGAGCAAATCACTGTCTAACTAACGATTGAAGGAATCAATGAAAAAAACACTTTGGGCATGTGTATGAAGCCCAAAAAACACATTTATCACATTTAGAGCACAGAAAAGTTGATTTAGCTTAACATGGGCCCTTTAAGTTCACTTTGACTTTTTCTGGTGTATCTATTTAATTGATATTTTACAATATCAATTGAATGTGTTTAGGTTTTTGCTATTTTTTAATACTATTACAATAAATGTATTATAATGCATGTTTTTAAAGCCCTTGATGCAGTATTTTTAAGAAAAAAATGCTCACTACTTTATTGTAATTAAAAATGACTAAATAAAATAATAAAGATTTCATCCCACTTGTGTCTGTAATGGAAGTGTAAAATCTGGCCTCTACGGCTTTTTTCTCCTCATCCTATGAAATTCAAGCTGCGTCCAGGTCAACCGAAAGGTTTCTCTCACAACCTCCCCCACTGGTCCCGGGTCGACAGTGTTGTCGTCCCAGTGGGCCGACGCAAGTTTACTTTCAGATGAAAGAAACCAGCGAGTGTAATAAACACAGGTCCAAACCATTCCGACTGTTTATTCCCACCACAGAGGAGAGAAGAAACTGTTCAACTGTGAGTTCAGCTCAGATTACGGTCCTCATTCCATCACAGCCCCTTGCCCGTATACCTCTGGTCTTTTTTTACCACCATTTTTGACCAAACGTTTTGTCCAATCAATGATGGCTAGTAAAACTGTAACTGTCTGATTAGGAGATGGTACAAGCATGGATAGGAACTAATCACCTGTGACATAAAAAGTTTCATTACATGAGGAATAATGTTATTATACAGATTTGACCAGTGGACTCAAGAAAAAACACTTTTTTAGAAATGTATCACTAAATAACGGAATGGTATTGTAGTAAATATTTAAAAAAGAAACTCTGGTGCCCCGCCCTTTTCAGTGACAGCCAATCCCCATGGATATTACAGGATGCACAATACTGTGTTGTCATAGCTACCAGGAAAGGGAGCATAAGGGTCAATGAAGAGAGAAGCTTGAGAAAGGGCAACACGGCCAAGGAAGAAAAAAAAAAATTGTCACAAAAAACGAAGGGAAGTAAGGTCGATATATTAATTAGCAAACTGCGGAGTTTGTTTCTATGTGTAATGAGTGGGTGGTTAAACATACATTTAATAAGTCATATTTTGTTAGGAAAAAAAAAAAAAAAAAAAAAAAAGGAGTGAGATCAGCTACTCATTTTTCGAGAATTATATCTCTATTATGACCGCAACTGTAGTGTACGCCACCCCTACCTCGCCACCAGCAAGATTTCTCTTTTTGTGGCATGACGAGTCGTCTGAATTCCACGATTCTCTAAGTAGGTCATGCAGCCTTTTCAGAGTTCCACTCCTCCCCACGCTGCATCAAAAATGCATAAATCCATGTACATTCTCCGTGCTAGCACCTTCCCGGGCCTGCTAAAGCGCATCCTTAGTGATTCTAATCCCATCAAAGGTGGTTCTGCTGATATGTAAACACAACATGGGATAGAAAAACGTGATCGTCGGCAGCTACATTCACGACAGCTCCTCGTTTTCGGCTGGTGTGTATGAAGTTCTAATGCTGCAATCCACTTAGGGGGATAGGTGCTACTGTTGAAGGTAGAAAACCCAATGAGCAGGGTTTGACTCAAGTTAAGGCGAGACAAATTGAGCTGAAAGATCTGGTTGTTACCAGCAAATCTCAGTCTGTGGTGATGCTATCACCATAGCTACTCTTCGGCGTCAGATGAGGAGGATGTGTAAAATAGTGAGGCTACAAAGTGAGATAAGCTTTGGCAACCCTTCTGACAAACAAAAAGCAATAAAGGGATGTTGGCTTTACGCTCAGTCGTTTTCTTACAGCTGCAGCTCACAGGGCTCTTTGTAATTGCTGTGATGTGGCATTGCTTTGCATTTGGAATAGCAAAAATGTAAAGAGTAGAATATAAGTCTCTATTATTCCACGTTAAAGGATGGAAACCGTGAAAACAATCATAGGTGTAAATATGTGCACGTTTAAAACAGAATCATAGCGTTAGAACAGGTTGTCAGTTTCTCTCCCTCTCACCCACACACTCCTTACTGAGGTTACATTAATGATTAAGTAGATCACAATAGTAGTCTTCCTTTGTTACATCCCAAACTCTGACCGCTAAGACACTAATGGGACCACAAATAACAGTCATCACCAAAGACTCTATGCGTCAGGATCAGTGTTCCCATCAGACTCCCTTAAGGGAACGTCATAGAACTCTTTTGGAATGCAATTTAAGCCATCCACAATTCACAAAGTGATCACATATCTTATGATGTAATGAGTTTTACATGAACAACTGTAAATGAGCCTCCCCTTTGCACAATGAGCTAGGATATGAGCCAACAACATAAAGCTAGAGCTGGGCAAAAAAAATCAATTTAATCAATTAATCGAATTTATAGATAAAAACGATTTTTATTTTGCAAATTCGAGTTTTTATTTTAACTTTTTTAAAACACTATTTTTTACTTTTGATTTAGGGATTGTTCTATGCATTTTAACTCTTGAGGACAATCACAGCAATAAAGTTGCACTTTTGACAATATATCTGATGTCTGCAGTCATTTGTGCATGAAAAAAAAAAAATCTAAAATCAAATTTTTCTTTACAAAAATCTGAGATTTTTTTTTTTCAGGAAAAATCGCTCAGCCCTACATAAAGCATGTACGGAAGTCGAATAAAGGAATAAAGGAATAAATGAATACATTCTGTGTAAGTTAGGTGCATCTATGTGTGTCTGTTACAGCTGTGCCTTAATTGTGTTATATTTGTGCCAGTCCTGCAATAAACTGGTGTTCATTACCTAAGATTGTACCCTACTTAATAAGGATTTTTTTTAAAATAATTTCATAGGCACCAGCATGTACCGCATTCTAAATCCATATAGACTTTGACTTGGTTTTATACTTTCCTCTATACTGACAAACATTTTACATTTCAAACATTTTTTTTCTTGCCAGTCCCAACAATATTTTGACAGAAGAAACGTATTTATTTATTTTTTGGAGGCTTTTTTTAGCTTGACTCTAGGGATACAAAACTGCCAGCATGCTAGAATATTGAACAAATGGAGAGTGCAGCTGCAGTCAGTGGGATCGCACTGTAAGAAGCCAGCATTAAAGACGGCAAAAAACCAACATTAAAATCTACCTCATTCAACAATCAGCTGGTGCCCACGTTTGGTGACTCTTATAATGAAAACACAGAGGGCCTGTGCACAGCAGACTCTTTTACAGCAGCAGCCTATTTTTGTCATGTAATGATCACACCTCATCATCATAGCACGAGTGCCCCCATACTGTAGATATCTGTTGTTTATATGCATCAGCAGGCTTGTCCTGTGCCCGAGTGGAAAAAGATTCACATGTGCACGTGTTCGGCTTCGGAAATGAACAAAACGTTTGCTTCATCTACCTCTGAGAAGGTGCACATGGATCCTTCAGGGGGCCCGTACCCCTCATTGTGAATCATTGAGAAATCATACATTTACTAAAAGTTTATTTAGTGCGTGGTTGTTTGCGTGAAGAGACCTTAATGATAATCTTTATCATCATGCACCTCTGCTAAAACATGGAGCTGACGCATGAGTAATTGATGAGTGATAACACTGTACATGCCCATATTTAGACAAATTCAGATATTTTTGTGGGTGTTTTAACAAAAGTGGCAACACCAAAAAGCTTAAAGTGGGACATCAACTAAATTCAAGTCAGTATATAAAATGGGATTTGAAGTATAGTAAATACACTGTGCACTCTTACAAACTTTGACTATAATTTGTTTTTTTTAATTGTTTTGTTGTAGTTGTTGTAGGGCGGCTCATTCCAGCCCCAATGCTAGCCTTTTATGTGATACACTTCATTTTTTTTTTTTTTTCCTGTATTACTGTTAGTTTGGCTCCATTGTCAAGAACTAAATCATAACAAAATGAAACAAAATCCAAAAGCTTTATTAAAATGTTCTAAGGATCTACATCTTACAGAGTTTAATATGAGTCTAATAGTAAACGAATAGGATGGAGACAGACATTAAGTCCCTATCACGTTGATCAATATGCTCTATTTGAAAAACATGAAAGGACAAAGAGTCACTGCACAAAAAAAGCCAGAATCGAGAATATACTGTTTTTGATTCTGTCTAGAATACGGACTTTTCTGATGCACATCCAGAGTTTTTTTTAACATGCACCATATCTGGTCAAATATGAACCCAATATCATTCATGAAGACAGTGTATTGTATTATGATACTAACAACATTTAGATTTAGTCATGTATGTGTTTCAGAACTGTCCCGATTCTGTCTAGAATACGGAATCAAAATACAAATGGTTTTCGGACTTCAAATATGGTAGGGGAAAGTATCCGGGAAGAAATGAACTCCGGGATATGGCAAGTATAAAAGTGTTTCCATTTGACATGCTCCGCTGTTCGAAAAGTATCCCATGTGGATATCACCGTATTTGACTCATATCTTGGAATATTTGAGCTTCGATTCTTGGGTTTTTTTGCGCAGTGAGTCAAAAAAAAAAAAACAGTTTTGACCTCATAAAAAACACAGAAGAGACATTATTGCTATTATTGTTTCATTTTGGACAATTTGTTAGAATTTGAGTCAAAATGTAAATGCAACAGCCCAAAATTTGTATTTGTATCACACATACTTGTGCAGTACACGCAGCTAAGCTTAATGAGTGCTGTTGAGCTCTGCACATGCTACCAGGCAGTTTCAGGACACTCTTCTGTTCACCTCGTCTCTTGACTCCACAATGCCCAGTGGCTTCTCTTTTCTCCCAGTGAACCAACAGCCTTTCACATGCATCGTGTCATGCAAAGACCAAGAGGTAACATTGAATTAACGACACCTCCAGGGCTTGAACGCAGAGCATATCTGCCCCCCTTTGTGTTTTTTACTTCCTTACTTTGTGCACTTCCATTTGTGTTTCAGATATGCTGCTGTTTACTCGAGTGAGAAAATCTAGAAATCCTCAACAGCCGGTGCCCCTGGGTTCTTCCCTAATTGTCCCTCAAGTCATCTGAGCACTTCATTGGAATCTGGTGAATCAAAAGACAAATACAAGAGAAAGCCGCTCTAACAGCTTCAGAGTTTCGATTTCAGAGTGGGTTTAAAAGCTTTTGAAAAATCAAGAAAAGTAGAAATAAACAATATCAAATGGAAAAGAAAATACTGAGAATATTGTGTGTTCCTGTCTCTGACAAGCAGTAATGAATAAAATAACAGAAAGAAGATGAAGTGTATCTTCTTTAAAGTCATCAGGTAGACATTGGCACGCACCAGTGCCTCCAAGATGGCTGCATCTCTGGCCCATTCCTTCTGAATAGGGTCGGCTTTCAACCAGCATTGGGTAAGCACACTGCAGGTGAGAATATTGTTGAATGTGAAATAAAGCAGAAAAGATGTCTCTATACTTTTATAGGTATGTATAAAGAGTCACTCTACAAAAATAAAACAGTTAATTGAAGAAAATGTAGAACGCAAACGTCCGCCAAGCGCCAAATATGCTCTTTGCCAGATATTTCAGTTATTCTGGATCAGTGATCCCGATCATGGAACCACGATCAATGACACTTAAAAGGCTTGGAAGAAATGTCTATCCCCATTAAGTTCAAATGTATGGAAAAACACCATTTCTTTGAAAAATCGCAATGAAATGCACAATTTAGGTCTGATCCAGAGCAAACTTGGTGGTTAATGAAGGAAACAATCTGACATAACCTAATTCAATTTCATAAAGAGTGGTCGATGATGAACCGAGTTATGAATTTTTTACCTTTCACCAATTATGAGACTTTTATTTGTATTTTTTTTTCTACTGTAATGTGTGTACTAGTTTTTCTTCTTTTTTCTTTCTCTGTTTAGTGTTTATTCTTTTCATTTGTAATATTTATCGAGCATCCGTGACATTTCCACCTCGGATAAATAGTACTTCTAATTCTGATTCTTAGGGATTTATTTTTTTTCAAATTGATCCAGAATCAATATATTGAGATAATCAGAATCCTTTTATTGTCATTGTTACTCTTTAGAAGCACAACAAAATTAAAAAATAGCAGCTCTCGTAAAAAAGTGTGAACAGCAGAAGGTAGTGCAAAGATAATTAGTGCAAAAAACATCGAATCAAAGTCTGTAAAAAACTGCAAAATAAAATAGAATAGAATAGTGCAGGACATTATCATCTTGGAAAACTGCACAGTCCCCAGGGTAGGGATGTCTTCCAAAATTAAACGGAATCTTCCATGGCCTAAGGTCTGTCTTTGGTTAAAATTCTGTCAAAATCTGTGAAGTGCTTTTGACGTAATCCTGCTAACAGACAAAAATAAATAAACCTGGCGGAAGCAATAAACTGCATGAATTTGTAGGGATTTCCAATATTTGCATCATGTCCCCTTAAAGCTGATTTAACAACACATCATGGATCCACAATTCAGACATTATTTTGTTACTTTCAATTATAAGCACAATTATAGGCATATCGACGTGTCATAATTCTGATATATTAGGTCATCGATATTATTATGTAAATAAAACAAAGCAAAAAGGAGAATCTTACATAGCATCTGTGCGTAGATAGTTGTGCCTCAGGAATGATGACAAATGTAAAGGCAGAGGTGTGAACTCTGGAGGTTCACCTTTCTTGTGCGTGTGTGTTTGATGTGTTTCCTTGATGATGGCGATGCCCCCGGAGGTAGCAGGCTAGGCGAGAAGGCCTTTGATGAGGCACCTCTGCTTCCTGTGATTGGATAAAACTCCCTCCCCTCTCCCTCACTGGAGATGATGCTACGACTACGATAGTGGAAAAACAGTTTAATAATACAACGATCGGTGTCAAAGGCTGAGCTCGTGTAGGCTGAAACAAAGTTCTGACGTTTGGCAAATGACTGCTATTTCGACATTTGTAAAATTTGATATTTATGACGTAAAAAGGAGCAGAAAGATTGAGTTTGTGGTGAAAAGATGATGTTTAGGTTAGTTTCTTTTTTTTTTAATGTTGATAAAACATTTTTTTTTTAAATTACATATTATAACAGATTTGTTTCATTTTTTTGTCAAATTTCCAATTCCCCCCCCCCCCCCCAAAATCTTCCTTTAACTTAAATGAATGGTAAACATTAACTTGCTTTGTTTTGGAATAGATCAAAATTTAGGAAGCTGCACAGAAACATCTAAATTAAACAGAGCCTGAATTACAACCGCGTGCTGTTGTGAAGGCAGATGGCTGGTTCGCTAACGAGAAGAAAATATATATTTTTTTTAATTCTGCTGGGAAGTGCAGAGCACAGATAGAAAGGAAAGTAATTCATAAGAAATAAAATTGCATAATTAAGAAGTCCAGGACCAATAAAAAAAAAAAAGGAAAGAAAGAAAGAAAGAAAGAAAGAAAGAAAGAAAGAAAGAAAGAAAGAAAGAAAGAAAGAAAGAAAGAAAGAAAGAAAGAAAGAAAGAAAGAAAGAAAGAAAGAAAAGAAAGAAAGAAAGAAAGAAAGAAAGAAAGAAAGAAAGAAAGAAAGAAATGATACACATTTTGCTGAAGGAACTGTTCCAGTTGGAGGGGGGGGGGGGGGGGGGGGGGGGAGGAGGGGGCTTACATGTGAACGAGAGGGAGAAAAAAAGCAACAGACAATGAGCAAACGAGCGAGGGAGGAGGCAGAAAAGTTCCATCACTGCTGTGATAATGTGGGTGGAAGGCAGCGCGTGGGCAGATACAATGCAGAGGGAACTGGCTCATGACTCTCTTTCTCCGACTCTCCAAACATCAGCTCCTCCACGGAGATGTAGAACGAGACAGAGCTTTCTCGTTTCATGATTTCACATTAACACACGCTGGTTAAGATAATGACGACAGCAACTGGCGAACGACGCCTGTGATATCCACACGTGAGCAAGTCAAATGCTTCGACTGGAGAAAGCCTCGTCGTCAAATCACACGGGTGTAGTCCCGCCTCTTTCCTGCAGTAACATCGATGGAACGAGCATGAAATGAGAGAGCGAGCCAGGCAGCCGTGTGCCCTGATGACATGTCACATGTGCTCATATTAATGCATTAACTAATGCATGCACATGGTAACAATTTGGATGTTCCCTGCATGTCTTCACTGGTCGCCAAGGAAATGGGTTTTTCACTCGCATCCCATTTGGTCAGCCTGCCGCATGTTACTATGGCAACAGAGAACCTGTTGAAGGAGTTAACTGCCTCACTGGTGTCGAGGAGAAAGGATTTCTTATGACAGCATTTGCACAATCATAGTAGCCCACAGTTAGCAGTGTGCATGCCTATGTGGGAGCTAATTACAGTGTGTTTGCAGTGGTTTGGCTCAGTATGCACTAACATCCTCTATCCTATCTGCAGGAAGTAGCTGAGGCTAGGAAGACCAATAAGAGGAAAAAGACTGAACCACAAAGATCTATAGTTTCAGGTTCTATAAGGATTTTAATTCTGTTTTGATTCATATTTCAGCCTTTTTAAGATGAGTTGGAAGGTTAGTACTTAAAGGTGCAGTCTGCAACTCTCATGAAAGTAACTTTTTGTCATATTTGCTTAAGCTGTCACTATGTAAGAACAGCTTTACATGAATCTAGTAGTTTGTGTGAAAAAAAAACAGACTCATTGAGTCCCCCCTGCTGCTTTTGGCAGATTGCCAGAATGCACCGCGACCAAGCAAAAACAACCAATCAGAGCCAGAATTGTGTTTGACAGCTGTTACTCACAGGCCCCGCCCCTTTCCCATGCTGGAGCGCTGTCTTTTTTACAGTGTATGGTCTAGAGGAGTAGAAGATGGAATTGGTGACTTTTCTGCTTGAAAGGTAATTACTGCTGCTTGATTTACATTATGTTTGATTTGTAATTGTTACACTAGAACTCTGTAGTGCGTGTTGTTGGTGTGCGTGCAGCAACCTCCGTTTGGCCTGCTGTAAGTGACACTGTGTTGTTGCTGCTGCTGCTGAGGTGTGTGCACATTGAGAGAGAGAGAGAAGTGCTGCAGTAATATGCTTTTAACAGAGCATGTTATATTACTGTGATGTTGCTGTCGGACTAACGTTAGCTTGTTAGCTCCTCTGAGGGAGGGACTTTGGAAAGTTTGGAGGCAGGGCAAGAGAGCAGCGGGGAGGGAGGGGGGGAGAGGGATCTGAGCGTTGCAGACTGTACCTTTAAAAGTGGCAAAAAAATAGGGGACCTGTACCATCATTCAGTCTTGAAAACCGTGTTTAGTATTAATGTGTACAACTCAAGGCCCGGGGTCCAAATCCACTACTTTGGAACATCTAATTTGGCTCGCAGGAGAAAGTAAAAATGACAGAGAAGACATGAATCACTCTGTAAAGTACCAACTAATCTCAGCCTCTCCAAATCCACAAATTCAATGAAATTTCACAATATTTGCCAGTGCTCAGGGTTTCCCTATGCTTAGATCACACGCTGGCAGCCATTTTTATCAAATTTTTCTGAAATCCAACAATTTTCCTCAAATATCCATCACTTTTTGCTTTGATATTGTCGGTGCTTTCCAAACTTTACATATCATTTATACATGGAAGTGCAAACTAGGGCTTATTAATGCTTAAATTGCCTTGTTTTTCACCACCTAACTTCTGCAGCCCACTTGGGATTAAACTGGTCCATATAAGGCCTCTGAACTAAAATGAGTTTGACATTCCTGCTCTAGAGACATAAAGAACCTAGTTTTGACAAACAAAGTAAATCCTACACAACTGGAAAACTGAAAAACAACCCCAATATTTATTTGCTAAATATAAGCAACATTTGCTTGATCGTATTGGACACCTAATGTGGTTGTTGTCAGTTTTTTTTTTTTTTTTTTTAGTTGGAAGTGATGGAAAATGCTGAGGCAGTGGTTTGTCGCTGTGATATGAAGTTAGTCACCCACTCAGAAGTTTACTGGCCACCCGAGGTCAACAAGAAACACTTTTTTATGACCCTTTCTGTGTTGTCCAGTGATGATACAGGGATAAAATGATGATGGCTTTGTTTTCTCACACCACAGGGACTAATATGCTCCATTTCGGCACACATCCTTATTTTTGTATCCCAGAGGAGAAAAAAAAAAAAACATCCAATACCCAAGACATCTTCTTCTTCTCTGGAAACTCTTCATTTACATATTGATTTGTTTCTTCATGCTTTTTCACTCAATAGCAGCCAAATGAAAACCCACAAAAGGACTCGAACAGAGAGCAACAGCTTTATCTTAGTTCGCTGAGTGCTCAGGTTTCAAGTGTCCTTCTTGTGTCACCAGGGCTGGTTTCAATGAAACAACAACAAATCCACCCCAGGCACTATCTGTACAGTAAATCTGAGCTGGCTGTGCTGTTAGAGTGGGGATGCTGCATGAAACGGCCTAATACGGTACATGGACATTGAAGGAGAAACAGGAGAGTAGGTTGTAGTGGCAGGAATGCTGAAGATGAGATTTTGTGCAATAGACAGGACGGCTATGTGATGCAAAACACATAAAAGCATGCTCACGTAGTAGCATATATAGAGAACAATTAATAACAGCAATCTTTTTCATGGATCAACAGTCATTTAGCGTGTTAGTGCGTCTATGCGGGAGCTTCATCACACGACCAGTTTCGTCCACCCAGTCGCTGACACTCAATATAAAGGTTTACCAAAGACATCTATTATATACTAGATTTTGTATCAAAGTGGGGGCCACAAAAAGTGTTGTTTTTTAATTGTCGTTTGTGTAGTTGAGTTGTTGATTTGTGAGTTTTTAGTCACTTTGGGCATTTTTCTTTCTTTAATGAATTTTTGTTGTGTATTTTTCGAAACAATGAGTGTGTTTTTCGAGACTTTTAGTGCATTTTTTTGAAGTAATTTTATGTTTTTTTGTGTTCTTGTCATGTGTACTATTCTATCATTTTCTGGAATGATTCACAATAATGTCTTTGGTAACTCAGGAGAAACTTGATTTACTGAGATCCCAAAGGAAGAACTCTAAAATGGGTGCACTGTTTGTTCACCTGCTCTGGGCATTCTACTAAAATTTACATACAAATTTACATATGACAATAGGCGCAAAAGTGGTACAGACAACTGAAAATAATATATAAGTGAAGGCTTTAAACTAAAGTCGGAGCATATGGGACAGCAGTGACCAGAACAACAAAATGAAACTTTGGATGTACTGTAAACATGTTCTTTAATTACAAACAAATCTGAATATAACCAGAAGAAACAATGGGAGAGGAAAACTAGCACATTCAAGAAAATATTGCAATATATAAGAAGAACAAAGTAGAAATAGTTCATAAAAAATGTTAAATGTTAGCTTAAGCAGAAAAGATCTGTTTCGTTTGTCGTCGTTCATTTAGCCTTTGTCTACTCCTCACAAAATTAACTCCAGCCATCTGTGCATAAAGCCATGACAATGAATTTGTTAAATAAATATGCACAAAAAGCTTCTGAATTTCAGTTTTAAGTTATCTCCAATTAGGTAAATTCTCCTGACATTCCCTAAAACCAAACGTGCCTGCATGTGTGTGGTTTTCCTGCAATGTGTGTCAGCTTCTGTGTGCACAGGACATGAATGTGTATAAATTTGGTTTCTGAATCACTCAGCTCTGGGGGTCCTGGCTGACTTCCTCTCACTCTGCCAACTCCCGCTGATCTTTGCCTTCAGTCCTGCTCTCAATCTTTCCTTTCCTGCCCTCTGTATTTCCACTGTCACACTGCAACACACTGATAGGTGAAAAAAGTAATCATTTCAGGGACCAGGATAGGAGGGAGAACTTCTACACGTGACAAACCACTAAAACCTGAGGTATAGCTGCCAATTTAAAGGTTTTAGACCACGTGTCAAACTCATGGCCCGGGGGCCAAATCCGTCCTTTTTGGTCCATCAAATTCGGCTCACGGGAAAAAGTCAAAAAGACAAAAAAACATAATTTACTGTCCAAATAACCAAATAATTCAGTTTTAGATAAATCAGCTCAATTCTTATTGCCTGGATATTGTTGGTGCCTTACATACTAAAGGTAGGGTAGGCGATTTTCTCCAGCTACATTTTTTAAGTTTTTGGTTGAAATTGTCTTCATGTCCTGACAGAAGTCAAGATCCTATGTGCTCTGAAAAAGGAACTAAGAAAATCTGTCAACTGTAGCAGCTGTAAACCTTGAAAAACTTATTTTTTAAAAATACTTTTTTAACCAACCACACATCCCTGTTCGATCGCAACCCCTCGCGGGCATGAGCCCACACTCAATGCGTGTCACCGGTGACTGAGTTAAAACAGAGTTTTTAGTCACGTTTTTTTAACATATATAATGATAAAGTTTATTGTTATAGCTGAATGAGACATGAGACGACAAAGTTTCTACACAATACAAGCGATGAGCTGAGGTCTGCTTCTGGAGCAGCGGTGCTCGTGCATGTGAGTGAGACGGAGCACAGAGGGGAGGGGCGAGGTGGGTAAAGGCGGAGCCATCGGGGAAGCCACATTCAAAATCATGCTCGCTTTTAAAAATCACCTACCCTACCTTTAAGGTAGCATTTATGCATCGTGTAAAGTACAAATTTTGGGACATTAATGTTGAAATTCTTAATTTTCCCACCTAAAATCTGCGGCCCACGTGAGATCAAACTACTTTGCATTTGACACCCCTGTTTTAGACTCTTAAAATGGTAGAAGGGAATGCTGGCAACTTTAAGGATACCATAAATTTAAAAAAAGTCAGAAAAAAGGCTCTAAACTGAACAAAACTATTATAAATGAAATGATACCATGGATGAAACACTGTGTTTTATCAGGCAGAGACGGTGGAGACATGAGCTGTCTGCATTCTGATCTGTCTATTAACAGAGCTCAACCATTACACTAATGGCTATAATGGCAGACCTCAGAGTGTTGCCCAACACCAGGTGGGGTAGGCTAACTAGCTTAGATAGCTTAAAAGTTCTGATCATGTAAAATGATCAAAATCAATCAGCGTGAAAATCATTAAAATATTGTTTAATTCAACTGGAGATAAAACAAAAAATCTGATTAATTCTTATGTTTTTACCTACTTTGTAGGTAATTTAAATCCTTTCGCAATATGTTCGGTTCCTATAGACCCACAAGCTCTGTTTTTAGGAACTAAGTATCAGTAAATCTATCACTTATTGGCCAAATAAAAGAACCACTTCTCTGTGCACGACGTACAACTCATGTGGGTAAGTGGTAGTCACAGGAGAAAGAGATGCAATTTTTCAAAACACAAACCTCACGACCTTATGTTGCTTTAATGGAAGAGATTGGTAAACAAGACATGTCTGAAGACTACCCTACTCCACAAACTAGACATAATGGCTTATAATATGGTCATTATATCAAAAGAAGCTCTGCCAATATGCACATATGGAGTCACTTAAGTGGCAAACAATGATAGTCCCTTTACAATCATGACTGCTGACAGCTGTAAAGATTATGTCATACATATCTGTTGTTGTTGATTTGACTATCACTTTTATTTGTATTTATTCAACCCCTTAGGGAATTATTTTCACTGGTGTTTGTTTATCTGTTAGAAGGATTAGGTCAAACGTACTTAACAGTTTTTGACAAAATTAAAAATAACATATTCATGAATTTAAGACAGACCTTACGTCATGGAAGATTCCATTCCATTTCGGAAAATCCAAAAATCAATATCTCTCATCATTGACGGAATTTCATATATTCACATCACAGTTAATAAATGACCGATCTTTATTAAATTTTGACTCAGTTATGTCAGGTTGGTTCCTTAAAGGGCCCATGTTACGCTAAATCAACTTTTCTGTGCTTTAAACATGATAAAAGTGCTATTAGGGCTTCATACACATGCCCAAAGTGTTTTTTCCATTGAGTCCCTCAATCGTTAATTAGAGGGTGATTTGCTCGTTTTTTACTGCAGGGTGAGCCCAAACACCTCGCTCCAATTTGATGATGCGTTCCCAATTTGATGATGAATTTGATGCGGCACTGAGCTGGAGAAGCCACGCCTCCAGGAAGCTCTCTGCCATGATTGACATGTAAACAGACACGCCCACAAAGGTGAGCATTTCAGGGTCCTTTGCGCAGTGCTATGTATGTATTTTCTACAGTCTATGTATGTACCGGTGATCGCCCCGCCCCCAAGCTCTGTCTTGGGGGCGGGGCCCTCCTCTCACCCACTCCGTAGCCGAGCTGGGTGAGAGGACGGGGGCAGTCCTCTTGTCCTACGTCACCGTGTGGGGAGGAGGAAGTCAGTGTCCCGTCTATAGACACGCCCACTCATGAATATGCATAAGTAGGCCGCAAATCAGCCCGTTTGTGTAGAGTTGCTCAGAAAGTGACTTTTCAGAGGCTAAAACTCTGGAAAACAGGTGAGTTTGGGAAAATAAACTTCAAATACTATGTTTTTAGAGTTCTTAGAACAAATGGAGATGGGTGGAAAATAGCATGATATGGGGCCTTTAAAAACTATATCGAGTTTTCTCCAGATCAGATCCGGATTGTGTGTTTCATCACAATGTTTTGAAAAAAATAATACCTACTGTATCATTATTAATGGAGGGGACAGAAATGTCTTGCCAGCCTTTAAGTGTGAATGATCATGGTGCCATGATCAGGATCATTGGTCCAGATAACTGCCAATTAAGATATTTGGTGCTCTCTGAGTGCTTTATTTATTTTTATTTTTATGAAGTCCTCTTTTCTTTCATTCTTTTCTGCTTTATATGAGACTTATTATCTTATCCACAGTGCTGACTATAGTAAGGTATTGTTTTGTCTTTGAGTTTAAGGCCAGTTTTGCACAAAAGGGATTGTCATAATGCAGAAGAATTGTTATTCACCCTAGACTTGGTCATTGAGTCACAGATTAGCCACCAACTGCACACAACCGTATTATTTGTCCTTGCAGTTATGAATTAGCATGCATTGCCTAAAAAAATGTGCATTACAATTTGATTATTAACTACGCCTGCTCAAATGCAATAACGTTACAAATGTGCAAAATAAAATGAAACACAAAATGCAGCATCTCCTTTTACTCCGTCTCAAATGTGACACACCACTTCTGTCCAAATTGGTCAGGTGTGATGAATAAACCAGTGCTGTGACTCTCGGCCCAGGAGAGCCCCGTGCATTACTGCTATGAAATGTTAAATGACTTGCAAAAGGAGGACGGGCTAAAAGCAGCAGCACAGGGAAAGCGAGAAGAGATAAGGAGGGAACTGGCTGTGTTTGCTCTTCCTCTCCTCGGCACAAGTGTCAGCTGTGCTCCCCGTCTTTGTGGCCACTGGTGTGGAACAGGACCCGGCTTGTTGGAGGCTTGAGCAGCGTGTGTGTTTGTGTGTAGGTGAGAAGGATTTGAAGTGTGTGTTGCCAGATTCCACTTGTGTGTGTGTGTGTGTGTGTGTGTGGGTGTATGTGTGTAACAACAACCGTAGCTGCCAGGAACCGGCCCCTCTGGCAGGGTTCAGGTGCATATAGGATCTTTCAAACTCGCTCTTTCTCACTGTCTTCATTGTTACTTGTTACCGTCTACTTTGTTTTTCTGCATCTTTTTTTCCCCTTCTTTCACTGCATGGCCCAGGGATACTGACAAAGTTAATGAAACTTGGAACTAAAGCTTATTAAAAGCACACTTGCCTATACTCTCCAAACTGTCTTCCTTTGGCACGGCATGAGAGATCATTTTCTTTCTTCAAACCACATAGTCTAAAACAAAATGTGCTCGCAGTACACAAAACTAAACCTTATTATAGCAGAAACTACAAAACGACACATTTTGGAGTCACCCTCGCTCATTGGAGCTTCCCCGTCTCCAAGTCCTGCAGGTTAAAACACTCCATATTAGCCATGCTTCAAACATTTTTGCTGAAAGAAGACAGGAGAGAGAAATTACAGATTTCCATTATTCATGTTTTCATGCATGCAGCAATTTGCACATCCAGCATATTGTGTGGAGAGAGAACACAGTGTATGTTCGTTAAACACACACAGGGGCATAGATGAAAGAGGAAGCCAAGTGAAAGTACAAAGAGCCAATGACACGTGTTTATAAGGCATTAAAGTATTTGGCAAAAAAAAAACAAAGTAAAGCCTCATGACATGCCAGTTCTACAACCAGACTAGTGTGTATATGTGCAGATCTGTGTCTGCACCGGGTGCAAAGATTCCCCTTATTAGAAGAGGACAGAATATGTTGCAAAGCAAAAGATGAAATAACTGAGAAAGAAAACGATGTGAAGATAGAAAGACCAAATGCTGAAGCGATGTTTACCCTGTGGTGCACGCGTCCTTTAAGCCTGGCACAAGGCTTACTTTTGAATCACAGCTATTTATAAACCGTGCCACTACTGTACTTATGAATATGGTTGCCCAGGCGAGACAAATAGGCCTGTCAAATGAAGAAGGCAAAGACCCTTCATGGCAGGTTTCTTATAGAGGAAAAACCCCTGGAATCTTTGCACACAAAGCAATGGAAAAGTGTGAATTTTACCATCACATCCATCCATCCAAATAAAAGCTAGTTTGATTTGACATTTTGGACCCTAATGGTGAAAGCACTACCCTTCAACACAATAATTTTACCTTTTTATTAAAAGAGATCATATTTATCTTACATACATGTTTTTCTGTATTTATTTAAGAAAGAAAGACGGACAGGCTTTTATTATATTGGTCTGTAATCCACAACATCTTATTGTTTGTGTCCATGGCTACATACAGACAGCATGCATTAATGCAGAATTCACATTTATTAAATAAATCATTTTGGTTTTGTTTTTTCATTTTGTGCTCCTTCATTACCTCCACCAAAGAGGTTATGTTTTTGCGAGCAATATGTATTTATTTGTGAACAGTCTAACTTTTTGAACTCTATAACTCAGAAGCTAAGGGACTGATTAGGGAATTTGGGAATTATCTGGATCGTTACACTGATTCTGGATCAGTTTAAAAAATCAATAAATCTTTATGTTCAGCTCTTTGAGTTGGTTCTACAGCACCGCCTCCTGGTGACTTTTGCGCATTACATGATGATCTAGTCAAGTTCCGCCTACCTTTTTAAGCTAGGCGGGGTTAACATGGCATTTAACAGCACAGCCACGGACTACAAATGTATAACAAGCTTTTAAAATGTGAATGATTGTGGTACCAGGATCAGGATCACTGATACAGATATCTGCCAGTATCTGCCAAAGAGGATTGACACACGCATACGCACACGCGTCGTAAGTTTGCACCAGGGCACACTGAGAAAAGGAATATTGTATGTCAGTTATGTAACAAAGTGTATTTCTTTCATTCTACTTCATTTCATTAAGTGAATGTTAAGCATCAAAATCTGCGTTTTATTTTTCATTTTAAGACGAGTGACATATTTTCTTGGGAGTTTTTACTTTGAGGAAGTGTAGTGTTGACAACTTGCTAAAAAGAGCGCAGGACTCTGTGACCTGCTCTAACCGACACGAAGCATCCATCATCACCACAGGCCTCTCCACAAATGTCTGTGTGACTTTACATGAGATTTTCCAACAGTGGAGACAGAGCACATCTACTTTTCTCTGAATTTCGCTTGATTTGATCGGGAAGAAATGTATCTTTCAGATCATTTCTGTTCCTTGATCCCGACATGCCATCTTGTCCCTATTCACCCTCTTCTGTCATCTCATCTCTCCAGCAATTCCTCTTCCGCCTTTAAACCATAACCCCTTAATCTCACCCAAAGCCAAAAACGGCAGATTAGAAACGGGCTGAATCTCACAGCGACTTTGTCCAGCAGTTTAATGTTCTGTTCTGAGAAAGTGAGAGGCAGATTAAATCCAAGAAAACTCATTTCTACCTCATTTCTTTGCAGTCCTGGTGCAGGAGTAAAAGCATGCAACAAGAAACGTGTTCCCATTCTGATACAGCGGCCTTGTTTACAAAAAACATGATCACTCATGTGCATACAAGAAATAAGTTTAAAATAATAAAATTTCCTTCCTTTAATATTAATAAATTAGCATTTTTCCTATTTTGTTTTTCTTTTAGACTATTTTGGGATACTCTTGCATGAACGAGCCAAATTTGACCTGCAGGTTGTGACCATTTAAATTAATCCTCGGAGTCAATGTGTGACTGTTTGTCTACATGCGTTTGTTCTGCAATGGTAACTCTGACATACTATATAAAATACATATTATTTTAAGAAAGAAAACAACCTAAATCATAGTAAAATACCGTACAATAAGAATGCATGTTTTATCATCTAAAAAGATAATCATTTCCATATTATGCATAAATCCTGAGGCATGGTTTACGTAACAGAATGAGTGTGTTTGTCACCTAATGCAAACATATTCACTGAAGCCCGTGCCTCTAACTGTGTCTAACGTGTGAATAAAAAAAACTTACCTTAAAGACATTGATTGAGTTGATGTGTTAATCAATAGTGCAACAGGTTTAATGCATAGTGGAGCAAGAAAAAGAGAAATATTTACACAGTGACGCCCCACAGCGTGGATCGCAGCCCACCTGCATAATGAAACTACAGTGGCTTCCACTTGAGTGTTAATCAATGATCAGGAGACATGACAGCACGAGGGTTCGAGGCTTAAACACAGCCGTCCTGCATGTACATACATAATGATGATGAATGACAAAGTCATTCCTACAGGGCACAGTATAGCATCCATCACATGGTGGCTAAGTGTAGAGGTGTTAGAGAAGAGAGATGAAATTAAAAGAAGAACCATGGGTGTGAGGAAGTAGATCGTTGGCTGTTGTGGAGCTCTTACAACAGGCATGAATAGGTGGTTTTCAAGTATATATATTGTGGTGTTATTACTGCACCATTGCTGTGTACTTTAAAGTCCAGAAGGAACAGTCTAAGACCACTACTCACACGGCCAGCTTCCCTTTAGAGATTAAAACCACCACACATTTCCTATCTCCTAATTTGAGTTGTTCTTATCCTGCTGTGACTCCATTCTATTCTGCCCGTGCTCTGTATTTCAAATGCATTTTCAGAGATTTGCCCGGATGAATCCTGATCACTAAAATATTTAATTTACATACTGAATACATTCTCCCTCTTCTCTGAATGCTGAATGTATCCAGGCTTCTTTGATCTTACTTGAGATGTCTCTTGATCTAAATGAGAATGGACGTCATGTTAAAAGGACCCACACCTGTCGAAATTGTCCCGCTACTAATCGCACATTTCCAAGTCCTCTTGTTTTAATAATTTGTGAATCTAAACAGCAACAAATGTTTATTACAAGACCAACAAAATCATTTTGAATTAGATTTGGCGTTTTGGGAACTATAAAAAGAGCCAATCACGGAACAATCTGTGTTGGATTTCGACCCATTTCAAACCTACACCACAGCCAACCTCAAAACCACACCACTACCATGATACACCCCTGGCGCCTCTCCATACAAGCATCACCGGGCGGTAAAACATACCCACCAACGCCCCCAGCCTGAGCATCCCCCACCTCAAGCCCCAGTCCTCCTTTTATTCTAACTGGTGATGTCTTTTCCAGGGATATAAATTCTATGAGGAAATTCATCAGCTGGTTGATACTTCAGGAGTTTTTTTCATCCTTCCAATTCTTCAGCTACGGTTTGTGCTGCAAGGATAGATTCCGATCGGTTTACCGGAAGGTCAAGCATTGTCAGGTCTCCTATTAAGCACAGATTTGGAGATACTGGAGTCCAGCAGCCTAAAAATGGTAGAAAGTTTCTGAATGAATAATGGCAAAAGTTGTTGGACTGGAGAACAGAGGCATAAGGCATGTCAAATGTCAAACTGCTCCTTGAGTGCATTGAGAATGGATGTCAGTGGGAGGAAAGCCAATTTTATGCATCTTCAGTTGGCTAGTGTGTGTTCTATGAGGAATAATTGCTGCTCTATTGACTGATTAGATTTTTAGCACTTAATATGTGTAGCTATCAAAATGCCTAGTATATGTAGCTTGTTTTTCTCTTTGTGGCACACAAAAAGCATTTGTGTTACTACTCTGATAGTTAGCGGCAGTTCCATCTCTTCATGTTGTATTTCTCCTTGTGAGAAAGCCTCGGGTGGAAACTCACTCAGTCCTCGCACACACGGTTCCCAGTAGGTGGCGAATTTCTTGCCCGCATGCTGTTTGCCAGCTTTCGCGCCAAATGCGACATGTGACAGGAGCAGCACATGGGCTTCCAGCACCAATCCTCTGTGGGGAATGTTTCCCTCGACTGTCAGAGAACACCCCTCAACAAGCTTGGCCCACTTGTCATGTTTCCTCTCGCTCATCAGATAGCAACCAACCCCAAATGACTACCTCGCAGGCGTGCAAGCAGTGATGCACCAAGATGCATATCAGAGCAATTAAAGTCAAATAGTGACACATGGAAGCAGAGATGGAGGTAAATACACTACAAAGAAAAGGAGTGGGAGGGATCTAGTCAAACCATTAACAGTAGTTTACAAGCCTCAGTGTGATTTTCAGTACATTCTCCAGCTGTTTTCCAGCACATTATTAGAAGAATGGAAACACCAGTGACAAGAAGCCATTCTTTAACTCAGATTCCTCCTTTTCATCCTTTCTTCCACTGCATCCTTTTCTCCCCATTCTCCACAACAATGAGAGAAAGAGCTCTTGTTAATTATTTTTAGTGAGGTCCCATTGTAGGCGCTGTAAATAACAATATGCAAACAAACTATCTGCAAACACATTCCTATGGTCACAGAGGCAGAGCAGATGTGAAGGGAGCTTTACGATGCATGGGTTTGACGACGTGAAGGATAGAATCTCTGCGTAAATAAATCATTTCCTCCGTGAGTCGAGCATTAAGACATTCGGTCCTTAGTGTCTAACCAGCTGCGTTAATATTTTAATTACTCCCATGAATAAATTAATTGAATAGGCGATAACATTATTTTTAGTCTGCCTTTGTTGTGGTGACTCGACTGGAATGACTTCTTAGAACTAGTAAGTGGAATTACATAGAATCTGCAGTCATTTAGGAGATAAGGATCAAGTATTACTCTTTACATTTTTCTGTTTATTCTAAACCCAAAGCTAACACACGAAAAGGTTTTTTTTTTTTTTTACACTAGAGTTAACATTAATTGTTTGTTTTTTTACGATAAGTCATACAAAGATTTGTACTTCGCTCTTTACTGCATGCATCATCATTTCAAGCACAGCCAGGGGTCAGGGCTGAAGTAACCTTTTAGGGGAAACAATGGCTGATCGATACTGCTCAGTCAGTAGAATATTAACACAGGAATCTATGGCCAACACAAAAATCAATACCAGGACTTGACAACATTTTTTTCTTCTTTTTTTAATTCAAAGTAACAATGCAAAGAATAGTGGGGATAGAAACAGGTTTCTTGACACCCTGACATAGTTTTGTCCTTTCACATTTTTCCCCTTAGTGTCACTCCTCCACCTTTCAGCTTCGCCTTCACAATTTGTGGCTTGCAACGATTTCCCCATCTGTCACAGCTTATAACCCGCAGCTTCAGAGACTAGAAGACCTTTCTTTTTCAGACATCACTGACATTTACATTTGCCCTCTATCAAAGAGAGAAGAATGGGCATGACCTCGTGGTCCCTTTTCCTTCGCCGTCACAGGATGTGCCTAAAGGCTCTCAATGAAAACCGCTGACAGTGTGAAACAAACCATCCACCGCGGAATATTCAAGCCATGCTTTATTAATTTACTTTACTAATGACTATTTTCAATTAATAATTTACTTATTTGCCTTTTATTTTAGAAAGAACATGTTTAACGAAGGCTCTTAAACAGCAAACTGCTGTTAGCTGCAGGGTTGGGGTCAATTATAATTGTAAATGTATAAATGCTTATTAATTGCAATCATGTTATAATTATAACTGTAGTTGTAATTTTAAAAATCTGTTGCTGTTGCTGTTGTAATCATAATTAAATTGTTATTGAGTTTAGATAATTGACTTTGTAACTGTAATTGCCATGAACATTCTATAAAAAAATTAGAAATTATAATTTAACGCTAAACTGGGGAACCGTGTCACTGTTTTATGTACAGTTCTATGCATATGTAGTTAACAGTTATTATAATATGTTTCATATCAAGCTTTTCCACCTTTTACCATTTAAAAAAATTTAAATTGAGGGATATATTGACACAAAAAAGGCTCAGACACCCACACCAAAAACAATTTAAACCTTTATTTTCATTGATTATGAAACCTAACAAGGTAACCAATAGATAGGAAAGAAATTAGATGATAGTTTTTAGTTTTTAGTGTATTTTACAGCTGATATAGGACCTGCTATCATAAGAGATGCTAACAGAAAGCTAACACAAGAGGAAGGTTAACTTTTATTAGGTTATGTATTTCAGGCTCAACAATTGTAGGTAATTGTAACAGAAATTTAGTAATTGAAAATGTAATTGTAACTGAAATATAGTAATTGAAAATGTAATTGTAACCGAAAAAAGTAATTGACCCAAACCCTGGCTCGCTTTTACATTTGTTCCTACAGCAGAGTAAAAAATAAGAAGGCAGAGCACTCTTTGAGATGGGTAAAGCCCGTCTGTGACGACATTTTCTAGTGAGCTAAAGGAGCTCACTGGCCTTCCAGAAATCAATAAACGTTCCCAGTGTGAGAGAACAAGTCAACAGAGCAGACAGGAGTTGGGGCTCAGAGATAATATTTATGTAAAAGGATGCCGCCAACCATCAGCGGGATCATAAATAATTCTGATCCATGCATTCTAAAAGCAGTGATCTAACAAATAGGAGAAATGTTATTTCAGTCAATGAGAAATTACTCTATTAAAGATTGGGGCGGGAAAGCAATTAGTTATGCCACTTTAAAAAAAAAAAATCCTTTAATTGTTTGGTTTTATTAATTTTTAGGTTCAGAGAACGATTCACAGCACAGAGAAGACCCACTCCTTCCACTGTGTGTGAACATGCACATTTGTGTGCTCCAGGATCATTAATTGTGCTCACGTGAATAAAGTCAACACCATCCACAAAGGATGTCTCCAGTACACACAATTAGCAGGTTTGCCAAACCTCATGAATAAATGCACAGCGTGTGCTCATCGCTGACTCTAATTTATGTCCCCTTTCTGCACAATTTACATACATTAGGAGATGTTGCATTGCCAACGGACTCATTACACAATGTGCATTTGTCTATACTAAAGCCAAAAGGTGGTAACACAATTTCATTAACGCAGCCACGTTAAAGTTGTCGAAAACATACACGTTAGCCACATTCCAATTTTCCTTTACTATTTATTTACCCCAGAGACGATGCTTGAGGCTTTAATGGCTATACTAATTGATAATTTTGTACTGGAATGCTAATATGAACAAAGCAATTAGTGTGTAACAAACAATGGTTTAGTGTTAAATTGTGTTTCTTTTTTCTCTCTTTTAATGAACCTATGAAATAGTACTGAAAACACAAGCCAGAAGTGGAAAAATAGAATAAACGTTGTTGTTATGCTCAGTTTGACCATACTTTAGACACATTGGGACCTATCTTTATTTATTTATTTATTTAATAGTTTATTTAAAAGTCCCTTAACCCCGAACTGCTCCCCAGGCGCCGCAAAATGGCTGCCCACTGCTCCTCAGGGATGGGTTAAATGCAGAGGACGAATTCCATTAATGTACTAACATTACATGGCCAATTAAAGGCGAAAGCCCCGATTTAAGATCTTTAAGATCTTTAAGATCTTTAAGATTTAAGATCTTTAAGAAAGAACAGAGAGCATTGTTACATTAAAAAAAATAGCAATCAATGCCATATCCATGGGCAATCTAGACAAAGGCTAATTTGCAGACCTGATTTAGTGATTGCAGGCTTGGTTTACCTTTAACCAGCGCTTTACTTTGCTGTTTGTGGTGGACCCTTTACTGTGAAGCTGCTTTGACCGAAAGTGGTTTTACATTTGGCTAGTTTACAGTCACCGTTTGCAGCGCCACTAGTGGTGACACCGCAGGGGTTACATCTCTACCATGTTACATACGATGTCAGGCACAAGATTATACACATTTGAAATGTAATTTAAAAAAAACAGCATTTAATAAAACTAACAAAACTTAAAAAATTGTGTTTTTCAAAAATTGTACAGTACTGCTTCCTGTCCATCACTTTTAATGTCTGTTTGTACAGAGAGGTGACACTTTTCATGGCCAACTGGGTAGCTTGTCCCCACACAGTGATACAGTATGAAAAATGGGAGAGAATAATTGAGTGGAAGTACAATTTAGCAGCATTCATGGATAAACAAGGTCTTATTAAGCGAAAGCAATTGAAGTTGGTCTTGAACATCTTTGATATTTTCTTTATATGCGCGTCAAATTTTAAGTGGCGGCCCAAGACAATTCCAATATATTTTGAGCTCTCAACATTATCATCTGGATTTTTGTTAATCAGTATCTGGAAGTTCTCCAGTGATTTTTTGCGCAGTGAAAAGCACATAGCAACTGTCTTTGAATAATTCAAAGACACGCAGTTTTCCTCTCACCACTGGGAGACAATGACCAACTTTTTGTTTATTAGCTCTGCAGCCTTTTCTGGAGTCTTAGCTGAGACATAAATAACAGTGTCATCAGCATAAAGCTGGCATTCAGCCTCTTTGCAGATGTTTAACAGTTCATTGATGTAGAGACAGAACAGCAAGGGGCCCAATCTAGAGCCTTGAGGAATCCCTGTTTTGTATTCCAGAGGGGCTGAAACGGTGCCATCTATCTGTACACTGTACTCTTGACTCCAGATAAGATGTAAACCAACTGAGAGCGTTGCTGGGAAAAAAAATGTTTTTTAAGTTTATGCATCAAAATGTTGTGATTGACGGTGTCAAAAGCCTTACGCAGGTCCAGAAACACTGCCCCAACCACGTAACCTCGGTCTAAACTTTTCCTAATAGTGTCTGTCAGGAAGCAAGTTGCCAAATCTGTTGAATATTTTGTTCTGAAGCCAAACCGTTCTCGATGAAGATCTCCGTTTTGTTCGATATAATCAATTAATTGTTCTGCCACAACCTTTTCTAACACTTTAGATATCACAGGGAGAATTGAAATTGGCCTGAAATTGTAAAGATGGTCAGAGTCTCCGGATTTAAAGATTGGGCAGATACGACCTTTTTTCATTTCTTGAGGGAATTCCCCTTTAGAGATGGACAAATTTACCAAGTGAGTTATGGGCCCTGTTAGAGAATATTTGTGTTTCTTTAAAAAGTCAATGTCTAAACCAAATATAGACTTGGCTTTGGAATGTTTGACTTTGTTGATTTTTTTGTTTATTGTTAATTTTATTGGTTGAGTTAGGCCACCCGAGCCAAGGCACCTAGCGAGACAAGGGCCCAGCACCGCATGCTGAAGTAATGCTGAAGTAAACACCACACTGGCAGCATCTCCCACATCGAAGGGGGTGCAGGCCACCACAGTCAATGGAACCAGGAGCCGCTGAGGTGAGCAAGCCGGGCTTGTTGAGCGATGATCATGTTCGTTGGCTTTCGGAGATTTCTCTCCCGGATGTGGGGAGTTTGAACCTATGGGTTGTGGGCCAGGGTTCAGCTCAATGTCACCCGCAAGCAGTAACATGGTGGCCAGTTGCATTAATCTCAGATTTGGCTGGTTTGTTTGAGTTTCTTTGTGCGTAAATGTAAAATGAAAATGAATTGTCAAGAAGTTGGAAATAGATATTGGCTTTGAGAGGCAACTGAACAGATGTCGTTGTTTCTTTAATTACATTGTTGTCTCATCAGCATCAGGAATATTATTCACATATAAAATATTGCTGACCAGGTTTGCCAAAGTTGTTTGCAACACTTAAATTGCATGCGCACAGCACCTGCCACACCATGCGCTCCTGTCGCCACCATTGTCCCGGATCCCCAGGAAGCAGTTCTCTTTGTGCTGCAACAGTGAGAAATGAGCCCAGCTCAAATGCCCTTTGCTATAATATAATATAAATAATATAATATCGTGCAAACTGCCAAATGTGATGCAATATGAACCTGTAATGCACTGTGGGCAGTATATAACACAGACTTCTCCCTAAGCTAAAACCTCATCCTGATATTACTCAATATTCAAGGTGTTTTAAATACAAATATAAGTATTGTAGTGAAAAGCATGATCTCAAAGCAGACGAGAAACAGATGAATAGCTTTTATATGCGGACAGTTAGACTTACATGACTAAACCGATACTTCAATACTCAGTGGTACTCAATTACATGTACTGTAAGCTTCTCATAGAAATGCTCATCTGCTATAAAGATGGTAGAAGGAAAAAAACAGTACTAGCTACTAATCCTTCCCACATGTATTGGGACTTATAGGCAAGTTGCAATTAACAGACATAAAAAATGTAATTCACGTTGTGAAACAGAAAAACCAAAGTGACATGGAAAAGGCAACAGCCTGCTTTGTTTGGTTTTTTTACCCTCTCTATTTAAAATCATGCCTTAACATGAAAGAAATGCTTGGTTTTAGGACAATATCACACATGAACATGCTATTTTTCACCGGGTGACTATGTCTACAAATCTAATAAAGCCCTTTCAAATTGTCTCACTGCATGTAACGAATGGAGGAGACTGGCGACATGTCAAAGCAGCTACAATCACACGACTGAGGAGGGTTTCGTGCAAAACATGAGGGTGACTTTTCCCAGTGAGTGAAAATCATAGATTTTACTGATTATGCTGTGGGCGGCGTAATTTTCCGTAACCATCCCGATTTTGTAATTTTGAGGAAATGGAAAAGTGTAATGTGACACAGAAAAGGGTAAAACAGAAAAACAGTGAACCTAGACTTGCTTTTCAGCCACAAAAGTCTGACTTGTATTGGTCAGAGTCAGATATATACGGTGGCCCAGAAGGGCCAACAACATAAAAAAGTCACAACACACCAACAAAAGTGACAACAGCAGCAAAAGCCACAACCCACCAACAAAGAGCCACAACACAAGGGAATAAGGCGAGATTATTTTCAAAATAAAATACTCCGTGTTCAAGGCGGATAAACAGAGGTTACCCTGGAGGAAAACACCAACCTTCGGGAGCCTCCAGCAGACCCATTTCTGACTATATCCAAAAACCAAGCACATATTCGGACTCAGGAGGACCAGACCTTTCCATTGATAGCGCGCTTGATCCGATCCAAGCACTTGTAATACAATTTTAAAAGCGCTCTGATGTTGTGTTGTGGCTCTTTGGTGTATTGTGTTTGTGTATTGTGGTGTAGATATAACTTGACTGTTAAATGAAGAGAAGTTTGCAGAAAAGCTTAGAATGAGCTATTATGTGTGGACATAACACTACACCCTACAAGGAGGCAGAGCAACTGCCTGCCCTACTCACATAATTTGACTAACAATGATGTTAGCATACGCAGAAGACTTTATTTACTCAATTACAAGTGGAGAGTGATGACAAGACTCTGCAAAGGTGACAAACGGTAAGGAAGCAGCAAACCAACACTCCCGCAGGCCCAGCCATTGTCGTACAGTGAGAGACGAGGCAGCGCTAAAGACTTCCTCTCTCCCTCCTGTCTTTCAACCACAGTATTTATGCTAATTTACACTTTGACATTTGTATCCTCTGTCAAGATACTGGTCAAAATGTTCTAGTCATTCTAGTTGGACGAGCTGGCCGAGCATTTGGTGATGACATCCTGTTTATTAGATCATCTGCATGAGTTTGTGAATAGCTTAGTGAAAGCAAGTATAAATATTAATACAAATACAACTCAGGAGGAACATGCACTGTACAGCCAGATGGCCCATGGAATTATCTGCTTTACGCAAGATAATGAAATCTTACTCACTGCCCAACTGCTGTCGATTAAATCAACAAGATTCTGCCTTTCTTTCCAAAGCTTAAGGTGTCATCAACCGAATCAGCAGTCCCAGTTCAATGGGCACATCCATCACAGATAACGGAGGCAATAAAATCTTGCCAAAGCTCAATAACCATCCCAGTATGGAAACCATGAATGATCCATGGCAGGGTTGTGTGTATTTATGTGGCCATGTTCCTTTGAGCGCTGACGGACAAAACCTGGATAAAAAAAGGGCTTGTGGTGTTAAGTGCCAACTACAACACATTTTATTTTAAAAAGCTGACTATGCGTACAACACATGTGAGGTTGAAAGTTCTAAAGCAGCTTTTTAGTCCTGGTTACAGCCAGAAAAATCAATGTGGGCAGGGGCCACACGAGCAGAAGATTTGGTCCTTGGTGAAAACAGATCTGCGTTTGTATAAGGGCACTACATCAGCATGGAAGCAAGAACTTTTAATCATGGAAATATTGTTATTACAAGATAAGACTGTCTGAGATGAAGAGTTTTAGATTGCCCTAATACATATCCCCCCGGGCGCCTAATCAAGATGACAATTATGATTGAAGATTTCCAGATTTCACTGTTTTTTGGAATTCTTTCAAAATCAGTGCAATAAGCATGAAGGCTAATGGCAAGATTTTCAATATACTTATTACAATTTTTCTAATTCCCCTCAAGAAATGTTTCTAACACTCAAGTCTGGCAGTTTAGTGCACAAGATAATGTGCACTGAACATTGTAACTACTCACCTGACATAGTCCTCTTTTTTTCCCCATTAACACCAAAATACAATGAAGAACTGAGTATTCTGTTGCAGATGTTCAATCTGCTGTTCACAGCTTCTCTTCCCACTGAGCATGATCTAATCTCTAATTTATCCAACATCAAGATGACAAGTTGAAGAAAAAAAACCTTAGTGGAACCATTTCCCCAAAAAGGTATAGTGCAAAAAACACTAGACTACATTAGACGTTCACCCTAACACCATCACCAGCAGGAAGTACCTTTGGCCAGTAAATATCCACAAGTACCGGATGTCAAGACTTCCCGACTGTTGAAGTTGTCATAAAGTCTAACCAAATATAAAGTAACAGGTGTGAGAGTCAGTCCAACAGAGAGATGTGGAGATGCAGTACACAAGGGCTGGCATGTGCGTCAGCTCAGCAACTCAGAGTTGTTTCTATAATTGTACCTCCGATTTCAATAAAGAGCCAATAAAAGGCTCCAGGTTTACAGTAACAGCTCATTAGTCAGACTGCATACTACAGGCAAGTCCAATGCAGAGCTTACAGCATCTGTCAACCGCAGTCTGACAAAAGCTTGTTCCCATTAACTACTCTCTACAGCCACAACTCCTCTGCTAAAGCCTATAACGTGGTTTGTTTGGTAATGTATTAACCAGAGACAAATGACTCCATTATAAACTGAAGGGCAGCTCTGACGAACAATAGTGCACCTATATTGTTGGAGTTAGTTGTGTGTGTTGCAATTGGGACAGAAGATGGAGAAGGGAGCTGGGACTGCTGGAAGTAGACAGTTTATCTGTGATATATTGTAAAAGTGAACCAATTTTAGCTGCTTAGCAATTTATTTATCCATCTATACACACACACATGCACGCACTGCACACTACTCTTATCAACATAAATCACAGCTTTTGGATGGGCATTACAGAAGTGTTTATCATTGCTGCTGTGCATGGGCAGAGGTGTAAAGAGTACTGATATATTCTACTCAAGTAGAAGTACTGTTACTTGATTGAAATTGTACTCAAGTACAAGTAAATCACATAAAATACTTGAGTACAAGTAAAAATTAGCTCAATTAAATAGTACTCAAAGTAAAAGTTACTAGTTACTTTCACCCCCCACGTTTATTTTTGGTAATAAATCTTGCCACGATTGCCTTGTATACAGTAAACATCTCATGTATGAACTTAAAAAGTTAGAGACCAAATCTTGCACGATTAGAACTTGCGCGGTTTGTCAAAATGTACAATTAATTTTAAAATAAAATAACAAACCAATTAATTTAATTCAAAATAAAAACATTTCTTAGGCTCTGAGTATAGCTAATCATTTATGACCTCTAAAACTGAGAAAATAACCTCCAGTCAATGCTGTTTTGGCACCGTGCATTACGTTTAATCTGGTTGGTCGGGATGTGTGTGTATGTGTGTGTGTGCGTGTGTGTGTGTGCAAGCTACATCTGTGATTCAGCTCTTTGTTGTTATCGCTTTTGGTGCACAATGGACTCACCAAGTGCTTACCACGAACAGGGAAGCGTTAGAGACCGTGAGCTGATGGCAAACAAACAAAAGATGGGATATGTATCAGAAGGCTGGGGTGAAAAAAGCTGCAGAGTGGCAAACAAATACTGTACATGGTGGGGGACCAGGCAAAAAAAAAAAGGTTATTGGATTTTTACTCTATCCTTCTCGACCTGAAGTCCATCAATAAATCATCCAAAACAAAAGGATATCAGTCTGTACAAACACACCTGATCTTGCTCTCAGAATCTTGATTGCATTTAGTGCAGATATGGGAAACTGGTGGCAAGGGGGACGCATCAGGCCCTTGATCTACTTTTGTACAGCCCCCAAAGTAAACGCGCAAAATGACCTCAAGAACATGACACAAAAACACACAAAAGGACAACAAAAATATTAAAAATTACTTCAAATATACACAAGTATGTACCATTTGTGCCTATATCATATCGGATCAATATCGGCCGATGTGCAAGGCTGCAATATCGGTATCATATTGGAAGTGAAAAAGTTGCATCGGGACATCTCTACTAATGAATGAGCTACAACTTGCTGTGGCGATCACCAACAAAGAAAACCAGAAACAAAGCTTTTTCACTGGTTTGATATTCAATCCTGAATTGGTAACCCAAGAGCAAAATCATCAGTAAATCAAATAAAACCCCTCATTGAAATCAGATTTCCTTCTGATGGAATCTCAAACTGTTAAGGTGAGGATTGCTGATTCTGCTGCACTGCATAGTCTATCTAACCTTAGAGCAACTGCCCCCACTATTGCAAAGGAAAGGAAAACACTCTGCACTACTCTTTAGGTACGCTCCCCCCACCCCACAGGTTTGTGATATTACTTTTGCATATCCTTACTTATCTTTCATTTCTAGGTAACGGTTGAGCTGCAGCAGCTCGGAGAGTGACTCATACCAATTCTTCCCTATTATGACTGGCACTGCAGCATTTTAACGTTCTAATATATTTGAGTACTCATTCTTTTTTTTATTCTTTTCCCTCACTAAAAGAAGGGTTTGGTAATTGAATAACATCACTTTCCAATGCACAGAAACAGAATGAATATATCTAAAGTTGTCGTGGGGTTTATTGTACTGTATATGACCTTAGGCTGTTGTTCCGTCTATTCTCAATGAAGAAACTTTTTTGTTACTTTTTTAATCCACATTGATTTTTTCAGAGAAAAATAAATGTCATTGCTCATTAGACCTTGAAACACAAATAATAATCTAAAGCAGTGTTTCTCAAATGAGGGTATGTGTACCCCTAGGGGTACGCAATGGCACTACAGGGGATACTTGTGAGAGACAGAGAGAGAAAAATATACAAATGAAAGCATTTTTTTTTTTTTTTTTTTTTTTAAATGGGGTTAAAAATTATCATCACACCAAATATTACCAGCAACTCACGAAATGACAATAAATGATGAGAGAAAAATACACAAGATATCTACAAAATACACAGCAAAAAAAACAGAAACATACATAACGACACCAAAAACACACACAGAATAATGTAAATAATACCAATGACACATAAATAACAAAAAAGGACACAAAATAAGAGAAACATATACTGAATAATAAAAAAAAAAAACAGACAAACAACAAAATACACAAAATGACACCAAAAACAAACGCATAAAATGAACTGAACAGTCTTGGTCCAGGAGGGAGATGACTGTAAATGATAAAAACTGTAGAAATTAATCTATTCAGGAGGCACCAAATACTGTTTTATACCACTTATATGCAAAATTAGATTATTTAAAATGTGTTTTATTGCTCATTCATTCCATCATTATGCTAGTTGTTTTTTCAAAGTATTCTGAGCAAAATGTTGTTGGTACTTTAGCCAAAGATGTTTAAGAACCACTGATGCTTATTGAAATATCTGGCTCTAGAAATAGAATTGCACATAAGTTCCTCCATGGGGTAAAAATAGGGTAAGTAAGGTCAATCTTCTTTGGTAGTACCTGCCTGAGCCTCCATAGATCCCAGCTGTGTCTCTGACAAACAAACAGGCCCATGGGAACATGTGTTAAGTATCATTGACCCCAGAGAATAAGATGCACATATGCTACAATTATACACATTGCTGCTCGCAACCAGCATCACACACAGAGAAGGTAACACTTAAACTGCGAGCGTGGTCAATTAATACATGCATCTGTACATGCAGCATTTTCGCTACACACCAATATGTTTTCCTCTGTTTTAAGGCCAAGAATTACACAAGCTTTAATATAATTACAGGACAAACAAGGACAGAGTCGCTCTGGTTATTGCTCTGAGCTTGGTCCCCTTGAGAGTGACAGACAGGGACACGCACACAGTGTTTGTCCAATCTCTAATAGCAACGACACACCCATTCCATGGTAATCCGTTTTTTTGCTGCTTTTATTTTTTTTTGTTCACTCACAAGGGAGGCACATGGAGGTGAATGTTGCCCGTTGAGTATGTTGTGTATGTAAGAGTGGGGACTGAGACGACGTGAAAACATTTAAAGTTTTTAAGATTCTAGTGTTAAAATATTAACAGCTTCTCTGTCTCTCTGTAAGTATTTGATGATTTAAGCCACACATACACAAATACTTGTGTTTATATCTTCTCTGTAGAAGAGACATTTTACAATTCATTTTACAAACCGAAATTCAACAAAACCACTATTTGAATTTAAAATGATCTGGGATGATTATTCTGAAGCTTCTGTTTCACTGGGAACTGGTGCAGAAACTTCGAACATTTTTGTTAATTTTCTATGCAAATATTTTGGCAACCCAGTTGTGGTTTCTTTAAAGATCCACCAGTGACCGCAGACTGACTGGTTTCACATTAAACATAACTGCTGCTATATGCTCCAGAGCCACGCGGTTTGTTTGTTTTTTTTTTTTTTAATCATTTTATTGGATATTATTGTGTGTAGTGCAGCACATCTCAAGCCACTAATCTGCTGCTCCTTTAGCTGGCTCCTTCATTTATTGCTAACATAGTGGGACATGTTATGACACAGCCCACTGACCACAAAATACATTAACCAAGTAAAAAGCGAAAATAATACACTTTAGCACTGATCAGCCTCTCTGTGTGAGGGTCTGCTTTGCACTCTCATTACAAATCTGATCAGTTTTTAAGTGTTTTTACACAGAATATTGAGTCAGGCTAAGCTTTGAGAGCAGCCATTTACCTCAACAAGCCAATAGACAAGCACAAGTAATGAATGTTAAACACAAATGGCTAATTGGACTTAACTTTATCTGCTGTGCTTAATCTTAGCTGTTGAATTTAATTGGTTAACAGCGCAATGAAAACAAATTAAACCAATGGGAGAGAAAAAAACCAGTAGATGCTGCATACGATGGAAGTAACATTCCAGGTGAGAAACATCTTTTATTCACTTTAATAACTGGTGCACTATAATATGTACAGTACATATATATATAATAGTAATTGTGCAGTTTTAAAGGCAAGATTAACTTTGATGCAAGCCAGCACAGTCATGTAGTGCGTAGCATTTCTGACCACTGCAGCACTCATTACTATAGCAACAACACATCATCATAAAGCTAACCCATCTCACAACGGCCTAAACGCAGCTTACTTTTACTAATAGTGGGTAAATAATTCTGCTATGCAGTGATAGAAATTAGGAAGAGCCGATAGCTAAGGTACAACTGAAGATCTTTGCATGAACCCAACGGGCCGAGCCGGTGTCATGGTCAGTTTTGGGTTTGGTCTTCATTTTTATTTTACACATACTCGGGCACTTCAAATGATTGCAATGAATGCAAATGAGCGTTCAGTTGATGTGTTTCGATTAGTGCGAAAAAGATGCAGAAATGGAAGCTGAGGAGGTGAATCAAAAGCTGGCCTCAAGAAAATGATTAAATTATGTTAAAAAACCCCTAAAATGACTCATTGTTGAGTTGTTTTTGAGCTGTGTTTGAATAGTGTCGAAAATCAGTTTCGGATGGGTTGGGGCCGTATTCTGGATTGAAATTATCGCTGTGGAAACTTTCTTGACAGAGTCAGAAGGATGCTGAGGCCACAATTCCATGGTTTGGTTTGTATTCATATTAAAATACAGATCAAGATCTTCTTCTCTGAATTACCTCCCAGGAGTAAAGTCCCATGTTCAACCTCTGGACTGGAGTCTCTAAATTGGCCTTAGGTGTAAAAGTAAGCCCTGTGATGGACTTGTGTCCTGTGGGATGTCACCAACTTCCCTTGTATCTGATGTCTGCTGGGCATGAATGCAACATTAAGTAAGCTGTGGGGCTGCGGGTCCCATTGTTATATAATGTCCTCACCTCCAGCTCTGCTGCAGGGGTGCCGATGGACAAGAGACATGAACATATGTGTGAGCAAAAGCACGGGCACACTATTTGTCCAACTAAACCGTTTTGGAGCCAGCTCTGGGCCACAAAAGAGGCTTTTATCAAGCATGTCAACAACTACTGTTGTTTTGCTCAAGCCCTGCAGGCCTCTGGCAGGACACAAAGGTCAGCAATTTGTTCTCAGATCTGATCATTTCATTGGAAGATGACAATATTTATTGAATTTGTTCCACGTTGGAGTGATGGAAAAACAAAACACATTTATAACTCATTGAATGCTGAAAATTATGTCTTTTTTTTTTTTTTTTTTTAAACCGGTCCATTCTGTGCTTTCAGGAAAATGATACGGATGATACGAAATTGCGATCCAAAAGGAATTAAGAGGCTGGCCATTTCCTCTTCCTGCACTGAAGATTATATAATCCTATTTAGGGATCTCCATCTCTTGGACCTACGCATCTCTTTCTCTCTGACTCTCCCCTGAGACTCTGTTCATTCTATGAGAAGGCCTGCTGCACATTGATCCCCACTATCTGTGTCGGGTCAGTGGATACAACCACACTCAGCACTTTCTGTCAGCCTGGAGAGTACCCAGGCTGTCACGCGCTACTTTTCTAGACTATCCCCACACAATCACCCCCTCCATTGGGTTAGTGACGGGCGATTTCTAGTGACCTTCCTGAGTGACTTCTATGGCTCTAAATCGATGTAAGACATAAGATAATAGGAAGGAAAGACACTCAAAACTGCAACATTAGTTACATTTCAGGGAAGTGAACACAAATGCTCAAAGGTGATTTTAAGTGTGTGAATTACCGCACTCAGTAAAGGGCACTCGAGCAAAAATAAAAATCTGCTTTACCCAAATGGCACATTGCTGCATCACATTTTCCTCAAGCCTAACAGGACCAACAGCACTGAAACAGCTCACTTTGACTTAAGACCTATGCTTAGCAGCACAGTGACCTCCATTATGGTAATGTCTTTTCACTGAAATCCTAACTCCCTCTGACAAAATGACAGAACTCCTAACAGACGCTCAGAGGGGTGTTCAGGCTCCTATGAACAGGCACACTGTACTGTGGTTTTTAATCTTGCCAACACGCACACAAATGTGACATTTTGCATCCAGTCCTTGTGAGGGGATATCGTAGCACACAGGTCATTGGAAGCCTGATCTCAGGAGGCCCTTTTGTGTTGCATGAATGGACAGTCACTATAAATACCTATCTGCTTCGTGTGTGTATCTGGTGCTGTGCACATGGAAAATATCTGCATCTGCAGACTCCATGTCTTTGTGGTTGTATTGATTTGCTTTTAAAAATACATGTGCTCCCTCTTGTTTCACTGCTAGAACACAAGCAACCTTTGAGACTAGTTGAGTCTACAAAACCAGGGATGCTTGTTTTAAATTGATCCTGGAATGGACATTTCTAGGAATCCGTTTGCTATCGTCCCCAATGTGGAGACTCTGTGATGAAATAAAAAAAACATTGGGCAAATAAACACATACAGTAGGTATGGCTGTTATGGCTGTCATGATGATATATCAACTCATCAAAAAAGGAAACGTCATCGAGTTGATTTTATATGTTTTAAGTGGAAAACAATTCAAAGTGCAAATCATACAAATGCACGCTTCAATACATGTAACATTTGTTTTTATAAAATGGGTTAGACATACCTGTCAAATCATGAAGGGATGAAATCTGGAGTTGTGGATTTTAATCAATATAAACTGTTTTATGATTAAAAACAAAAATGTATGAAACTTTTAACTCGTAAATACATACTGTATTTGGATTTTATTTGACATAATTATCTGAGAAGAAAAAAAATAACAAAAATGCTGCATATTTTCAGATTTGCAAATGTCCATTTGTTGTGTGATTTCTTTTCCTCAGAATTCACCATGTTTGAATCCAAATCACAGAATCAAAACACAAAGTCATAGCACTCCTGCTTTTACCTGAAATGCAATAGACAGCATCTATAAAATGTTCAACACCCTCAGCCTATTTCTTTTCAGGACACCTTTGCCCAATAATGAGCTCCACCAACATGAAATACATCATGCATTGAGAAACTTACCACTAGTGGTAACTGCTCAACTGAAGCACACACTCACAGTCTTTCTAAAGAGCCTGCCAGTCATTCTTTAAGCCTGTGAACTAGCGTTTCTTAGCCCTGAACCCTCTCGCTGCCCAAAGTCTCACTTCCATCCTCTTCCAGAGCTTCCTGTCCTCTCCAAAGCTTTGATCCCCTAAGCCTGCTGAGTTACAGTATCAGTCCTTGGCTATACTAAAACTCACACTGCCACATCTAGAGCAGCAGTGAAGGACCAACTCCAGCTCCAACGTTAAGCCTTCCAGTTGATATGATCCATACTGCTTCTTTTCTAACTCCAATGCTCTGCTTTTAAAGCACCAGTGCATTTTGATCTGAAAATTGCTTCATTTTACAATAAACCTTGTATTGTTGAGTCGTCTAAGGAGTTCAGTCAGAGCCAGATCAGACTAGTTCCACACCAGACTGTATTAGATCCTCATCATCAGGCGCTGCTCCACGTCACAACATCTGTCAGCTTTTGGCGACTGCATCTTAATGTTGCAAATGCTACATTCTCTACAACTATTCTCAGTTCTAAGACCTTTTAATGTGGGACAGCCCCTCCATCATTACCTCGCCATCGTCGGCACCACAGCACCAGAGAGTGGACTAGACCTGGTCGGTCAACTCATGGCTTCACTGACACAGGATAAAAGGATAAAGAGCCTCTGCTCAGGGACTGATTACTTACATCTGCCAGGCTAAATCCCAGTTCCCACACATATACACACATGCATACATATACACACTTAACACGAGCACACACTGGGCCTGCTGCAAGCTGCAATGCACTCATGCATGCATTGTTTCCCCGACATAAGCGTGTGGTATGTGGAAAGCTGTGTGCGTGCGCGCGCGTGTGTGTGTGTGTGAGTGCATGAATGCCTGTTTGTGTGTAGGTTTTTTTTTTTTTTATCCACATGTATCTTAAAGATTACATGGCAATAAGCACAGACACAGTCAATAGCAGTGCCATTACTAACTTTACTTTATTGCTTCTATAAACATGCCATGGGCTGCAAAAGCAATAACAGTTAAAACCACTGTAATATGGCTGGAACAGACAAACAGTCATTAGAATGGTGAATGCTCATCATTGCTGAGCACATTCTAATAAAGAAACACATTATTGGTTTCCTCTTATCCTAACATGTTACTGAAGACATAATGTCTCCCCAAAGAATCCATTTCTTTATTATCCGCTGTAAATAAATGACAACCATCTGTAGTTGCAGAGTGCAGGTCACAGTAGTTGTGGCAACATATCATGTTATTTAGTGGTAAATACAACATGTTGGTTTTTGTTTTTTCAAATTTTTCAGTTCCCTGTGAAGGTCAACCAAGGGTGCCCCAAAGGTTGATTTTTGTATTTTTTAATGTCTGTCTGGGAGGCCCTGAAACTCTGTTGCTTTGGAACACTCACACATTGTGCACATGACCTCAAGGTCACTGACAGAGGAGCTAGGCTGTCCTGTGATATGTGGCTAGATCATGTTCGAACCAGACAGATGACAGAGATGCACAAAGAGAAGACACACACAGACATAGAAAGAAGAAGAAACAGACGTCTTCCTCCGGCCACCTGCGCGTGGGCTTAGTCTACTAAACTTTGCTTGTGAATAAACCTAATTGAAATTATACTATTCTTGTCATCTGTCCTCAGAGCTGTTCACTTAAAAGATCTGGAAAAACCTTACAAGCCACAAACCTTTAAAGCCGGTAGAGATGACATTTTTTTGTTTAATAAGATAAAGACATAGTGTAGGCCTCATAGATCAATACATCACAGGTCATTTGCTCGTAAAAGGAAAAACCTAAAAAAATATGTAAACGGTTGAAATTGCCACTTGAAAGTTTGTTTTCACCTCCATTGTGAACTCTTTATTGATATTTCTGGTAAAGTAGGTAGCCATTAAAAATAAGCAGGATTGCAGCTCTCCAGGATCACACACACTGTTCATTCTTACAGTTGCTATTCGTGCAACAGTCACCACCAAAACGTTTTTTTTTTTTTTCCAAAAAGTCGACCAATTTACAAGCATTAGATAGAGTTCTCAGCTGGCCTGCACACAAACTACCATGTAATACCATTGGGCTTGGCCATTGCTGTTGCCACAGTGTAACTGAACTTGGCCTTTAACCACAAAATCCTCAAATACCAACATTCGTATGAGGTCCCTTTGATTGGCAGTATTAGAGGGCTGGCATCGCTATCAGACACTCCCACCAAGTGGATGCCACGCTGCCCCACTGACCTCTTGCTTCCAGCTCATCTTTTTTTCTCTCTCAGGGAAATGGAAGGAGGGAAATCACAGCACTCATAACAGCACATTAATCCCATGGTATGAGCGCAGGCCGCTTGCAACGGCTTACGCTTGTCAACAGAGATTTGTGCGCTCTTTCACCCGGACACACCTGTGCACACACAGGACACTATATAAGCATTGTGCCGGGGAAGAATGTATCAGAGCTGTCTAGAGCACGGGGGGGGGGACACATCAACATGCATTAATAATCAGCCTTAAACAGCTTCTGTGTTGAAAGGACAACAACGTATACATCACTAACACTTTTGAAAAGCCACACAACAATAAACTGCACAGCTTCTCTAAAATGAATTCCAGATGAGATCCAGTGACAAAAAGCCTAATTAATCACCTGTGACCACATTTATGATATCAAACTAATACTCAACATGTAAAGATGTTATACACAGGCCATCAGTAAAAAACTAACACCCATAGGCAACATCATTACAGATACAGCTTACATGTTTTAAAATTTGTTGAGCGTTCAAAAACCAGACAATTTTAATATTTTGCCAAAAAAACTTTTTTTCATTTGAATGAAAACAGAAGGTCCTGGGCTCAAGCCCTGGTATGGGCATTTGGGTCCTTTCTGTGTTGAGTTTGCATGTTCTCCCCATGCTGTGTGGGTTTCCTCTGGCTAGTCCAGCTTCCTCGCACTATCCAAAAACATGACTGTTAGGTAGATTGCAGTCTCTAAATTGCCCATAGGAGTGAATGCGAGAGTTTGTCTCTCTGCGTGTTGCCCTGCAAAGGACTGGCACCCTGTCCATGGTGTACCCCCGCTAAATGCCCAGTGTGAGCCAGGCACAGGCACCAGCAGACCCCCGCAACCCTGAAATAGGACAAAGCGGGTCTGAAAATGAATGGATGGATGGAAAAATAAAACTAGCATCCAGGTTTTTGTGCATAATAATAACTTTCACACTGTTTAAGACATTAATTCTGGAGCTTCTGTCGCTGCCTTTTGCAAAGTCAACCAGTGGACCAAATATGACCCTCTAATGGGCTGATTTGGTCCATTGGCCTCATGTTTTACACCACTGATTTTTAATTTGACAATAAATTCAACGTAAACTGACTAATAGAATTGGTGCAAACACTTTCTGTGTTCAAAGGGAAACATCATGTCGGCCTGTTATGAAGTGGGAAATCCTAAAAAAAAGGAGCACAGGTGACGTGGTTTTTGGGGTGAATTGTACATCCAATTACCGCCATCTTCAGGCACAATGAGAAGCAGTCTCTAAATAGTTGGAGAGTCAGTGACTCGTGACTGAGAGCTAAGCATGTAAAGGAGAGGGCAGGATGCACCATGTGTGCTACACATTCCCTGATGGGAGGATGGCACAGCGAGGCTGCAGAGAGGACAGCCCAGTAGCGCACACACTGTGTGTAATGCAGCAGCTCATGTTCAACCAGCAGTGAGATAGACGGAGACACACACGCAGCAGCGTCAACAAAATGGTAACCACTTGACTTTAGTGCAATGAAACAAATGTTGGATTAATGCGTAAACACCTCAGGTGTGTCCCCTGGAAAGCGCGCACAATGCACGCGCTTGCCCATAGAAGTCATTCGGCACACACATGCACGATCCCACCAGCAGCAGCTTTAGTGACAGCGTTCAATGTGCGTGTTTACCTCAGTGTCGTAGATCTTGGTGATGAGAGAGAACGAGTACTTCCTGGACTCCCGTATATGCTGGATGGCCAGCTGGACTGCGGGTTCGATTCCCTGACTGATGCTACTCATTAGAGCCGACTCGTTCATGGGCATTAGCACCATGATGGGCAAGTTTTCTCCGTCCCTGGCGAACCAGCTGTTGTCCTGTCCGTGTTTGGTGCGGTCGTTGCACACCTTGGCCAGCGCAGGGTGATAGAGCAGAACGCAGAGGAGCAGGAGCAGGCATCCCGTCGGGAGGAACACCCCCCAGCCGCTGCAGTCCCTCCGGGCTGGAGCCATGCTACCTTACACGGTGTCCAAATGAAATCCCGCCGTGCCCTCACTGCTCGGGCATGGCAAAAACCAGGATGCTCAGACGCCCGCCCGTCGAGAATCCCCGATGTGTGAGGAGAGCAGAGCAGTGAGGGAGACCGCAGCAGCCCCTGCAGAGGACACACTCACCGTGTGCGTAAAGACTGCACACTGACACAGGGCACTCTATATTACAAGGGCGCAGAGAATCGTGTTGCAAAGGAAGAGCTAATGCTTCTTGTTCTCCATCATCCAAACGACCATTAAACACCGTTAATATGAACCACTTGGCGCAAGGCTGCTTTAATATTGTCTCTTCCCAAAAAGAAAAAAACTAATGAAGACAAAGCTCTTCCCGTGGTCCAACCACTGCTCTGGACAGTTCTTTCACCTACAAAACAAGTAGTACATTCCCAACCAAGAGGCGCCAACTGCTGACAATCCCTCAGACGCGGAGATCAGTGCGTCGGATGTGGGGAAGAGAAAGAGAGAGGACGGGACTAAAGGATCAGGAGGAAACAAATGGTGCTCAAAGGGAACGACTCTGGTCGCAGAGGTCCGATGCGGGATCTCGATTGTCTGCCTCGACTCTCTGCAGGACCGGAATGCTCATCTCCGGCGGTGCGTCAGAGGAGCCGGAGCTGCTGCTGCTGCTGCTGATGCTGATGCTCTCCGTGCGCGCAAGAGGAAAAGAGAGAGAGGGAGGGAGGGAGGGGGTTGAAATCAATGTAACAGCCTGCTGGATGGCTGCATAGGCTCGTCAGCTGCTTGACAGCGGTAGGTGATATACAAGGCTTTTATGTTAAAGGGGACAGACGACGTCTAAGACAAGCCTGGAAGTGGTCAGTATGATCCTGCGTGCGTGTGTGTGTGTGTGTGTGTGTGTGTGTGTGTGTGTGTGTGTGTGTGTGTGTGTGTGTGTGTGTGTGTGTGTGTGTCATGCAGCATCATCACAAGGAGGAGAGACGCAGCACTTGGAGCCATATTTCCAGCCACTCATTAAAGATGCTGGTCCTCACCATGGGTGTTCTACGGCATTTTTGGCGTTGCCCTTCAGCCTACCTGCTGCACCTGCTGATTTATCACTCAGCTCGTCAGGCAGAACATGGTGTGTGTCTAACAAAACAGGATTTCCTCCTAAATACACACAAAAAATACTCCTCGAGGGCACAGGAAAATCAATCGCCCTCAAAATCAATTATTTTGGGATGTCTTAAGAAGTTAATCAGAGACATTATGAAGAACAGCTGTCAATCATGTCACTAGGCATTATTTTAAATCCCACTTTTAGTGGAAAACAAAGAGGCTGCAACTTGCCTAATAATAGATTAAATCAATACTCCTCCCTCTCATTACACAGATCCAAATAATCTACAGGGCAAATACATAATGTAAAATGTTGCAGTAAAGGCTTGACATGAGGCATAAAGCAAGAAATGAGCCCTACGTATATAATGGGGGCAATTTTTTACAACCCTACAAATCTGCTGTGTGCATATTTGCAATGTAGTATAGCTGGAAGATAGACGCTTCAAAAAAATGTTATAAGATCAATACATTTAACGAGAAGTTTCCACTATCAGAAATATTAAATTATATTGAGAAATTGTATTTTAAAGAAGAGCACTGAGGGGCGGATTCACTAAATGTTTAGTGGTATTAAAATGTGAGCAAACGTTACTACACTCCTAATAAGGAGCACAAATGCGCCCTCAATCCATTTGGCATGTTTCCCCCTCATGAATATGCAGGGGGAGAAAAAATATGGGAGGAGGAAATACAAATAAATGTATTTGTACATTCAGTACATCAGATTTCATATGATTCATGAAATCTGGAACAGTTTGCGGTGATAGTTTTAGTACCAGAAAAATAGTACGACTGAAAAGCAGGTGCAAACACACACATTATTGCTGCAGCAAATGTGGACAGAAAACACAGCAGATTAAAAAAAAGGCTCCAGTTGTGTGTGAGAGAGAGAGAGAAGAAAAATTGGCAGTTATGTCGATCAGTGATCCTGATCATGGTAACATGATCATTCACACTTGAAAGACATTGAAGAAATTTCCATCCCCAAAAATATCGATAGAGTAGATTCGAACGTATGGGCACTGCCATTTTTCAAAAAAATCACTATTGAATATGCAATCTGATTGAGAATCAGATCGAAACTTGGCTGGATAGTTTAGGAACCAACCTGACACCTCTGCTGGTGCTTATCTCCAGCTCTCAATGGGCGTTGGGGGTATACCCTGGTCCCACACACAGATAGATACTCATACTCACTTCTATGGGCAATTTAGAGACTCCAATCAACCTAACAGTCATGTTTTTGGATAGTGGGAGGAAGCTTGAGTACTCGGTGGAAACCCACGCAGCACGGGGAGAACATGCAAACTCAACACACTCCCAGGGCTTGAACCCAGGCCCTTCTTGCTGTGAGGCAGATGTGCAAACCACTAAGCCACCGTGGGACCAGAATGAAGATATTAATTTTGTAAATTTCACCAATGAAAGGATTTTTGTAATTTTTTTAAACTGATCCAGAATCAGTATATTGATCCAGATCCTTTCCAAAATGTAATGGGCTCTTCCACGGCATAAGGTCTATCTTTGGTTAAAATTCTGTCACAATCCATTAAGTTCTTCTGACATAATCATGACAACAGATAAACAAACGCAGGTGAAAATATTACCTCCTTGCAGACGCAATTAAAACAGAATTATAAGTCAGACTGAGGACATAATTCAACATGGTTGGGCATTGATTCACGGTTTGGCCTCACAAAAATAAGTTCTTAGGTGGATCGATTTCACCAGGTACAGTACGAGTGGAAAATGGAGTCCATGTCATCTCAGTGTTAATAATTAGAGTTAGGCAGCTTCCACCATGGAAGGTTTAGATTCACAGTTCATGCATGAGGAGTGTTAGCCCCATAACCTGCACACGCTATAGGCTACTGTGCCTTAGTTTAGGGGCCCTTGCTGTTCTGACTGTGATTGGATTCTGCTCCCCAATGCCCCAGTCCATAGAAAAGCTGTATGATCAATGGATGGTTGCGCTCTCAGTCTTGACTTTGAAACTTCAGAACCATGGGCAGTTCAACATTTTGCTGGCCCTTCTGTTCATTGTGCTGTAAAGTACAAGGTATAGCACTCTGCAGAGCATGTCATCTGTCTCTCTTTACATGTGTATGTTATTCCATTACCGGGGCTCCACACACATCTTTATTCATGTCTTTGCACAGGGAAATTACTTTTTTCCCGGGGCTTCGTGGTCTACAAAAAAAAAAAAAAAAAGCAATTATTTCAATCCTCTGCAACACATTTCATGGTATTGACACATGGGAGGAGAAATTTTTTTTTTTCCTGCTAGGGGTTTCCTCCTCTCCACATGTGGGAAAAATATAAAAGCGTTTCAAGTCAGAGGCGTACGGTTTGACCCACACAATTACCTCATGTATGATTACAATCAGCATCATGGGGTGAGTTTAAAAAGAAAAGGAATGCAAATAAAAGTAGTGTAATGCATTTTCTGCATTTCTGGATGAGAATAGAAGAAGCACAAAATAATTAATGCCATGTTGAATGGCCATGGGTGTGAGATGTTGCTTTGGATTTCTTATTAAAAGCAACAACTTTCTCAATCCGAAGTAAAGGTCAACATGTGGTTAAGACTGCAAAGTAAAGCACAGTTAATCATGCTGGGTGTTTTGAGTTGGTGCATGAGTTAGTATATTTGTGATAACAAATTGAAGCAGAAATTGTCTTTTCAGTGGTTCATTTGACAATTAAATAGGTATTATACTATGTACAATTTGAATATGTGGATGTTCCCAAACATCTACAGTTCAGTTTGCTTTAAATTGGATCAATATAATTACTTTGGCGGTTTGAGATGACACTTTATTTTTTTATAATTTGCACTATATAAATAAAGTTGAAATTAATTGAACTTCCGTCAATGAGGTTATGTTTTTGCCGGCGTTATTTTATTTGCCTGTAAACAGTCTAACTAAAAAACTAAAAGTCAGATTTAGAAGAAATCTTCAGGAAATATCCAAAATGGGAAAAGCAATAAGTGATTCGATTTTAGGAATGTTCCAGATCAATATATTGATTCTAGATGAGTTTGGAAAAAAAAACACAAAATCCCTATGTTCAGCTTTTTGAGCTGGTTCTACAACACGTCTTGCTGGTGACTTTGTGCATTACATGAAATTTCTTCCAAGTCTTTAAAGAGTGAATGGCTATGGTACCATGATTTTAACATCTGGCCTAGAGGATATTTGGCACTTGGCAGAGGTTTGTGCTCCTTCAGTGCTCTTGTTTTTGCCTTTTAAAAAGGTTTAGTACCATCATTATTACGTAGTTGTTCCGAATGTGTCTGTGAGGAATTTGCATGTATAGATAAAGATAATCTTTATTAGTCCCACAAAAGGGAAATGTGTATCTAGGCCTATTCCCTGTGCTTGTGTTGTTTTTTTGTTTTGTTTTTTTTTTTTTTTTTGGGGGGGGGTTCTCTGTGTTGTCATTTGCAATACATGCGTTTAGATCTTTCTTGCCTGTCTATTCACCTCACTGCACACAGTGGACAGAGACGCAGCTCATTCATCCGCTGACTGCTGTATTTCCTTACATTCTGCGCACTCAATTACAGTGGAGAGACTTTCATGTACCTCGTTTATTTCATTCTGTAATTTAAAGGGTACCTGTAGAGGCGACTTAGAGGTGGAAAATCTAAGTACCACCAATTGACGAAAGTGTTGGTGGTGAGCAAAATGTTTGTGATCGTGTCTCCCTATTGACCAGATTTTTCGTACACCTGACTGCTCGACAAAGACTTTAAAAAAAAAATCTTAAAGTCACCAGACTAGGTCTCTAGAAATATATAGGATTCTTTTTTAGAGCTTGCAATTCATATTTACTACAGGTACTCTTTAATAAAATCAAAAAGTATTCTCTATCAAACACACTGTATACATTTGGCCTGTATTCTGTCCTAGATTTTAATGAATTAATAACTTCAAAGGAAAAATGTTATAATTAAAAGTCGTAGAAATTCTGGACTCAGCAGTAGTTTTCAAACCTAAAGTACGCCAAGTACAAAACCAAATTACTCATGAACAAAACTTGTGTAAATACTGCTTGAAAATAAATCAAAACCCACACCTCAGTATAATTTTGTTGCGGGCTAAAGGCACAGAGTTATGTGAGTGGTCCTCGCTTTAGCAGTGACGCAGTATAGCACCATGTTTAGGTTCTGAAGTCTCAATGTCAAACATAAATGGATTCAATTTAAAAAAAAAAAAAAAGGTAATGTTTGCAATTGAAAACAACACCACTGCTGAGCTTTGATCCTCTTCGCACTCAAAGCCAAATAGTAAACAGACCCTAATTCCTCCCAGATCAACACCCAACAGTCATATCACACATGGCTGATCTTAGAGCTTCCACTCTGAGACACGACACCTCACCTTGTAACCGCACGCACAAATAACTCCTGGATAGAGCTGAGGGGGGATTTGATTATGAAACCTGGAGTTGCCTATTCTGCCTTGTTCTTGACTTACCTGCCCTGCCAGTTACAGTGGCAGATATTTGAATAATTGGTTTCTGAATCTGAATTCACAGCTCTGCAAAATCCATGCATACCAACAAGCCAAGAAGCAATGCTTCAAAAGGGCTGAGCCCCATGCATAGGGGAGAGATACTTATGTTTAAAAGGAAAGTCAACTCTCAAGCAAGAAATCTCTCCAGGGTGAAGAAGATGAGCTATTCTTGTCTGATAAATTACTTAACATTTATCTTTCAGAAATGTATTATTGCATTGTGCCACTAAAAACAGCTTTGCATATAGATTTGGGATGAACCCATCACTTCAAATGTGGCTAGATTTTAATTTAATTTAATTTAAATATGATTCATTTAAATCAGGACAGGTTACAATATATTATCAGGTGTAAATTTGCATAAACACGCATATGTCTTGCACATATATGAAATTTGACTTTGAGCTGAGAGTGCTATTAAATACAAAAAAGAAAATATTTTTGGTTGATTAGTAAAGTCTTTGCTGTAATAATGGTTTTAAAAAGCTGTAGCTTTGTTGTAATGAGAAAAACGTGTTTCTGTGTGACTTGAATGCAATAATCAATTTAAAAGACTCCGAAAGATGAGCTGCACACACTGTTAAGTTTGCCCACGGCAAAAACATTCCATAAAAAAAAAAAAATAGAATAATCTCCCCAGCCAGAGCCACAGCAGGAGGTTTCTGAGATTTCAAGTCCTATTGTGTCAGAACAGACAAAAAAATATACACTGTGTGCACTTTTTGATTTAAAGGTTGGGCAGCCTAAAGATATAATCTTAAATAGACATGCTGCGTTTGGCCTGGTCAAAAGAGGTTATCAAAGCCTTTCCTATTTCATTCTGAAATTAAATCACGAACATAAAAAGGAGACGGTGTAAAGTAGGCCATCGCTATCAAGGGAGCCTCAGTAGCGGCTGTGCTGTAGGAGGACACTATTTTGATTACTGTCAAGTCCTAGTAATGGCAAGAAATGTGCCTTACATAATCACACTTACAATGAACGTTTCCGTCATCCAGAGCCGCGTTGCTTTGTTGCAAGCCTGATCTTTTTTAACAGCAATTCCTCCTGCCTTTGGGTTACTAGCAGGATCAAAACAGAAAGCATGTGCAAAGCAAATGTAGTTTCACACATAAACTGTTATTTACCAATGAATAATTTTCTACAGTGATGTGTATATATGATGTATATGATCCATGCAATGATTTGTCTTTGCATAAACTTGGACGTTCCTTAGGTCTGAAAGCACTACCGTACAGCACGAATTATAATCTGTGCGTACTTAATCCTTTTTCCTGCAGCATAAGTGAAAAAACACAAGCATGATATGTTGAGTGTAAGACGCAAATAAACGCAACTGAAACTGAACCAATGCCTGCTTTAGAAAGGATACCATGCATCCATAAGAGTGTAATAGTAAATAAAATCTGTCATTGTTTTAAGTCAGGGGTGTCAAACTCATTTTAGTTTAGGATCAAATACAGAGCAGTTTTATCCTTAATGGGCCCCAGACTATAAGTGGGAAAATGAGCAATTTCAACATTATTTTGCCCTGTTTGCACTTCCCTGTATAACTGACAAGAGTATTTAATGCACTGACAATAGCCAAGAAATAAATCAGTCCCTGAACGATCCCCAGTTAATAATTTCTTAATTTCATGTGATGGTTTGTGAGAAACTGCAGGAAGGAACTTTGGACAATTTGTGACTTCAGTCATGTGATATGGGCACAGGAAAATAGAGCGCATGCTAATATTGTGGAGTTTCATTGAATTTAGAGGGGCTGAGTTTTCTAAAAGTGAATTGCTTTGTATTTCACAAAATGGTTTATGTTTTCTTTGTCATTTTTACTTTCTCCGCCGAGTTCAAGGGCCATTTTATTGCACTTCTCCTGATTCGTTCTGTCAGATTTATCGGGGTTCAGAGGGCAATCAAACACAGCATTACACCCACAATTAGAAAGTAGCAGCCCCAGGAAAAAGCTGGACCCAAGGTAACTAGGCTAACCCTGGACCCATTGGCCTTGGTAGGACCCGGACAGGATTTTCAATTCCAATTACTCAATTATGATTACGGTGACCGACATTTTTGCAGGCAACATGCTAATATTGTATCATGTTTTTCTGCAGTCTGTGCCTTCTCCTCTTAGGAACCAAAAACTACGATTATATAGTAGAACACCAACATTATATTCAAACACAATCCACCATCTACACACAGCTCTAATGGGCTGCAATAGGTGACATTCAGTCAGACACACTTGTGCCAGGTTGTGAAAATAGTAACTCGTTACCGTTACTAGTTACTTCATTAACAAAGTAACTCGGTTACTATTTTGATTACTTATACCAAAAAGTAAGGCGTTACTGGAAAAAGTAACTTGAGTTACTTTGAATTAAAGAATGTATTATTTATTTTGGGTCATTTGTGTCCATACAGCTTCATATTAGTGCTGTAATAATATAATAATCCACTGCTGATCAACTGCTATAAAACAACCATATATGATGTGCATATAAAGCACAAAACAGCTGCTCCAAAATTAAAACAGTAATTTTTTAGCCTTAGCACAGTAATGTAAAGTAAGCTGTGCATATTCCAGGTGCACATTCTGCTGTTGAAAATGCTTATGAAAATAAATGTGGAAAAACAAATTCACAGCATTTTTCTCAGCTACACAATGCTAAACATATCAGGCTAATGAGCTGCTGTTAGCAGTGACTCACAGTAGCGACAGGCTGCATATTTACAACAACATACCGTGCAATAGTTCGGCTGACCTGTCGTTGGATAACAGTCACAGTCCGTTAAAATCCAGTCCCAGCATTAGCTTAGCTTCACTGATGCTTCTTTTGGAGACAAAAATAATGCACGTATTTCCACTCTGAGAAGCTCGTCCTGCTCTCGCATTGACTCGCCATGATTGGCACACGTGACGTAAACAGAAACACGCTGACAATGCTTCTTCTACTGTTTTACCGTGTTTGGTATGCCATCCCGCAAAAATATGTAGCGCCACTGTAAACAGGAAGTACACTGCAGCTAGCAAAGTAACGGACAAACGCACCGTATTGTAATGATAACGGCGTTATTTCTTTAGAAATGAATTGCGTTACAGTACTAGCTACTGTCAAAAGTGACATTGGGGCAGTAACACGTTACACTGGTTGTAGCCAACCCCCCACTTCTGTTCCTCATTGTATACCCATCATACTGCTTACACACCATTTACACTGATGTTCACCCCATAATCATTCTCATTCCACTCATACATAGTCTAGCGCCAGGTGTTTTCATCCAGGCAGACCTGCTAATACTGTATCATGTTTTTCTGCAGTCAGTGCCTTCTCCCCGCCCTTCCCTCTCTTCTCTGTTCCAGGTGTCTTAAAGCTGATGATGACAGTTCCCTATCTGTGGTTCACGGCTCAACTAGTCTGGGACACTCTGATGTTCCATTTCTCTATCCTGTTCTGTTCCTCCTTCTGTCCACTAACCCCAACCAGTCAAAGCAGATGGCTGCCACCTGCTGGAGATTTCTTCCTGTTAAAAGGGAGTTTTTTTCCCACTGTCACTAATGCTTGTTCATGCGGATTTTGTTGGGTTGTTTCCTTCTTAATAATTTTTTTATTTTGAAAGCGCTCTGAGGTGACTTTGGTTGTAATTTGCACTATATAAATAAAGGTGAATTGAAAACACATTAAAGAATATTATCTATCAGCCATCCCCCCCCCCCCTTTTTTTGTTACCTTGTTAGGCTTCCTTATCCATAAAAATCGTGGTATTACAATTTTTAGTGTGGGCGTCGGAGGCTTTTTTTTTTGTCTGTATACCCCTCGATTTCATTTTTTTTTTTTAATGGTAAAATGATCCTGAAGAGAAGTGACAGGTAGTGGGAAAACTTATAAAAACATATTTTATTGAATGTAAAAATATGCATGTGTAAGCCATAGAACTGTAACATGGTTCCCCCGTTTTGCATTTAAGTCATTTGACCATTTTTAATAAATTTTCATTTCCAATTACAAAGTAAATTATCTGTATTGTCAATTACAATGATAACTGACCCCAACCCTGATTTAAGCCTCTTTATTTGAGCCATGGGGCTCTTGACTTAACCTGAGGAATGACTGAGGACTTGATGTAGGTTTCAAGGTTTGAAAAGTAGAAGACGTGTATATGTAACACTGTCAAACCTGAGGCTTTAAAATAAGTCCCAAAGTTGGAAGTGACAATTCGTCAATTTATCCTCCCTATTTTAGTGGTCGGGTGTCAGACCATCAGTTGGATAATTAGAGCCCGAGGTGATGAAAGAACAAAATAAATTAGCAAGTGAGAAATCTGGAGTCACGCTATTGCACATTAGCCCCAATCTATTAATAAAAACATCTAATTAGTGTGTAAAAAGAGGTACAAACACAGATGTATGCATGTCCTGCACACGTATACAACTGTAGCGTTATCAGAGTGAGTGAGTGAATGGAGCAAAGACAGTTAAAGGCACAGGAAATGCATCTCGGGTCGTATGTGCATGTATATACATATGCCAGCAGTACGAGGTGGACTGGCCATCTGGCATATCGGGATTTGTCCCGGTGGGTCGACAACCCAAGGTGTGCCGGTCCGGTCCACTACATTGTTTTTTTGACGAGCAAGTGGAGGCAAACTTGACTCCACTTAAAGTGTGCACTTTATCTGGTTCTTGGCAATGTAATTTTATGTATATTTATTCCTTTTATTGGTTTTATTGTTGTGTTTTTTTACTATGTGAATGATTTAATTGTGATAAATGAACTGTCTGTGCAACAGATCCCTCTGTCCAACACAAATTTCTCCGAAGGGAGACTAATAAAGATACTGACTTTGAAACATGGTAACAGGTGGTCAAAAGTAGTCCAAAAGTGGTAAAAACATGGCAAGAAAAGAGTCAAAAGTGACTAAAATGGGCCAAAAGCAGTCAAGAGTAGCCAAATAAAGAAATGAAGCAAATACAAAGGTTCCAAATAAAGAGGAAAGAAGTGGTACTTAACTTAAATGGAAAAAATGTAGCAAACAATAGTGAAAATGGGCAAAAATGTGGAACAAAAAGAGGGAAAAGTGATACTTAATTGGGCAGAAGGTAGCTTATTTAGATGAAAAGTGGGCAAAAATATTAAAGAAAAGACAGACGGGCAGGTTTTGAAGACCTCAATAGCATTAATTATACACAACAAAAACCACAGCAACGTAGCGCAGGTTATAAGCCAGTGGATGCTTTTGATATGTGTGAGATTATTCGTGTATTTTAAGCAGTCAAAGTGGCTCCCTGTGGGGAATGAAGCTGTATACTGGGAAATTTGTTCTATTTCTTCAATAGCTGGGATGATAATGGATTGATTGAGTGTCCCGAACAGCCAAGAATTTTCATTTGCATTCTATTTAATGTCTGCTTACATTTCAGGGTATATTTAAACAGTGTTTCCCTTTAGAAGAGAGCCTTTGTGTACATTTCTGACTATTTTGTCTCCATTTGGATTATGTAATAAGAATTCACTGATGTTCTCAGTTAAAAATGAAGGTGCTGTAATTGGATATGCCTTAGTGTTTAAATATAGACTACATAGAAAATGTATGAATTCACATGCCCTTTCATTTATGTATGAAAAAATGATGATGAAAAAAAAGGCACTCGAACGCATTACAAACACACAGTACAAATGCACAACCGGGTAAATAGAACACACATACGGAAAAGGCACACCAACAGTATTGTGCATTGACACTCTCAGCCACAACATTGCATTTCATACTAGACATTCCAAGTCTTGTTACCACACAATGTTTTAATATTAATTATGATGATGTAGACCCATTTGTATGCAGCATTATATGGAAATACCATCTGTGTGATAAACACACGTTGTGTGCCCAGATTGACTGGCTGCTAGAGCACTTTTATACACCTCCGTATACGGGAACGTTCAAAAATATTTTTACAGACAACTACCTTAACAAATGAATAGCATAAAATATAGATGAGTACGTCAGTGACTGATTCATTTTTGATGGCCAGTTTTCAGATGCATTACCCATCTGGTGCAACGATCCACGTACAAATAGCCCCAGAAATAATGAGCGTGAAGTGTGCGTGTGTTTTATTCTATGTGTGAGTCCAGAGAGCTCACTAGGCTTGTGGAGAGACAAAACTGCTTGACACAAACATAATCCATCATTGTTTAAACATAATTCAATTCAGTAATAACATTATCAACTTTTAGTTTGTAAGATTTGGACAGAAGCAAGCAATCTAAAACATTATTTAGGCATTGAGCGGTATAGAAGTCTCTGAAAATGTGATGTAATGGAAGGTTCTACACTAAAAGGTTCTACACAGGGAGTCTGGGAGGTGACAGTAACCTGAAGGAGACTTTAAAGCACCAGTTCAAACTATCAGTAGGGTATTGAACATGTACATATGCCGAGAGGAGGAGACATTTACAAAATATTGTGTCAAAAAATAAATTTTTGGGATTCACACACTTTACCATCTACACCCATAGGTCTAAAATGGAGCTTTTGACATGAGTGCTCTATGAACATATAGATTCTTGTAGATTTGCCATGGTGTAAAAATTGTTTGTCGGTCTGCCTAATGTGTATGCAGTGTCCTAATTCTTTATTGTCATGTATTTGTTCCATTTTCATACAGTTTCTTTGTGTATATATAATTACTTTTCTCTAGTTTAGTTGTCTTTGCATATATATTCTGAAGGATATATATAACGAAGTGTCTATTCTTACAGAAACGTATTAATAGACCCCGGGACTATTGACACGGTAACGTATGTTTTCTAAGCGCCTGACTCAAGAATTCTCCCTTCTGCTGCCGTGGGTTCAAATCCCGCTTTTGTCATAAATATTTTTTCATTTTAACAAATTTAACGTGGCAAATTCCACCGTTAAAAATAGAGATATAAAAAATATTACCATTTTAGGGTATTTCCTACCCTAACCGTATCCGTGTCCGTTAGGGATACGGTTAGGGATACGGTTAAAAATACATAGTAAATATTTTAAGGTATTTCCTGGTTTAGGGTTAAAATAAAAGGGTTAGCGGGGTAGATAAAAATAAATGAGCTAAAATAAAACTGACGGTAATTTAAATCACGTGGTGCACCCATCACGTCACCTAAACTGACCAATGAGGGGGGATAGAGGGGGAGTCAATTGATATGAATAGCCACAGCCTATATATAATGCTTCCTCACTTTACTTTATTCCTTGATGTGCAGTCAGGGCTACAAACCTCTCTTCCTCCTTCTGAACTACATCTCCCACAGGAGCTAAAGGTATGACTGATACGCCTTTCATTGTACACATGCTGTTTGTTAGCCTGATAAAGGTCCTCTGACTGAAAGCTTGGCAATTACATTTTTTACTTGCATTGATGCAAGTGTCAATCTTTTTTTTTTTTTTTTTTTTGGCAAAAATAGGTTAAACAACAAATAAAAAAGTGCAACAAACAATATGCACTAATTCTTATCAAAGTGTCCTGAATACAAATCAAACAAAAAAACAAAAATATTTTATCGTCTTTCATATTTTGCATTCGTGGGAGGAATAGAAGCAAGTTTGAAAAAAAAAACATATATATAAATGTGATTAGAACTACACTTGAACTTTATTCTGTTAAATATTGTTTTGTTTCATATGATGATATATTTTTAATATGGTAACGCTTTACTTGAAGTAACCATACCTCAAACATTAACCTTAACCCTACCTAACCCCACTAGATCCCTCCAGCTAACCCAAAAAATGCCAACATAGCTCTAAAGGTGTCATAATTTAGCGAACAACACTTAATGACAGCCTTCCTTGCATCTTATTCATGCTAATGACAGCCTAATGTCAACCTTATGTATAAAACTTCAAGTAGTGTTACCTTTTATATGATATCATATTCATATAAATATATTATTCATAAATAAATATATATATATACAGTATAATATATTTTAGGCCGTGACTATTCATACGGAAACATATGAATAGACTCATTGGCCAGTTTAGGTGACGTGATAGGTGCACCATGTGACCTAAAGTTCCGTCAGTTTTATTTCAGCTCATATTTATTTTTAGCTACCCTGCTAACCCTAATCCTCACCCAGGACATACCCTAAAATGTTTTGGTTTTTTTTAACATGTAATTTTAAAAATGGAATTTGCCGTGTTAAATGTGTTAAAATGAAAAAATATATATCAAAAAAGTGGGATTGGAAACCACGTTAGAGGAAAGTAGGATCCTTGAGTGCCTTAGACCACTTGGCCATCCTGACACGGTGAAAAAAAAACAAGCTTATGTAGAAAAGGTTCGGAAAACGAACGGAGGCTATTGATACGTTTCCATATCAATAGACACTTTGTACATTTTATCAGTGTATGTGTGGGTGTGTGGCTCCTTTAACTGCTGTTTGGTGCACAGGTAGCATTTACAGTAGGTTGAAAACCCCGGGATTAGACAGTGGAGGAACATGATTGGCCTACGCAGAGTATTATATTACAGTCATCCTCAGAGACCACCTTTGGGAATAGCAAGGGCAGAAAAGTGATCCAGGTCTTACCTTACAACAACTGTGACATCCCAGCAGTAAAATTTGTCAGGGCTGGTTGAGAAACTCCACCCAAATGCAGAGAGGAGCAAAATATATATATAAAAAAAAACTTTAAATGCTTCTTCACGGGAAAAAAAAACCCCCAGTCAAACAAAAATGTAAAGATTGACAACAACAGTTACAATTTCTGTGTCCAGTCACACCTTAATCACTAATCAGGAAGACGGGTTTCACCTGTGAGAGACAAGTAAGAGGGAGGAGCCAATCAATTGAAGCACATGCAGTAGACACTAGAAGAAACAAGCCACATACACTACAATGAACACAATACATAAAGAGGAGCTAAAATGTGATCCATTTAAACCAACATGACAAAATTCCAAAAGCCAAACTCCTACAAGCCTCAACAAGTTGTTATAGCTGCAAACAACATGTTTTCCTATTTCCTCTAATGCTACACATTGGGCCTCATGCAGCAATATTCTCTTTAATTTATCTTATATTTTCTCTTATTATTCAAAAAAGGGAAACAACTCTGGAAGCTTCAAACTCTCCAAATCTGCTCTTACTTAATGTCTGCTGAACGTTGAATCCCACATAATCGTACACAGCTGATCAGTACATGTGACGCCCACTAAACACCATATAAGGGCAGATGTGCCATGTGCAAACAGCCACCCCCCCCCCAAAAAAAGAACTTTAGCAGCAATGAAATCAATCAACTTCTGAATCAAAAAAGACTCTGGGAAAAATGCAATGTTTTAGTACAGACGCCGCAAAAATTGAAGCAATGGTAAAACATATGCGCATGGAATATCCTGTGTTTGTATATCTGTTTTACAATGACAGAGGGTGCATTGCAAGTTTTTTTTTTCTTTTACTTCACTCACAATGTCAATCAAGTATTCTGGTTCTGATTCTGTAAATGCCGTGTCAGCGCAGGACTTTTTTTTAAATTGCTATTTATTTTATTTTTTTAACTCAATCGTTAAAATTCCTTTCAAAGATCTAATAAAGTAAGTTGGGCCATATTATTTAGGTTTTGCATTTTTCTGACATTTTAAACATGTATTGTTGTGCTTTTGACACACATTTGATAGGCTGTGGTCTGTATATATATATATATATATATATATATATATATATATATATATATATACACACTAGGGATGTAACGATTAATCGTAAGGCAGTTAAAAATCGATTCATAGGCATCACGGTTGATATCGATTTTCTGACAATTAAATCGCAGTGTTGGCGGCGGGCGGAGTCTGCTAATACTTTCTTTCTGGCTGCCTTCTACTCTTAAATATGTTAATAAATGATTCATTACCCCTTTAGCACCGAAAGAATATCTGTAATATTACTTGAATATCTGTAAAAGTCACGTTATTCTATTAGCTCTGTCTGCTAGCATAGCTTCTCTTCTTCACTGCAAGATATCTGCATGCCAACCGACCACTGGGTTACCAGCGCCCTCTGCTGGTCCAAACAAATATGATGTAAATCAGTGCAATGACGGTTTTTTTTTTTTCTTTTAAAGTCCAATTGTTAAGGCACAAAATACATTTTCAGTTGCACTTTTAAAAGAAAAAGAACTATTATGCAGTTTTGCATTGTTTATTATAGAACCAGAATTTAAATTAATAGGCTTCATTTTCATTTGTATTATTCCTTTATTTATTTAATTCAAGATTTATTTTTAGTTAAATTGCATTGTTTTGAATAGTTTATCATGGAATTCTTTTGACAATGAAAAATAAAAGGAAAATAATACAGTATTTTGTTGTTTTTTTCCCAAAAAAAAAAATTGTCTACAGTCCCATTTTGTAAATGAAAAAAATTGTGAGAGAATCGTATCGTGAACCCAGTATCGTGAGTCGAATCGTATCGGGAGTTGAGTGAATCGTTACATCCCTAATATACACAGACCCTTTCCACAATTGGAATATCATGGAAAAGTTCTTTATTTTTACATCATTTGGGCTTCCAGCTCATAAAACCCCTGAAAACAGAATTCTAAAAATTAGAATACTGTGAAGAAATCACCATTTACTTTTCAGTTTTTGCAGAAAAAAAGAGGAGAAGAAGGACTGGACTGTTGGCCAGTGGTCCAAGGTCTTCTTTTCCGATGAAAGTAAAGTGTGTCTTTCATTCGGGAATCAAGGTCCATTTTTTTTGAATTCCTGCTTTCGTGTGTTTTATGAGCTGGAAGCCCAAATTATGTAAAAATAAACAAACAAATACTTGAAATTGTTACAATTGTGGGCCCTGAATCTATAATCTATGAAAGTTTAACTCTTTGAATGGAATTTTGGAAATCAAACGACTTTTCCATGATATTCTCATTTTTTGGAAAGGGTCTGTACATATTACAAAGTTTTTGCCTTTGTAATGTCATTTTTGTACTGTTTGACTTTATTAATCTTGACTTAATTCCTGCATCTCCTCCGTTTTACCGTCACCAAGCATCCTCCTTTTTGTTTTTATTTTGCTAACAAGCCGTGTGTCTTACTATTTGCGCTATGTATTTTAAGTTACAAACTCTCTGCATTGCCCTGCTTGTTTCATTCTATTTTTCTTTTGCCCAATTTTGTCCTGTCTGTCTTTTGATCATCATTATAATAATAACAACAGTAATAAAGTAATCTGTATCACGGCAGTCGTGAAAACCTTTGATATCATCATTTGTACCATACCACTTCTAATTTACACCACCCAGTGCACCTGCAAGGAACCGTGCATGGGATGTGCTCCCTTACCAATATTAATGATGTTTAATATCATATAATTCACGTGTAAACATTGCTCTTTCAAATCAAACTCGAGAACAAAAACTGCCTGCGAGTTGTGCCCGTCAAGGCCTCCCCTTGCCCGCGAGCGAACCCAGAATCAGATGAGCTCCAGTAGGCAGGATCAATAAGCAGGCAGGTGGACTCTTTATTAGGACCCCTCGGGCTAGGCCACCTGCCACTCATCTACTGACTCTGGAGTAACAAAGTCTGCCTGTGGTCCTTTCTGACAATTTGTCCAGGTATTTCCAATAAAAATATCAAGACAAATCACATTCTTTCTTTCCTGACACCAAACATGACTGATATTTCAATATATTGTTCTAAAACATGCGCCAAACCTAAGGCCCAAGGGCCAAATCCGGCCATTACTTTACCTTATGCCCTATGTCTGCTGGGACAGTATCCGGCAACCTCTACAACCCTGTAGAGTACGTGTCAAACTCATGGCCCGGGGGCCAAATTTGGCCCTTCGGAGCATCCAGTTCGGCCCACAGGAGGAGGCAAAAATGACAGAGAAAACATGAATAATTGTGTAAATGAAAATCAACAATATTTGCAGGTGCTCACAGTTTCCCCCAGCACTTATATTGCAATCATTTTTAATGTTAAACAATTGAAAAAACACACAATTCTTACAAAATCCTTCAAGTTTCCTCAAATTATGACATCATATTTTCCTTAATTACAGAGAAATTGATCACAAAATTGTTGAAATTTGAATCTCGATATATCGCCCAGCTCTAATTCCTAAAGTATATTACAGCCTTAATTAAAACATGAATAGGTATATAAGGCACAATTGTTTATTTAATATACTTACAGTTCATACACAAGTCCACACATTTGTGTTTGGCTGATTTTTCATGCTGACTTACGTCGTTTCTTCGCTGTGGGAAGACTTGCGATGAATTCTGTCTTTCTGTTTGCATTCTCTGGGTCATGAGTTCAATTCCCAAGCATAGTGGTTTTTTTTTTTTGGTTTTTTTTCTGATTACAGTTACTAAAACTGCAATTACTTAATCCATATTATATATACTTTGGTAAAAATGCGTACCACATAGGTAAAAAATGTATATCATTATCACATCTTCCCTCCTCCAATAAAGAAGAAGAGCAGGAAGCTTTAACGCTTATTATCATTTCATGCGGTTAATCAAAGAGCTGGTGTCGAAAGAGTTTTGAAGTAACCTAGCCAACAGAGCCGGCACTTTCAAACCACCCCCTTCAACTCTACACAAAGGTCTAACAGCCGCAGCACTTGAATTTAATAAAAGCAGGCAGATGAAAGCAGAGTTAGAGACAAAGAGGAGCTAGCTTTGCTTCACGCTACTCCTGAGCTAGCTTGTTTCTAGCTAGCAGCCTCAGCAAATTTTCAGACCCCAACCTGCTGAGCAAGCCTCACAACGAGGGTTGACGGTAAAACACACTAAAGTGTTTAAAAGCACAATGCATTTTATTAAAAAGTAATGGTTTCTGACAGCATTTTTTAACAAACAAAAAACAAAAAAACACACTTTTCCAACAGTTTTCAGATTGCAGAAAACACACAGAAAAAACGGAATTCATGTTCTGATACAAAAAAAAGTCAATCTGATGCATTTTCTTTCCCTTTCTCTCTTTATTTAAAATTGGGCCCCAGTATGACACGGTAATGCATGTTTTGGGACAATATCTCGCATTTACACCATTGCACATTTACTTTTCACCAGAACACGGATTCCTAGAAAGTGTGCGTGGTGGGTTTCCCTTTATCTAAATGTTGATTGGATGATGTGAAGAATTCTCCGCAGACACCTTCTTGATATAAACATAACATTTTATTAATACAAAGTTGAGATGACATAATAGGAACGAGAACACATATATGTTCTGACGAGAAACCTGAAACCAACATGGTGTCTGAATAAGGCTTTAGCTTGGGCACAAAGAGAGGAAGCAACAAATGTTTACTGTGGACGTAAAGGTGGTAAAAATCCTATTTGTCAAAGGGCTGGAGCCAGAATCAGACACTTTTATGTCTTTTATGTCTTTTATGCCTAGTCTGGGACCAAGGAACTTTCCTGGTGCCCAGGTAAATACTATACTATAGCAACTGTGCTTCTGTGCTGGCTGGATTTAATTGTGAAAACGTGTTCAAGCACGCAAAAGGTCAACACTCAAATTTAGGTAAAAATGTATTTAACATTAAATGAATATCATATGATGCAGTCAATACACCTCATGTGACAAACGGACAAATAACGTCCAATTCTGTAACGTTTAGTGTCTCGTGTTATCCCGTGATTGAAAATGAATGCAGTTTCATCTGAAATGGTCTTTTTAATGTGTTGTGAACAAGCAGTTCAGATTCTTATGACTTCATTCACATCTGAAATGACACTGGAACAAAGAGAGATTTAGCTTCAATCACCTGAGGGTGATTTGCCAGTTGTGTCATCAAAAGTTTCACAAATAATGTTTTGGAACCATAATATCATGCATTTCTCTTTCCTGTTAAACTGTTGGCTTAGGGCAGTGGTTCCCAACCAGGGGTACGTGTAGCCCTAGGGTACTTGAACGCATTGCAGGGGCTACTTGGAAACAATGATGAATCTATTTTAAACATGCTGAGTCATTTTTAAGCCTATTTCAGACACTGTACATGCTCATCCAACATCTTTTCCACTTATTGACAATAAACGACATTAATGGAATAAACAATATTGTGGCCTTAATATCCTACTAATTTGTTACTAACATGTTATGCATATTACTAAAAATTGAGGTAAATATATTCTCTGAAATACAATAATTGGAGTGACAAAGGGGTTCTGCTAGTCTGAGGAGAGGCCTTGGGGGGTACATAAGACAGAAAAGATTGGGAAACACTGGCTTCGGGTCTAGCATTGTGGCTAAGGTGTCATTTCAGAGTTTTTCATCCTGTTTTTTTAAATGGACTAGATTGGACTAGATTTTTATATAGCACTTTATCCCCACACTGAAACAGTCTCAAAGCGCTTTACATATCAGCTCATTCACCCAATCACTCTCACATTCACACACCAGTGGGACAGGACTGCCATGCAAGGCGCTAGTCGACCACTGGGAGCAATTTAGGGTTCAGTGTCTTGCCCAAGGACACTTCGACACAGAGTCAGGTACTGGGATCGAACCCCCAACCTCTCGATCAGAAGACAACCCTCTACCACCTGAGTCACGGTACGTAAATAATATCTGTAGCTGACTCTATTAAGCCTATGTAGCATGTTCGGTATGATTTGGGGACGTTTAATAGTAAACAGGGAAATTAATTGGAAAAATATAACATTAAAGAGGTCTTATCAATCAAAGAGAAACTTGCAGTTTTAATACTTCAGGAACTGTCAAATATGCAGACAGCCTCTCAGATCCAAATCCCATAATGTCCTCCTTGCTGAATTGATGGTTATTTGATAAATTATTTGAAACGATAAAACTCTTGTGCTCGAAGTCAGCAGATAGGAACACAAATCTAGATTTCCTCTTTAATCTGTAGTGGACGTGCATCTGGTATCCCCTTGTTTACTTAATCACTGCTTTTGTTCTGCATACTTTCTTTCCAGCACAAGTCCACCACAGAGAGCCACCCAGCAGGGGAAGGTGAAGTAAGCAAGTGAAAGCAATTAGCCACCATCTGACGGCTTGAGTCTTTTGCTTCTTGTGTCTCTGCTGAGAGATTTCCGAAGCCCTGCGATGCTAAGCCTTAGCGATCATCTCAGTGGAAAGGTCGGTTACTTGGCTCACTGCCGGGACTCTTCTACCCCCCATTGGTTGTGACATTCAGAGCAAATGCAGCTGCAGCCCAACCAGGGAGAGGCCATGAGTCTCAGATCCCAAATCCTCAAACGTGTTAGAATTCAAAGCTATGGTTGAATATTGATTTTAAAACCTCAGGAAAATTAACTTTTGCAAGTTTTGTTTTTTTTTTCAAATGCGTGTTATCCATTATCCTTCCTTCTCATTTCTCCTGTAGAGATTTATTTTCTTCCCTAGTATTACAGTATTTACTGTAATTATAAATATGTAAAAAAAGGAATTTTATTTTAGTGTCTTTTGTTTTGGTTTTATCTTCTTTTCACATTTGTACGGAAGCTTTTTGCATTCACTTGAATAAAAAAAGTTTCTGTTTTTATGAGTAAAATAAATCCTGTTTTTATGAGTAAAAAGAACATGGAAAAGAGACGCCACTTTGGGAGGCCTACGCATGGCGCAGCGCTCAGCATCAAGCTGGGATCATACTGTAGTAGGAGGCTGTCCAGAAAATAGAAACTTTACTCATAAAAATGGGATTTATTATACTCGTAAAAACAGAAAATGTATGTTTTTATAAAAAAAACTTTTCTGTTTTCATGAGTAAAGTTTCTGTTTTTATGAGTAAAGTTTCATTTTTAAGAGTAAAGTTTCTGTTTCTATGAGTAAAATAAATCCTGTTTTTACGAGTAAAAAGAACATGGAAAAGAGACGGAGAGTAGGAGGCTGTCCAGAAAATAGAAGTTTTACTTATAAAAACAGGATTTATTTTATTCGTAAAAACCGAAACTACTCATAAAAACAGAAGCTTTTCTCATAAAAACAGAAACTTTTTTTTATTCAATTATCCCTTGTGGGTTTGCGGTATCAAAACTGCAGGAAGACTATAAGACTAACATAATTATGTTTCATCCTATACTGCCTTATTGTTCCAACATTAAATTGTTACCAACCATGTTCTTGTACTTATTTGGCTCTATTACCTCTGTCAAGGAGGTATTATTTATTTACTGGCGTTTATTTACTTGTTTGTCTGTGGGCAGGATTAAGTCAAAAGTACTTACTAATGGATTTTGACAGCATTTTAACCAAAGATAGACCTGATGCCATGGATGATTCCATTAAATTTGAAGGGGATCCAGATCAATATACAGTACTTATTCTGGATTGGTTTCAAAAATATAAAAACACCATGTCTCTCATCATTGGCGAAATTTCCAAAATTCATATCTTGGTTCGTAATGGATCGATCTTCATGAAATTTGACTCAGTTACAGTTATGTCAGGTTGGTTTAAAATGGGGTTCCCGTACATTTGGACTTAGTTCATAATGTGAATAGACATTTCTAACAAACCTTGTTTAAAGTGTAAATGATCATGATATGTGATCAGAATCACTGATCCAGATAACTGTCAATATCTGGCAAAGAAGATATTTCTCACTCTTTTGGAATGTCACTATTTGTTGAATAATGTTTAAAGATTTCCTCCGTCTGGCTCATATAAAGGTAAACTCTTCCACATGTTTTATAGAAAAAAAGGGCTAATCTTTCCATATGACTTTTGATGTCTAACCTGTTTATTGGTTAATGGATTGGGTGCAAAGTGCAAACCATCTTTCCAGCCATTTAATAGGATTGTAAAAGTAGACGTATTAATATACCATCATCAGTTTAAATTATTATTGAATTATTATATATAAAATGTAATTTCCGAACAACAAAATAGTGGCAACTTTGTGAAAACATTTAATTCTGGGAATCAAAAAGGTTTATGTAAAGCTCTGCAGGGTGGTTTAAGTGCAACAGATGATCTAAATCAGGGGTTCTCAACTGGTCTCATCTGGGACCCACGTTTTTAAACGGTCATTAAATTTTTTAGAATTCAACTAACCAAATTTAGGTTTTCAAAAATAGCTGTTGAAAACACACACATATATACTCTTTTAAAAAAAATTAAAACATTTAAAAGAACATTAATCTATATATTTTCCTGTGCAACATGCATTTCACAGCATGCCTATCAAAGTGAAGTTTCTTTCAAAATAAAAGACAAGTCCAACATTATTTATTTATTATTTATTTATTTATTTATTTATTTTTGACCAGCTGTCCGCGAGCCACCCAGTACAGGTCCGTGACCCACTTTTGGGTCCCGACCCACCAGTTGAGAATCACTGATCTCACTGATAATATAGGTTGAGCAATCTGAGATAAATTGATGTTGTTAGAAATGTCTGCAGGGACTCAAGCAGAAGCTTAGGGACTTGTCGGAGCGAGCAGAAACATAAACATGCGAAACAGTATTTTACCCCATATGTAGCCAGAAAGCCATACACCCAGTGTGTGTGTGTGTGTGTGTGTGTGTGTGTGTGTGTGTGTGTGTGTGTGTGTGTGTGTGTGTGATAAATGCACGTCATCCAGTTAGTGAGGCATCGGCCCAGTGATTTATGATTAACATTGTGTGTGTGCTGCATCAATCTTAGATAAAACTCTATTGCTAGAGTAGTAGATTTTTCCCCCTCAAACCAAGTTTATCATCACCAAATCAGTGATGAATTATGCAAAGGCTGGGATGTTTTTTCCCTCACCAACTTGGCAACCACCAACATATAAAAAAAAAACAAAACAAGAGAGACGGTTTAATCTTGTCTAATTCTCATCCACTTTTTCCTATCTAAAGATATGATAAATTAATCACTTCTTTTTGCTTTGGCCAGCATGTACTTGACTAAAATATTATAATTCACTATAAATCTTGAATAATGACACAATTTTAGATGCTTTTATTCTACTGATGAGTCATTCCAAATGTGTTTAATTACGTCTGAGTGCTTCTGTTGCTAAGCGATCAGGTTGGTATTCAAATATAGGGCTGGGCGATATTTTTACTCATAATGGCGATATACAATATTAATCTTGATATTTTTTTGAACTCAATAAAGTCAATCCATTCTGGTTGAATTTGCTGATGAAATGCCATTTATCAACAAACAGCTGCACAATATGTGCCACTATTGGCTTTTTCTCCTCGAATGGGCAGCACGTGTGAGTGAGTTCTGTAGTGTGGCTTGTTTAGGGGAAGGTCTGGGTTCGGATGCACTCAGTAATAACTGTGCTTTTCATGCTGCTCTGAGAAGTAAAGAATAAAAGCGACTCCTAAAATGATTATTTTAATACAAAATAGGCTATAAAATAGTCATCTCCGAATAGGGATGTAACGATTAATCGTAAGGCAGTTAAAAATCGATTCATAGGTATCACGGTTGATATCGATTTTCTGAAAATTGAATCGCAGTACTTTTTTTAACCAGCAGAGGGCAGGTGTACAAGTGTAGGCGGCGGGCGGAGTCTGCTAATACTTTCTTTCTGGCTGCCTTCTACTCTTAAATATGTTAATAAATGATTCATTGCCCTTTTAGCACTGAAAGAATATCTATAATATTACTTGAATATCTGTAAAAGTCACATTTTTCTATTAGCTCTGTCTGCTAGCGTAGCTTCTCTTCTTCACTGCAAGAATTTCTGCATGCCAACCGACCACTGTGTTACCAGCGCCGTCTGCTGGTCCAAACAAATATGACGTAAATCAGTGTAATCACGGTTTTTTTTTTTAAAGTCCAATTGTTAAGGCACAAAATACATTTTCAGTTGCACTTTTAAAAAGAAAAAGAACTATTGTGCAGTTTTGCATTGTTTATTATAGAACCAGAATTTAAATTAATAGGCTTCATTTTCATTTGTATTATTCCTTTATTTATTTCATTCAAGATTTATTTTGAGTTAAATTGCATTGTTTTGAATAGTTTATCAAGGGATTCTTTTGACCATGAAATATAAAAGGAAAATAATACAGTATTTTCTAGTTTTTTCCCCAAAAAAAATTTGTCTACCTTCCCATTTTGTAAAATAAATCGTGAGAGAATCGTATCGTGAACCCAGTATCGTGAATCGAATCGTATCGGGAGTTGAGTGAATCGTTACATCCCTATCTCCGAAATAAGGGGACGTTATAAAGAAGGATACTGTTTGATGTGCTCTATGAATAATATATAATACTCATGTGATGTGATTTGTACTGTGATTGTATAATTAAAAGCAAGTTAAAAAAAAACTATAGATATATCTCGATATAGGCAATATTGTCATTTTCTGTATCGCCAAAATAGAACACTCAATACATCTTGAATCACAATATATTGCCCAGCCCTAATGCAATATACTTGTTCCTGCAAATCCAAGAAAACTATATATCCTACATGTGAACGACCATTGTCCAATTAATTTACACAGTTGACAAAGACTATGCAAAGTGCTGAGGTGTTTAATTCACACATCGCCACACCAAGACAGCGAGGGATCTGTTCATTTGACCTGCATCACTGACTCCTTTAAAGAGAAAGAAAAGCCTCTAAAGGGAAGGCCAAATTCAATTTGAGCATACACTGTGAAAAGAAATGTCAATGTCTTTAGCGCTCAAAATCAGGAACACGTCAAGGTGTCAGAGTTTTTCCTTCAGGGGATACTGATGAGAAAGCAGCGTCAGACAGTGGAATCTCATTGGGTCGCTTCTGAGAAGCTCTGATGATTTTATGAGTATTTCTGTGAACGTTCACAGTGACAGGGCTTGTGTGTCTTTGTCCTCTCTGCGTTGACTTAGGGCTAAGTGATTTTGCCTAAAAGAAAAATCGAGAAAAATTTGAGTTTCGATTCGATTTTTCGATTATTTTTAATTCAATGCACTTAAAAATGACTGCAGACATCAGATGTATTGTCAAAAGTGCAACTTTATTGCTGCGATTGTCCTAAAGAGTTCAAATGCATAGAACAATCCCTAAATAAAAATTAAATGAGACTCTGTCATTCAACAATTTCAAGCTTTAACCCAGGTTTAAGCAAAAGTGCAACAGCAACTTCACAGTAGCTTCAATTTTCTGATTAGGAAATCAGATAACTACATATTTTATAACATATAACATTACAAATTAAAAAAAATGAAACATGCCTGTGACACACATATAGCCTACTCAAAGGGTAAACAAAGAGGGGGCGGGCTCACATCGCGCTACGGTAACCCACAAGGACGGAACGCGAACGCGAAAAAAGTCTGAAGAAATTGTGGTGGGAAAAAATAAATAATAATTGAAAAAAATTAATTAAAATTATTATTATTCTTTTGTTAACTCGAATTTGTTTTCATCTACAAATTCAATAAATCAATTGAATCGATTTCTTGCCCAACCCTACGCTGCCTTGTCAGCATAAAGTAACTGATTACAATTACTCACGTTACTGTAATTGAGATGCTTTTATGGGTACTTGTACTTTTTTGAGTGTATTTCTAAATCAGCAATTTTACTTGTACTTAAGTACGTTTTAAAAGACGTAAAGTCATTTGTTATATCATGTTACATTTCTACACCCAACTGTTACCAAGTACATTATTTATTTTTTGGTTTTAAAATGATCAACGAACATTGTGAAACTAGAGAAAAAGAAATGACCAGACAACAGTTAAACGCATCACATCATAACTGACCAATCAGATTAAACGTAATGCGCGGCAACAAAACAACACTGAATGGAGGTTATTTTCTTGGTTTTAGAGTTCATAAATATAGCTTTACGTAGAGACTGAGAATTGTTTTAATTTGAATTTAATTAATTGGTGGAACAAAAGAATTGTATATGTTGAGAGACCTTTCGTTTTTTTACAGAAACCTTTGTGGAAAATAAATTAAGTACCAAATGTGAGTTTGTTTCTTAGTTTTTAAGTTCAAACATAAGATTTATTACCATAAAATAAAAATAAAAAAATGTGGGGGGATGAAAATAACTATTACTTTTACTTTGGGTGAATTTAATTGAGCTACTTGTACTTGTACTTGAGTATAATTTCAGTCAAGTAACAGTACTTCTACTTCTACTATCTCAACTGATGGGTCGGGACCCAAAAGTAGGTCGCGGACCTGTACTGGGTGGGTCCCGGACAGGTGGTCAAAAACAAATATTTAATGTCTCTCATGTTGGACTTTCAATATTTTATTTTGAAAGAAACTTTTCTTTTCACAGGCATGCTGTGAAATTCATGTTGCACAAGGAAAATATATAGATTTGTTTTTTTAAAAAGAGTACATGTGTGTGTTTTCAACAGCTATTTTTGAAAAACTAAATTTGGTCGGTTGAATTCTAAGAAAAAAAAAAAAAAAAAGCGGGTTGCGATTTAATGACTGTGGAATAATGGGGGTCCGTGGGTGAAACCAGTTGAGAACCCCTGCTTTACACCTCTGCCTGTCGGCAATTTTTATTTAGTTTTGCAGAAGGAGTGCGTAGAATACATATGATACGTCGTTAATAATAATAATAATAATAATAATAATAATAAAAAGATAACATTTTGTTGACCTGAACTGATCAAAGGTAAAAAATAAATAAATAAAATGAAATTAAAATTAAAATGTGTCTGGGGGCGGAATTTAATCTCTTCCCTCTGAAGAAAAGGTATACTGTGTATTTCCCTGGGGGTAAAGGCAGTCCATTGAGCAGGCAATCAAGTAATCTGATGAAGTGAAATAAATGGGAGTGGGGTGGAATGGTTAATCGTCTGTGGAAGCATTTTATCTCGTAGGAACAAAGTAAAGAGATATTCTGTCAACGTAGGCTGTGTTAGGGGAGGCTGTGAAAAATCTGCCTGGGTGTAAATTGATGTATTCTCTTTAGCAGAAAAAAAAAAAAACTTATTTCAGCCAAATATGATTTGCTCTAAAACAAGCTTCATCATTGGATTTAAGGCCTTAAAGTGAGCATGAACAAATCAACGGGAAATCAGCATCTGAGGGGACATTTTTGATGAATCGGGGACAAAAAAACTTTATTTTCTCATTTCTCGCCTTATTTCTTGGCTGCACCAGCTCCTTTGAATTGGGGGGGAGGGGGGACAAGCCTCATAGACAAGTGTGACATAGACTGTGACTGGTTGTTCTCCTTTCATTTACCATGAAAATGCTCCTGATTAGAATCATCTGCAGTGTCACCATAAATATCACACAAAATCTGATTTATGCTAAGCTGCTCTCGTGCTACCGGGCCTGGTAGCAGTGAGAAGATGCAGTATGTGCTGTAGGACAGGCCCTGATGCAGATGTAGAAGAGGTTACAATGGATGGATAGATGGATGAAATGTGTGTAAATGATTTCAAGAGTACAAAATATTAGAAATAATCACGAACATGCAGCTCGTTCCGATGACACAATTGCCAGTATTGTTCTCCATAGCAGTAGACAGGTAAACAAGAAGAACAATAATAAGAAAGATGTTTTTTTCATTTGTAACCAAACATTTATTGAGAAACTGTGCAAAAACAAATGAAAATAGTCAATAGTTTCAATAAACCTCCAAACACCAATAGGTTATTTTACACAGAGCAGACCATTATGTGTCCACACTGCTTGAAACTGCTCTGAAGAAGCTGAAATCCATCACAAACCTGGCCCTGATCATCTTCACCATCATTGGTTTAGCATCCATATCCACCGCATCTCCTAATTTTAGGCCGGTGTCACGTACTGAGTTTACCTCCGTACTGAGATTATAACCCTAACCTAACCTAAATTAACCTAACCCAATAAACAAATAAAACACGTGTCCGTTCACTTTGAAAACAAAAATTATTATTTTTTGGCAAAAATTCATTTTCCGGTAGTGCGCATGTGCGTGCATGCGCATATTTGCACATATACAATCTCAGTACGATGCTCGCTCAGTACATGACACCAGGCTACCAGACTCAAAACGCCACTCTCGTTGTTGTTGTTGTTGTTGTTGTTGTTGTTGTTGTTGTTGTTGTTGTTGTTGTTGTTGTTGTTGTTGTTGTTGTTGTTGTTGTTGTTGTTGTTGTTGTTGTTGTTGTTGTTGTTGTTGTTGTTGTTGTTGTTGTTGTTGTTGTTGTTGTTGTTGTTGTTGTTGTTGTTTACACTAGTTAAAATCACAACTCCTCTGGTATTTGTGAACAGATCAGGCTGAAATTTGGTAGCTATAATCTATGGATGTGTACGCATCGATGCTCGGAGCACCATTTTCGATTTGAGGCCCCTAAAGAAAAAAAAAAACAAAAGTCGATTTCTCATTTATTTTAGAGTCAAATATTACGATGGTTGGTGGTACCCAATCATTGGCACATACCAATATATAATTGGGGCCCATTACCCCGTATGTGTCACGGGGGTGCCAGGGGGACCCCATTTTTCAAATGACTACTCCTTCGTTAGTTTTTGTTAGATCGGAATGCAATTTGGTATGAACACTCTATGAATGAATATAATAAGACGCTTGGAGTCCTTTTTTTTTTTTTTTTTTTTCTAAAATGGGGCTCAGAGATCCACCCCCCCCTCGCCCCATTTCCGGTAATTTCCAAATTTATGGGCACAGTCGTGATAAATCGTGTCAAAGGTAATTCAACGTAGATTACGATTATGTCTCACACAATTCGATTAGGGGCTCGAGGGGCCCTTTTTTTTTGCAATTTCCATTAAAGTAGTTTTCTCATTTGTCTGTGAGTCAGTTTTTGCGACAGTTGGTGGTACTGAATCATTGACACATAGCAATATATGAATGGGGCCCATTACTTCGCCACGGGGGGTGCCAGGGGGCCCCCGGGAGCCCCATTTTTTAAAAGACTACTCCTACGTTAATGCTCGTTGAATCAGGCTGTAATTTGACATGGATATTTCATGATTGGATGTCAAGAGCCTCTCGAATACCTTTTTGAAAGGGGGGGTGGGATGGGGGACTGGGGACCCACCCTCTTTTTTAGTAATTTTTAAATTTATATGAACATAGTCGTGTGATGTATTGTTTCAAAGGCAATTCAACGCAGATTGCCATTGTACGTCGCACAATTTCATTTGTTTTACTCACTGGAACCGAGTAATTTGACTGAATTTTTGGGAATGTGGTACGTGCTATTCGGTGCGGAAACATTTTGGGGCCTAGCCGAAGTTCATCAGAACTTGTTTTCTTTCTACTCGCATAAATAGCCATTTTTACGGTGCCAAATACAAAGTTAAGTAACTGACAATCATGTTTTCGTTGCCTTGAATAACTCACGCCAATGATAAAAACCTGCTTTGTAAAGATCTCACTCAAACCTAAGACACAGAGAAGCTCATATTGCTTTTTGCATATAGTCGGTTTTATAAAATCCACCTACTCTTCAATCCTGCCAGAGGGAATAAAAACTCTAAAAAAATCAACTACCTGATTATGATCAGAAACCATCTGATTGTATTTGCCTGTGGTCCCAATCATCCGTGCAGCGAGTCGGTAACACCTGAGTCATTATCAAGGAGCCCTTCTTTGATCTCATTACCAGAGCTGTGCTTCTCTAACTCTGATTCTCTCCGACTGTGACAGTAATCGAAAAAACTGTGAGAGAAATAATCCACAATCCCTCTTACATGTTCCTACATTCAACACTTCTGTTTGAGAGGTTTGTGACAAGCTGTTGAAATGTGGGCAAACTGTGTGTTCGAACTGGATCTAGAGCTGACAGAACAAAAGGAAAAGAAGGCCTTTAAGTGTGGGGGAATTCTCAACGGTAGCCTAAACGCCATTCTTTAATTGCGCGCATGGTGAGGTCCAACTTTACTGGGAAGTGATTTCAGCAAAACAAGCGACAAGTATTCAGCCTTTGATGCTGTATTGGTTGGTTTTACTGATATGGATTGGAAAGGCTTGATCTTGCACCAAAGTGAGCTTTCTAATGAAAGGCTTTTAGGAAGGGGCTTTACTGGGAAGTTGTTCAATGTAATAACTAGAGCAGGGGTCACCAAGATGGTGCCCGCAGGGACCACAGTAGGTGCCCTCAGGCCTGTTGTAACAGGAGCACTGGGAACCAATGAGCTTTGTCCAAAATCTGATTTTGTTGCCAGGCTTTAAAGTCACAAAGATAAATACAGGTGATAGATGAGGTCAGAGCCTTAGTAAAGTTACATATTACTGCACTTGAAAAGTGTTTGTATTAAATTATAAAATATTACAAAATTCCTAAATTGTACAAATGTTACATGTTTTACAATTACTTAGATTAAAAATGAAACAATTGCATGAAATTAACAGAGAAAAGTGTTGCATATGGGAAACAGTTACTGCGAGTTTTCCTTATTATCTTTACCCTTTAATTAAAGTCAAATCGTGAAAATTTAGTATTTAAAACATGTATATCAAACCGGCGGTAGCTCTTCGGATTATTCACTAGCTTTGAAGTAGCTCACAGTTTCAGAAATGTTGGCGACCCCTGAACTAGAGTCTATGGTGAGCTAGCGTTTGCAAAACGGCATCTTAGTGCTTAGTTACGTGTCCTCCAGTTCCTTAAACTTTATGACATTACTACGAAAACCAGCAATATTACAATGGACAGATTTTAACCTTACACTCAGCAGGAAATGGAAATCAGGTAATGAATATACAGGTGGGTGTACGAGTATGAGCCACCTTACTACAGATCCGTGCATTACTACGTCATACTTTGTCAATCATGTCAACCTCATGTTTAAAGTGCTATTTATTGCATGTGAGGCTTAATCACTTTTTATTCCTGCTAGTGAAGTTTACATATAACCAGGTTGGGATCAATTACAATTATAATTGCGTAGTTGATAATGAATAACAATTATGGCGTAATTATAATCGTAATCATAATTGGAAAAATCTGTCGCCGTTGTAATCGTAATTTAATTCAGATAAGTGACTTTGTAATTGCAATTGCCATGGAAATTAACTAAAAACTAATTTAATTTAACGCAAAACAGGTCTATGGCTTACATGTAGGTAGCTAACAATTAATAGAATATGTTTAATAATAAAAGTTTTCTCACTACCCGTCAGTGAATTTTCACACTCATACAGGTGGTAAGAGTTAGGATATACGGTTATATATATATATAATTTTTTTTAATAGGGACAAAACTATTTTACTGAGTAACAATAGTATGAATGTAACTGATGTTCTGTACAAAGAGTATATAGTTGGGCTTTTACATAAGGTATGATAATAAATGCACTAAAATATAAAAATAACGATGCTAAAAGGACATCATACACAATAAAATGCATACAATCATCACAACGCTATATGACTAAAAGTTAATGAAGTGGGTTTGTCATCGGAGGGTCATCGGTTCGAATCTCACCCAGGCCATCATTGTGGGATGTTGAGCATTTCCCTTAACTCCAATCCAACTGCTCCCCGGGTGCCTATAATTGGCAGCCCACTGCAAACCCAATGGGTAAAAATACAATAACATTGTAATAGAACATGGATAATTGAAAACTCCATTGTAATTGAAAAATGTAATTGACCCTGCATTTAACAGTCCTTCAGTTGAGCTCTTTGTCAATTGGATTGAGTATCCCTTTGACTCAAGCTCCTTTAGGTAAGCGCTATAATGCTAATGCTTAATCATTTCATGTTTTTAAGTGTTAATGTAAGTTTTCTTCCTCATTTTGAGGAAGGGTATTCATTTCCTCTTTCGCTTTGTATTTTTGCATTAACAAAATTTAATTTTTCATTGCACTGATGATTTTATTTGTAAAAGTTAAGATTTTGTTATTTATGCATGAACTTATTAATTTTTTTGTTAATGACAATACTGTAAATTGTACAATTTGATTGCCTGATGATTTGATGCCAGACGTTGACGACGGATATGAAATGTACTTCTTTTTATCTAATGTTTTTTTCAGGGTCTTTAGTTCCTTCTGAAAAAGGATATCATCAACAGTTTGCCACCATCAGCCACTGACCGATGGCTCGGGAGCTGTTGTGGGTATTGGGGATCAGATAAACCAAGACGACATGTAGAGTGGAAATGGCCTCTGATTGAAGTATGTTTGTGTGCGTCTGTGCTCCCTAACAACTGCAGCCTGTGCAACTCCAAAGACCTGTTCCACTGGGAGCCATGTTTTGCATTACTGTATATGTTGCATCCAGAAAAATGACGCAACAACTCTACTGAATGACTTGTAAACACATTTTAATGTTAATTAATGCTGTGCATTACAGACTGCTGCAGTTCTTTACCTGTTTAAAATCAAGTAGAATCAACCACCACTGATAATAAAATCTTTTTTTCTTTAACAATGCTATAAGATCGAAGTTTTCTGCTTCTAAATTCAAGTGTGCAATTCAATCTTCAAGGCTTTAGCCAGAACACACACTGTAGCTACTGGAAAAAAAAAACAGCAGAGCATAATCAGATTGTCAGTGGAAACGGAGGGGGATCCGTCTCCGGCCCAGCATTTCACCCTCACGTACCCATCACATGGTAATCAACATAATCAGAAACGGTTGACAAAAGCCCCCTCCTTGTGATTCACCCTCTCCACTCACATTACCCTGATTCCTTCAGGTGATGACAGAATAAACAACTACAGTAGAGTCACGTTTGTTGAGAACATTCATGTCAGATTATGTTTTTAGTCCACACCAATAAAAAAACAAAAACACTGACATCAATTTTTTTTATTATTATTAACAATTTAAGGCCAATAGAGAAGAAATTAAACTCCAACATTGGTGAAATTTACTTTCCTGTAAAAAATAGGGGAGAAGAGAGTCCAACGGAATAAAGATGATGGGCCAATGGGATTGGAAGCACCCACTGCAGGCCAATGAGTTCACATTGCAAGGTATGCTAAATATGAAACAAAAAGACCAACAACCTCAAAAGAGAAGCAAAAGTACAAAAGTTTTTTGAGTCAGGATAGAACATATAAAGACAATGGACATGAGGTAAACAGAATGTTGACTTAACGTTCCAGCTGCCTACAGTCTTGTTTTCAAAGCCAACTCTAGTATTAAGGCTCAACACAACTACCACCAGTGTATACAATCAACCCACTTATCCCTCCCACCTCCACCCGCTGCTTGTCAAGCTCCCTGTAATCTTCCTACTAGACATATGGTCCATTTCACCCATTACCTCACATTGTTACAACAATGTTTTGCCTTTCATAATCCAAACAAAAAGCCTTTAAACTCTGCTGAGAAGAACCCAGGCAACCCAGTTATATGCTTCTGGTCCAGTTTAACCTCCAAGCCAGTAGAATGTTCAATGTGGACAACAACATGGCATCAAGTAGGTAATCTGACAAAATGGAAGGACAGACTTGACTCCAGTGGGCACAAAGTGTTTCCCTTTATCTAAACTTTCTAACCATCTTATCTCAGCCCAGTTGTTCCTTCACCTCTGAGACTGATGGGCTGCAGCCGCAGGTCACAAATAGCTTCATTCCGTCTGTTCTGTTATCAGCTTCTGCTCATGAGAACTGCATTCTTGATGATTTCCCATTCACAAATCAAAAGTCCAACACGCGACTTAAAAAGTGCACGTCTGAGCTGGCAGACGTCCAAAGAAAAGTCCCCCACCGCACACCTTCCATGCACATAGGAAGCGACAGAAGGTGATAAAGCACTGGGAGAAGAGCAGAGAATGAATCACAGAGCCACCTGGCAACCCGGGACTCTGGAGAAATCAACAACTGTTCACTCCTCTGTTGTGTTTCCCTTGGTCTCAGCACAAGACCTCATAGCTCCAGTTTGGCAAGAATCTATCACTGTACTGAACGTTAAAAAAACATACTCTGTAAAAAAGATTTCTCCCAAACAGACACAGTGGTGCCTTGGTTTCTTCCTTATGATGGGATAGAAATAATAGAACATTCAGCAAGAGAATAAACACTTTCTTTTGGATGTTGCCCAATGAGAAGAAATGTCAGACCTGGTATGCACATCTTTTATCACCAGTCGAGAAAATAATCCTGAAGTGAAATTGTCAAATCGGTGGGACGTTATGAAAACAAACTATTATCAGGTCAATCAGGGAGAAAAGTCAATGATTCGACTCGGTTGGAAAAAAAAAAAAAAAACCAGGTTGCGTAACAGCTTGTAAACAGAAAAAAATAAAGTCTACTGCAGCAAATTCCCAGAATGAGACGGAAACACCCTGAGCTCGTTGGGTCCCTTAGCAAATGGAACACCCCCACCCTGCAAAGTTGGAGTTAAAGTCTGTGATTTCAGTAACACTGTTTGAAAACTGTTGCTATGGGTGAAAAAAAATCCATGTTAAATAAGATTTTTCTTAAACAATATATATATATATATATATTCTTTAAAATAAACTGGACTGGAGTTTAAGTAAAGGCACTACATGAAGTATATGGCTTTTATAAAAGCAACTAGTATGAAGGAGCAGGAAGTACTTCTAACACCCAGACAAGCTTATCAATAATTTATCTGAAGGTTTCTCTGAAAGCCAAACAGCCAGAATAACAGACGCAGCGAGGAGCGCTGGCCCCCTCTGCAGGACAAGATCAAACTGAGCAGAATGAAATCACTGCAACGCTGACTATCAGATGAGTGGTGAACAAACCTGCCGATAGATGAAAAAAGCAGTTTGGACTTCGAGGTGAATTTTTATGCTTTAAGGCAACCATCACTACAACAAGTGAGCTGAGTTCCTATTGTACCAAGAATAACGCCAACATGAGTAATTGTGCAAATTAGCCATCATTCCCCAGCATTTCCATGACAAAGAAATTAATCTGAGTGCATTTACAAAGAAATGAATCTTCAAGTATCATTTCTGATCTGAAGCCTCTCACATTCTCTCTTCGACCCTTTAAGTTAAAGGCAAATATCAATTTTAATCAGTTTTAACATCCATTTGCATTGCTCTGAAGCTTCTGGCATACTTTAAATGAAACAAAGCTTCCCATATCTTGTTGCTTTACATCGTTACAATCGCTCTTCAAAGAACCACTGTTGGCGCAAACTTTCAGAGCAGGGCTGGAGTGACGGTGCCGGTTTCCCATTGTCTGTATTGTCGATGGCTTCAACGCACTTCTGTGTCATGACGTGGAATAAGGTCCCATCCTGTGAACAAATATTTTTGTTAAACACCAAACAAAAGAATCGGGGCTATTTTTAATGATTAAAAAGTGTTGTTTTTGTGTTGTATTACAGCCTGAAACCAACTCTATATGATTCATCAACGAAGCAGTTTTATTGTGAATAACCATTGTGTGGAAACACTCTAAGGTTTATCAATTCTAAGGTGTGCAATATTTTAATTAAATATTAGATTAAAAGTTAAAATGATTAACAAATAATAATCCAAGCATTTGTATTTGCATCAATAGGTTAGGTTCTTGTGTCAGCACTCGGTATTGGCAAGTACTCGTACTGGAAAAAAACATCCCTAATTACCGTACTTTTTAATATTCTTATCAAATAACTCCATGCATTACTTTGGTTTACACACTACTTTGTACACTTAATAATGAATATGTTTATTTGGTACGGGGTGATGTACATATTTGAGCTCATTTGCATCTGCACTCCCATTGGTAGCTTAGTCTTTGCAACACTTGTTTGTCGAGTGCTTTTTCGTGCAAGCTGACATGGGCGTCGACCATCATGAGGTGATTCATATTGCTTTAGATGTGTTTTGACTATACAAAGTCCTAATTGTACTATTATTTCTTAAATAATAAATAGAATAATCTTTTAACTTCTTAAGATGCTAAAAAAAAAAAAAAAAAAAAAAAAAAAAAAAAAAAAAAAAAGATGCTATGTCCAACATAAAGATTTTCTGTAAAACAGTAATAGGGACTAAACCTAACTTTTGCTCATCAAAAAAAGTGTGTAGTTGCACCATACCTTGCGAAGGATGAATCTCTGATCTGCAGGTACAGGATCGCCTCGTTTTTTGCACTCCTGAACCGTCAGGTAGGTGCTGATGCTGTCTCCCGCAACACACCCAGCAGGTTGCCTCGTGTTGTAGGAAATCTCACCATCTGCAGAGAACTCAAAAAACTGCAGACACACGCACATCTTGGTTACACACCTGATCTGGGTTTATTTTAGTTTAGCAGATGCAAATGTTCATGGGTTTTGCTTTTTCAACCTGAATTCAGCTATGGGAGAAAAAAAAAGTTGGGGTCAATTATAATTGTAATCGCGAAATTGGTAATTAATTACAATTATGATGTAATGTAATGATAATTGGAAAAAACATGTTGCTGTTGTAATTGTAATGCGATTGCAATTCATTTCAGATAATTGACTTTGTAGTTGGTATGTAAATTCCATAAAAACTGTCATTTACAATCCAATTAAATGCAAAACTGGGGAACCATGTTACAGTTCTATGTCTTATAACATTATTAAAATAAAAGTTTCATATCAATTTTCCCCACTAACTGTCAGTTTTCTTGAAGATAATTTTGGCATTCTTTAAAAAAAAAAAAAAAAAAAAGAAAAATGGGGGGTATACAGACATAAAAATACCAATATTTTCATTGATAAGGAAGCCTAACAAGGTAACCAAGAAATAAAAATCTAATTGTGTAATAGATAATATTTCTTTGTGTATTTTACAGCTGATTTAAGACATGGGTCAAACTGACCCGTCATAAGAGATGCTAACAGAAAGCAAACAGAAAGCAAACACAAGAGAAAGCTTATGTTTTATGGGCTTATTAAATGAAGGCTCAATAATTGTGATTAATTGTAATTGGACTTGAGAAGGTAATTGTAATTGACTTTCAGTTGAAAAATAATCATTGTAATTAAAGAAAATGCTGGTCAGTGTAATCATCACTGAGTTGTAATTAAACAATGGAAAATTAAAGAGAGAATTGTAATTGATCCCAACCCTCTCTACAAAGTTTAAAGTGTACGTTCAAAAAGGGCTTGTGTAATGACAATGCAAAGTTTTGCAGATTACCCACAAGCACAGAGGAAAGTCAGGAAGAGAATCCCCTTTCTTTTCTATCAACAAGGTCAATAATACATGTATATACATGAGAAACATAGTGTAGAACAAACAAGCCCACAGTGACCTGATGAGTTTAAGCACAAATCTTTCCAGAACACAGGAGATGGGGATGTTAGAGGAGTGTTTAAGTTTACGTCACCTAGTAAAAGTGCGTCTGATCGTCAAAAACAAACGTGATCATCTTTTCCTAACTCCTCTCCTAACACCTTTCCCCGTGATGTCATCCACAGGGTTATGGAAAAGTGGCTAGGAAAGGATAGGAGGGACTATTCGGACGCAGTCCCGATCTTCTTTCCTATCCACTTTTCCTTAACTCCCGGAACTGTTTAAGTGGCGGCCATGACAAGGAGTGTTTCAGTTCTCTAAAAGCTAAGGAAAGGAGGCTCAATGCTTCCTTCCTAACAGGAAGCTAACATAAAAGGAAAGTAAAGTTTTATTACATCAACTGTGATTAATTGTAATAGAACTTTAGTAATTATAATCAACTTTAAAATGATAAACAATAATTGTAATTGGAAAAAAATGCTGATCACCGTAATCGTAATTGAAAACATAATTGTAACTGAAAAATGTAAACCTTCTAGTATTATATATTATTTTTGATGAAGCTTGCAATTTAAACTCACTCCACATACCCGTTAATGAAATTTCTATTAATGAAGTTCACTTTTCGCAGGAGGTTTTGAGGCAAGATTTTCACAGAAATCGAGACCCATCTGAGATCCCTCACCTGGTTCTGGCCCATGCCATGGCACATGTAGAGAATCACTCTTTGGCCCATTGTGTTATGTTCATCTGGAGGGTTGTAGTCAAAACAGTAGTTGGTCCTGCCTCGGTTCTTCAGCTAACAAAAGAAGAGAAATAAATAAATTTAAAAAAATAAGAATGTAGCAGCTGCTGTTCCTACAGAAAAACCTGGACACTCCCAAGCACTAGCTTGATGAACATTGACAGTATCAGTTGACCAACTTCAAAAAGTTCTGTACAAATTTGTTGTTTTGTACATGTTTCATTTCGTTATTTCTTTCGGTTGAAATAATAATAAATCAGTGAATGACTGAATGTGATGTGCGTTGTTTTTTGGAACCGTGACATATTTCTAGGAGTGTAGGATTCAACTAATGGTTAGATGAGAAAAAAAAAATCGTGATAATGGTCACTGCAAAGTCACAATACTTGTGAAATCAGAATCGCAATATAAATCCAATCAGCACCTAAGAATCAGGATTAAATTACGTCTCCTTGGAGAATGGGGGTTGAGGTGGTGGGAAATATCTGTGTGCAAATAAATCTAATGAAGCAGGTCAAGCTTTAGCATTAAGTGTGTCTGGGCATCTCTTTTTAATTACTTGTCCATACTATTCAGACTTCCTGTGATGTGTTTCAGTAAAATCTTAAACTTTAACCTCATCCAGAGGTTCCCAACCTTTTTTTGGATCACGACCCTGAAGACATTTTTTCTAAAATTACTTTTTGATCATGTTTGTTACCGTATTACAAGTACAAAGTAGCCAGTACTTGTGCCAGCTCAGAGATTTTTTTAACTGCATTATTAGTGAAGATGCAGGAGGCATCCTCACTATTGTCATCTGTTTTTTCTTCTGTCTGCATTAACACCTCCTACACCGTTTGTACAATTTTGACAAATATCAAAAGTAGATAGATAGATGAATGCTAAGCGAATGCTAATGTTAGGCGAATGCTAATGAAATGCTAATGCTATTGCTAGGCAAAAGCTATTGCTTGGCAAAAGCTATTGTTAGGCTAATGCTATTGATAGGTGAATGCTAATGAAAGGCTAACGCTATTGCTAGGTGAATGTTAATGCTAGGCTAATGCTATTGATAAGTGAATATTAATGCTAGGCTAATGCTATTGCTCGGCGAATGCTAATGCTAATCTAATGCTATTTATAGATGAATGCTAATGCTAGGCTTTTGCTGTTGCTAGGTGAATGCTAATGCTTTGTTGGTGCTAATGCTAGACTAATGCTAGCTAATGTTAGTTAATGCTAATACTAGCTAATGCTAACTAATGCAGTGAGATGCAGGCCAGCACCTGTATCCTCACTTGCATTTTCTTCTGGAAATGCAAATATTCTAGTATTATTAGAATTATTAACTAGATTTATATTTTACAAAGTGAAACTATAGAATACAGTTGTTTAAGATTGCGTATATTTCTAATCAGTAATAATTTTTATTTACCAAACATTTCAGGAAACCCCATTTCATCTCCAGGCATGAGAACCTGACCCCCAAGGTTGAAAAACCAGGAACTAATCTCTGAAATATATATATATTTATTTTCTTTTTTTTTTTTTTTAACTGCACAACACTGCAAATGAGTAGCTGTGTATGTCCTGTGGGAGAAATATATCTGTTTTTAGTGAGGTTTCAATTCCTATAAGTGGTTTCCAATCACTAAAGCTCAAAGCTTAACCCTAAAGGAAAACCCTCTTTCCTCTCATATAATCTAAGTCTCGTCTTCACTGCACAGATCAAAGGGAGCAACATTTGTTTTCATGAGATGGTTGCTAATAATTCTCGTTAAAAGTTAAACAGTAGAGACGGCTCTCACCATTCCAAACATGCCGGGCCGATCCCGTGGGATGTAAATATTGTGGTAAATATTGTCTAGATACCACTGGAAGTCCTTACAGCCCAGCTTTTCTCTGAGCATCCTTCTCTCCGACACGTCTCCAAACGCTTCCTGAAAGCAAACACCACAAAGATACAAGTTGAGCATCAAACACTTGTATCTGAAGTTCATAATCATTTGTAGGACTTTAGAGCTGCGTCTGAATAGTCCCTTCTATCTCCTTTCCTATCCACTTTTCCTTAACCCAATAGAGGACGTCAAGGGGTTAAAAAAAAGGTGTGAGGAGACTTCCTAAAGGAGTTAGGGAAAGGCCATCACGCTGTTTTGACAATCAGACGCACTTCCACTAGGTGACGTAATACAATGGCGGTGAAGGTTAGTGACATCTACTGTGATGAAAAAAAAACCTACTAATTTGAGAAAATGGGACTACTAAAAGCTCATTTATAACACTTTCTGCTGATATAATCTCAAATATCATAAGGTTTGAATGTAAATCAAAGGAAAAGAGGCTACCAGGAACAAAAGTGACACTAAAATAATATCACATTGAGAATGGTTGCGCACACAACCTCCACTCAGAAATCAACATTTATCCAAAATAAGTTTGATTTTATAAAATTGTTACATTTATGCAAGATATAGGCCTACATAACGTTGTAGGATTACAAATGTACAACTACACAGAGCATTCCTAGGTGAATGAAATATATTAAATATAAAATATTGTGGCTAAAAGTGTTGTTTTATGTCACTTATAATCTGATAATATGGCTTACATGTCATAAGATGTAGGTTTGAGATCATTTATAATGCATATTATTGCATTGGTAATTTACATGATATGCGTCCCTTTTCAGTCTTCGTGAACGCTTGGATAATCGTGTCCCTTTAAATGTTGTTGCACCAAAGAATTGTGGGGCAGCATTATCAGGTCTCCTTTGTTAAAGGAGACTAGACAATGCTGCATCAGTGTTTCCTAGGCTAAAGAAGGTTATGAAGGAAGCATTAGCCTCCTTTCCTTAGCTTTTAGAGAACTGAAACACTCCTTGTCATGGCCGCCACTTAAACAGTTCCGGGAGTTAAGGAAAAGTGGATAGGAAAGAAGATCGGGGCTGCGTCCGAATAGTCCCTCCTATCCTTTCCTAGCCACTTTTCCATAACCCTGTGGATGATGTCACGGGGAAAGGTGTTAGGAGAGGAGTTAGGAAAAGATGATCACATTTGTTTTTGACGATCAGACGCACTTTTACTAGGTGACGTAATAATCCACTTAAACACTTCCGTGGGTTAAAGAACAGTGGATAGGAAAGGAGATAGGAGGGACAATTCAGACGTAGCCAGGGACTATTCGGACACAGGTTTGTGGCGGGTCAAATAGTCAAACAGTAGCGCCAGCTGTGGTTGGCTCTTTTCATCACACAGTTAAACACGCTTCAAAAATGAACACACCCTCAAACAAATAGACTTTATGGATCAAGCACATGCTCTACTTAAACAGAACAACAGGAACTGGCTGTGTGTTTTACACCTGTCCGTATCAATGTAAATAGTTGGCGTTTATGGAACTCGTGCATGTATACACACACTGAGCACTGAGATAATAAGCTAGAGTTGAGTGACGACCGCTGCAGACGCTTGATTTATGAGAGGGAGCATATGCTCGCTGCATCTTCCACGCTGGAAAAAAAAAAACTGCAGAGGGGAACAGCAGGATGATGGTTGCTGGTAGTTTGCCCAAACACAGCTCTAATTAGCAGGAGCCTTCACTTCCTGTTGTCATGGGGAAAAAGTCACTGAGCAGCCGCTTGTTTGTTGTGGGATAATATGTGGGACATTGGAGGCTCAGGACAAAGAAGGCAGGCGAGCCCCACTGTCACATACTGTCGCTGATAAGGAAGAGAAAATGTCTATTTTATTATTATTACATTATGATTAGCTGACAACACATTTTATTTATTTACGCAGAAATTTATTGTTTTCATTTTGAACATGAACACAACATCAGTGCATCTACCACAATGAAAAAAAAAATAATCATAATAAATCAAATTAAGCAAAGAGAGAACAAATGGTTACAAAACACTGCTCGTAAACCCTGTAGCAGGAGGAAGTATTAACTTACTGTATATGATCCTAACCCTAGTAATATCTAGCACTACACATATAATCTTCTTATAATACACACACATCTATGTAATTATACAATTCACTATACATACATCTGTCCACACATACACAAGTACAGTATATACACACTTATTTACATTTTTTCCCAATTTAACGCTTATGCTTCGAGAAGATAAACTTGATGTATTTATGTTTAAATTGCTTTAAATTCAGATTTTTTTTTTTTTTTTTTAATTCAACACAAACTGTTCCACAACCTATTAATCTATTATTTCTGTTTCAAACCTAATATCAAAAAAATAGATAGAATAATATGTTTCTTTAATTTTAATGCTTTGACAGACTTGAATCTAATCTCTGACATGGATTGCTGGGCAATGGATGTTGAAAGTTAAAAGACTCTGATGTTCTTGCTCAGGGACGGTTTGAATAACAGCGTTGTTGGTTAGAAAATAACCATTTATTCCATGAAGCGACACAGGAAAAAACATAAATCTATAGAGGAGGTTGTTGAAAATACAATGATCGTTTGAGTGCGATCATGCTTAGGTGCATCGCCTGACTTGTTGATGCAGCTTCTTCCTACGTAGGAGCCAAGATCATCTCTATTTAAAGAGCTACTACACTGTCGTTCACACACACACACACACACACCTACCTACTGCTCAGATATCCCACATGTCATTCAATGAGGGTGAAGATCTTTGGTTGAGTTGGTTACGAGCCATCCGTGCAAACTTACCAGTTTGGCGTGTGGGTTTCGGTGGTAGTAGATCCGCCTGTAATCATCCAACCAGACCTCGGCAGCTCTCACACTGTTTGCCAACGCTTTGGATCGGGCGTAAGGGGCTCTTTTAGGGAACACATGACCCACGTGGGAGCAGGGATGGATCTCCAGAGAACCCCCGCACTGCCAAATCTGAGAGAAAACACCAACCGCACAACAAGGTCTTTGGTTAGACTAGTGTTCGTTTTGTCGACTACATTTGTTTTAAGTGACAAAATCTAGACTACGACTAATTAAAAAAAAAATGAAAAATTCAATGGCATGTTAAAAACTATATCAAAATATGATATTTTCATCAACTAATTAAAACAAAAATATAATTGCCACATGGGATGAAATCCAATCAGAACTCGTGATCTTACACACATGATCAATTCTGTCTGTTTATTTATAAGCATAAATACTGTCCTATATGAAGTTAATCAATGGTAAATTAATCTTAAGCTTTATATTTTAGTCGACTATTTCTTTAAATTATTTAGTCGACAAAATAAAGTTTTGACAACAAATTAAAATTACAACTAAATAAAATACTAACCAAGTGGTGGAAAACTGGACTCAAACATTTGACTTATAGTTAAACATAATGTGGAAAAATTAATGAATCACAAAAACAGATCCAGTTTTCCACAACAATGTTCCCAACTTCCTCAATTCTTTTTTTTTTTTTTTCTGGCAAAAGTCAAATCATTTTATTTTGGAAGTTTACAAGCAACTTTTTTCATTATTATTTTCTGTTTTCCTCCTAATATTTTGGCATTACCAGAGGCTATCTAACAACACGGTTAGGATAAGACCTCATAGTTTAAACCAGACACAAGCAACCTGTGGCCCTTGGTTTCATTTTATGCAGCCGACAAAGTAAAAGTACAAAATGACACCAAAAATACACAAAGGAAAAAATATCTAACTTATTACAAAGCATACGCAAATACACAAAAAATAAACAAAAGCACAACAAAAATACACAAAACAAAAACAGACATAACCCTTGATTGTTCCCTGTATTAACCTTCACATTGGTATTCTCATATTGTCGCCCTCGGATCAGACAATCCCTAAATCCCTAATAGCGGCATGCCATGAAAAAAAATTAAAAAAAACCAACAGGTTGATGTGCATTTTTATTATAAAAATAAGTATATAACAACTTTCTATCCATTATGTAGCTAAACAGTAAATAGCCATCTTAGAGCAGAGAAAGAAGGTTGAGACGCATCTCTCTAATATCTATAATTCAATCATCTCTTCACTCCCCGGACGACTCAGCAGACCTACCTGAGCCAACTAATACCAGGGACCCTATACTATGCTAATGGTCTACTCAATAGGTTCATCAAGGCTAATCCACTACACACAGTAACTCTCTGTCCGCTTCAGAACTGAAGAAGCTTCTTGAATGGGAGGTGAAACATTTTTAGGCAAACCTTAAAACAACATGACCTGGATGACTGAGAACATTTACAAACACACGACTAAAGGGTTCACACTTTAAAATGAACAGATTATTGAGCCTCAGTGTAAAGGCCATAACGCTGTTTCTTACCCTGAAGGAGAATTCCAGGTTCTCTCCTCCCCACACCTCCATCCCTGTGTCATACGTTCCCAGATATTCAAAGTACTTCTTACTGACAGCAAACAGACCACCTGCCATAGTAGGAGACCTGAAGGCCAGAGCACAAAACAAATGATGAAAAAAAGTCTTATAAGAGTAACTAAACCCTGATATTTTGGCTAGCGTGGCCCTATGCTGAAAATTCAAAAAATGCCTTGATTGAAGCTTGATCTATGCTATGCTAATTACATGTGCTAGTTTTTATAGAAGGGGCGGGGCCAACGGTGGTGGTTAGCGACACAAGAAGCCACCAAAACGCAGAGGTGGCAAAAGTACAAATCTTCAGTACTCAAAAGTAGAAGTTAAAAAAAAAAAGAGCAGCTTTGAGTTTAACATTGTTAAGAACTGGTACATGGAAATAAATTTAATCTGTTACCCTTTATGAACACCTGGAGAATTTAGCACTCATTATAAATAATGAACCCAATCAAACCCAGAACAACTCTGAGGTTCACATTTTTATCTGGAATAAAGACATTCCATTGTTTGGTCTCCTCCAGATTCGCAGTTGTTGGTTTGCGTCTTTTTATGACGTGATGTCATCTTCGAAGGTCTTAAATGTAACCAACTCATTTTCAAAACGTAAGGAGGAGAAAGTACTCCCTACTTTTAAAAAGTAGGGAGTAAAAGTAAAAAGTCACCAAAAAAATGAATACTCAAGTAACGTACAGTAACAATGTATTTGTACTTTGTTACTTGTTGCCTCAGCCAAAGCGTCACAAACCTGCAATCTCAGCCAATAAATACATTAAATTAAGTGTAATAGCAACGTTTAAGCCCATAGAGGGCAGTCACTCTACATGATTACAAAAAAATGTGCCAAATTGAAACACTTTCAGTAAAATGTCAAAGGTTGGACAAGAATCAATCAGCAACACTTCATACCAAATAATTTTGTTTTTCAGCAGAAAAAAACTGGTTTGGGGGTTTAGTTTACTCTTTAAGCTTTGGTTGCACAAGCAGCGAGGACGACAATGATCTAATAATTAACAAACGCACCTGATGACATCAGTGGGAGAGCGGCGGCGTTTCTGCTCCGACTCTGGGACAGAGTTCCAGATGAAGACCAACCGCCAGTCAAAGCCCCCGATCTGAGGTTCTCCAGGGTTGCCCATGTACTCTAAGGTGTCCCAATGAATGACATCAATGACAGGACAAACAACGGCCTTAGGATCCTCTTTAATTCTTGTTGAGGGAAAAAAGAAGAAACCAGTTCACAGTTTTAATGAACATAAACTTTAAAGATGACTGGATGGTAATCTAAAATCTTCTCTCCTAAATAATTGGCTTACCTGTTGAGTAACGGTTCTAACCAGCCTTCGTGGCACTCGCAGTGACAATCCAGGAAGGTCAGCACGTCCCCGGTGGTTATAGACGCCCCGAGCAAACGAGCACGCACAAGCCCCTCCCTCTTTGTGGCACGAATCAGACGAACTTTCCTCAAACCTGAGATGTAGTTCTCCAATGGCTTCTTCAAATGGCCTTAAAGACATTTATCAAAAGTAAGCGAATGAAAGATTAAGTTTGAAAAAAAAAAAATTGTAGTTATTTATTTCACAAATGTACAAAAACAGGTGAAAACACTTTTATCTACAGAGCAGCAAATACAGCTTAAGAGATGAATTTATGTTTATTGTAACACAGGCAAGAATGGAACTAAAACGAAGATGTTTGTCTGTTCTAGGGGTTAAATTGTGGAATAACTTTGATAAAGAAGTAAAAAAAAAATGAGTGACACTATTCATTTTCTAAAAGATAATGCCACAATATTATTTAGATAGTTATGTAAAGCAGTAGAAATATGTTTGTAAGAGTATAAAAAAAACTGTTCTTTGGTAAATGTACAAAATATATATTTTTTAATTATTTTCTTTGTATTATTTTAAAAAGGCAACTCAAATGTACTTTGTTGAATGCTTGCATTTCTTTTTTGTGTATCATTTGAGAAAGGTAACTTGAATGTAATGATTTACGGTATGTTGGGCATATAAGCATTTTTCAGTCTTGTTATACATTTTTAAATTGTGATTTATGTTTGAAATTTTTTCGTTAGACTGAAACTGAAAAGAATGAATTGAGCGTTAAAGAAATGATAGGAACAAATTGGTAATAATAGGAAAAGCAGCATGATTTGACCTGATTTATTTAAATTTTATAATGAAATAAATCTTTGATTGTTTTTTTTATAAATATTAATGTATAATATTTCAATTTTTTTTTTTTTTTTTACAGCATTTGAAAAAATGTGGGATTCAATTGACACCAATGGCAAAGAAGAACCTGAGATTGAACCATTAACTTCTTCAGGAAGAAAACAATCCACCGTGCCACTTCATGCATTTACTTTTAATTATTTCTTAAATGTTCAACACCCAGCGTAACCTTTGTTAGCGCAGAGGGAGAGGCAGTGTTGCTTAATTTATAAGGTTGCTATCCAAAGCATTTAAGTAGCCGCTCCCTAAAACGTGTCTCAAATTACTAAAGGACCTGCTTGTGTACTTAAAAGATCCTGCTCCTATTAACTTAAAAATTAACCCATAATTAATGCCTTTGTTTAGTTTTCTGACAAAACAGCAGGTTAATGATACCATAAAGAAGAGGTTTAACATTTGAAATTAATTCTCTTGTTTTAAAAGATTAATGTGAAAGTATGTGAACTTGTTTGGTGACTACACCTATGTTTGACTGCCTATGCTCCCTCCTCCAACTTCCTGTATCTGTCTGCCTGCCACCTGCGCCGCATCCTGCCATGCACGTCGCCGGTTATTACGCTGCCAACGTCTTTCCTGCACCTTTATCACTGTAGTCGTCCACCAGCACCACCTCCTTCAGCAGGATGTCAGGGGACGTCTCCAGCACGCTGTGCACGGTCCTCAGCAGCGTGGACCAGGCTTCGTTGTAGAAGGCGATGACCACAGAGGTCGTGGGCAGCGACCTGTAGTCGTACTTGAGTTCTTTGCAGCTGAAATGTGAGGACAGTCAGCTGGTTAGGTTACAGGTCAAGATACGGACATAAGGCGAAGTGGTTTTTTTAAAGTTTTAAGTCGAGAGTGGTTAGAGAAGCAACTGGGGAAAAAAAAAAAAAAAAAAAAAATCACAGAAACGTTGCATTCTTCAAAATTGTATCAATGTTTCTCACATACTGCCAACTATATATATATATATATATATATATATTTTTTTTTTTTTTTTTTTTGATTTATTTTCTCAATATCTTCTAATTAATTTTTTTATTTCTTTTATTCAATCCTAGAATATTCTTATTCTAAAAAGTTAATTATATGTAATCCATTGGATTATAATAAATTATTCATTTATTTTTAATAGTCAAGCCTTTTATAACATTTCTCACTACAAAATAAGTAATAAAAGTATGTATGATTTGTGCCGATATCGGCTCGATATCGGCATCAGCCAATACGTAAGGCTGTCATATCGTATCGCATCGGAAGTGACAAAGTTGTATCGGGACATCTCTTGTATAAACTGTATATATAAAACTTGTGTAAAATATATACTGAATATGTATTGTAAAAAATAGTAATATTAGTTAGAATTTTTTTGTGATATTATCGAAAGAGCGTTGTTTTTTTTTGGGGGGGGGGGGGGGGTTGGTAATGTCTCCTAGTACGTAATACGTATCAATATACCGGCAGTCTATCTGTACGAAAGATGACGTTGCTGGACCTTTTCTACATAAGCATAATGTGCTCGTGTTATCACCGTGCCAGGATGGCCAAGTGGTCTAAGGCGCCTGAGTCAAGGATTCTTCCTTCTGCTGCCGTGGGTTTGAATCCCACATTTGACAAATGTATTTTTTTCATTTTAACATATTTAATACGGCAAATTCCACCTTTAAAAATAGGCAGTGGCTATCCGTACGGTTGCCGTGTCAATATACCGACATTCCATCCGTACGTAGCGACCCTCATTGATTTCACTCCTTGATTACCAATAGGGCTGAGTATTGGCAAGGATGTTGCATCACGATACAATATAATCACAATATCACGATATATTGAGATATTCTACCCAGTTAATGTCAAAATTAAACGGAGATGAAAAATCAATTTGCTGTATATGTTCATCAGAATATATTGATCATTCAGAGGACAAATTGAGTCAAAACTATTTGCTTCAAAACATCCTATTTATTATTAGTGTTTTTGCACATTTTCACTGAAAAAAAGAAAATGCAGTTTTACACAGTGCCATCCTAAAATAAAGTGCAATAAGGAACCATTGCATCACATTGAAAGCATTGTAACCACTGTGAATAACTGAGAATATAATGGATAAATTACCCTGAGTTACTGACGATGCACAAAAATAAATAAAAATGTTTCCTATTGTGTCAGTTTGAACACTGATTTGAACAGATCATATGAAAAAATGTAGATGTCCTCTATGTCACTGAACACACTGACCTGATAAGTATGAGGAAAATAAAGTGCAAAAAAAAAAAAAAAAAAAAAAATCGATTTAAAATCAGCACACACAAAAATCGCGATTTTATCAACATGTTTGTACCTTGACTAGTGCCAGTTAGTATAAATGTGACATTTTGTGCTGGTACTTACAGTGGGTTCCACTTCTCTGGTAGTCTCCTGTGTAGAGACACTCTGTCACTGACATAAATGTTGATCTGGTGCTCTTTAATGCTCTGCTGCTCTTTCCTCTTCTCATCGCCATCCAGGTTCAGTTTGACAGCTCTGCCCAGCTCTCCTAAAGCATTGACATCCAGTGGAGGCTTCTCGCACACCGGCTTCTTCAGGTCTTCATCCCTCACCTGCACCTCCACCTCCCTGGGGGCCTCCTGTCGGGTCGTGGCCCTCACTTCCTCCGAGCTGTGTCTGAAAAAGAGCAGATACGCCGCCAAAGTGGCCCCCAGTAGGAAGAAAATGGACCTGGGTCGGTTCCTCCTTCCGCATGCTGCCATAGTGTCGCTTTCTTAAGGAGTGTATGTAGGGTTGTTGTTACTGGTGCTCTCTCAAAGCCAGTGGGAGCACTGGTTTCAGCAGCATCTCACTGGGTGTCTCCTGCATAGTAAACCTAGGTTTTTTTTTTGGTTTTTTTCCTCAGGGTGTCAGCTTCAGCTTCAGCTGCAGCTGCTGCTCTTTCAGTGGGGAAACCCTTTAATCCCACAACTGCACAGTCATCTCAAGTCTCACCAAACACGGATTAAAACCACCCACTAGTTACCACTGGGATTAGTCAGCGTCCCTAACCTGAAAGAGACAAACACAAATCCGAGTCAACCGTAAATTAAGCGTTGAACATTCACTTTTCGTGTAAATTCGCTGTTGAAAGGTTCAAATAGTGTCACGTCACCTCGTCCCAAAGCTCGGCTTGAACTGACTGCTCAACAATGTCAGCTTTCCTAAAAAAAATAAAATAAAAAAAAAACACGAGCACAAAAGAAACAGTATACACAAAGTTTAAGAGGAAGAAAGTTTGCTTTTTAACAGCGCTGGCATCTTAGCTTCCTGTTCAGGAATGTCAAAATAAAAGTCAGAGCACGCGATGTGGAACACCGCACATAACAATAAACACCAGAAAGCTTTTATTATTCTTCTTATCTGTGGATCACGGGACTTTTTTTTTCCCCTTATGATGTTGAAAAACCTCTGGACCAGGCCCCTCATATTCATTAACCACAGCAGCTTTATTGCTCTCCATTGAGCAGCTGATTCTGGAATAAAACTTTGGCCCTATGGATGCATACGTTACACGTATCAATAGACTCACACTCTATGCATACGCAGCGCCCCTCATTGGCCAGTTTAGGTCCCGTGATAGGTGCATCACGTGACTTAAAGTTCCGTCAGTTGTATTTTAGCTCATAGTTATTTTTTACCTACCCTAAAATGTTTATTTTTTGTTGTATGTGTATTTTTAAAGGTGGAATTTGCCGTGTTGAATATGTTAAAATGAAAAAATGTATATATCACTAAGTGGAATTCAAACTTATTTCAGCAGAAGAAAGAAACCTTGAGTCAGGCACGTTAGACCACTAGGCCATCCTGACACAGTGAAAATAAAGGCACATTACAGTTAGGTAGAAAAGGTCCGGAAAAAGTCCGGCAACGTCATCATTGGTTGCACCCATAGACCCAGGGGCTGTGGCTACATTTAACGTATCTCTAGACTCTTTCTAAAACTTTCTGCTTCAATGACTTATACGAATAGAATTTGTAATTCTATATTCGTATTTGCAAATTTCTTTTTTTTTAAATCCAAATTTTAACCAAAATCCAAATGCATTTGTGAATCTGAAAGCAGTGATTTTAAATCTCTGCACGTTGGCTCTGAGATGGATTGTCCTCATGAACGAACGAAAGAATGAACGAATGAATGAATGAATGCTCAGATATCCAGTTTTTATGATTCTATTGTACATGGTCAGTGTAGCTTAGAAAATTGCATGTTTATATTATTTTCTGGATCAACACTAAACTTGTCTAATATATATATATGTATATAATAAAGCAGTAAACTAGGGGTGATATACAAAGTTCACAATACAATACAATATATTTAAAGCAGTGGCTATCTGTAAGGTTGCCGTATCAATATACCGACATTCCATTCGTACGCAGCGCCGCTCATTGGCCAGTTTAGGTCACGTGACTAAGACTAAACCTAACCCTAACCCTACGACACTACGTAGTGTACTTCAGCAAACGTACCAATAGCAACAGTGGTTGTCCAAATAGACACTTTCTATGTTTAAAGAGTGGGTGGACCCAAGGAAATAGCTTTTGGAATAATACCCATGCTTTTATTTGATTTTAACTCTGGGCATACTTTCATACTTACTACTACTACTTTAAAAAAAAAAAAAAGCTGAGGTGGTGAATTGGAGGATGGCCTCTGGAAAATGAATACATTCAATTAAAACATTTTATAAATGACTCATTCTCAAAATATGTACTATAATCGTTTGATATGTGAATTTATTTTCTTTCTTCTTTTTTTTTTTTTCTTGATAGGTGCATTTCTTATTTGCAAAACAAAATGCATTAGTTTGTGAACAATGATACATGTTTGTTTGTGAATTGAGTAAAACATGTGGTTTGTGAGGTTTGGGGCATAATTGTACCTTCATATTTATCCACGATACAGATGTGTATGTTTGTCTTTACTATAGTTACACATCATTCATAAGAAAGAAAAAAAAAAAACAATGTGCCTTTTGGAAATGGATGTAGTTTCTGTTACAGCCAGCAGGTGGTATGAGATAACTGCTAATAAAACCAAAGCAAAACAATGCAGCTGTCCATTTCAAGCTTCAAATTAGTGCTTTAGTACAAACAAGGAGAGTTTATTCAAGTCAGTGTTAGAAACTTGGCTATTCACAATTATAATATCAGATCAAGCTTTAGCTACAAATTTGCATTATTTGATGTCATACATATTAAATGTATATTTAAATAATAATAAACTATACATATTGTAGTTAATACAATTAGTTTAAAAGCGCCTTTCAGGCCACCCAAGGACACTGTACAATAAAAAACCGAATAATACAAAAAGGAGCATAAAATCAAAAAGATTATATGATATTCATTAAATTAACTCAGAAATGACTGGACACATCTCTGGAGAAAAGCGTTTTATTCAATATATACCCTCAGTATACCCCTCGGAATCAGTATGACGTCACTGTTCTCATAGGTTTCAAATGGGGAAATTATAATTACATTTTGCCAATTAATCAATAACCGCAAAACTGATGAAAACGCCAGAAGATAGCAGGAGTGTCCTCAGTATAATGTACGCTGGGGTACATTGGTCAGTAAAATCAGACTAAATTTGGGGTACGAGTTATTAGACAAAAATCTGTTCTATAACAATAATAAAGTACACAGAAAACAATAGTGAGGATGCACTACATCCTTACTGATGAAATAAAAAGAGCAATGTAGAGGGGAAAGATGTAACAGGTTCATGACTCCCATTTGTGTCCCAACCCACATGTTGAGAACCTCCATTTTGAGCAAAATTCTTCTGTCATTCAATGTAGGATGTCTCAAAGATGAGAAGAAAAAAAAAAGCTTCAAGATGTCTTGGTTTGTTAATTTATTTATTTTCCATTCTTTCTGACACTTTTCAATGCTTTCAGTTTATCTTGAAACACTCAGTGAAGTCCCTAAAAATGTATTAAATTCCCTTTTGCATTATCAGTAGTTTTAGAGATTAAAAAAAAGCCCTGCAACACTTTGGTTCCTTGAATCAAACAATTTTTTTTACAAGGCTAAAAACAATGTCCCATGACACTGAATGTATCTGAATATTCATGGGTACAAAGGATTAGAACTTAAACTACTTGGTGACAATCAATCTCCTGCAAATAAAGCTGCTATACACAAATATTTAAACATTTACATTAGATCTCGGTCATTGAGGTTCTGTGGAAACACAGGTGGAGCGTTCAAGTACATTTAACACAAACGAGTCCCAACACAATGACAGCACTAAGGTGCACCCTTTACCGTCTGCAGGGGCTTTAAATAAAGTCAGTTTGCAGATTTAAAGCTGGTTTCATTTTTAGCTTTTTTCAAATAGAGACTTTTTTGACGTTTGGCACCCTCAAAGCAGAGCGCTAGAAAATAATTAAGAACAGATCACGACATCCCTGGCATCTTTTTTGGCCCTCTGAGACTAAGAGCACTTAGCTTAAATGCCTAAAGAATATTTCAAGTCTTGTTCAGTCAGTGTGGTAGGACGCTTGCTGGGTTCATCTTTGCAGGAGTGACTGGTCTTGGAGCGGCACTATGTTCCTGATCGCAGGTTTCTGAAACAACTTTATCAACTTTTCTTCCACAACAAAAAAAACAGCATTACCAGTTAATTGCACATCATAAGACTGTAGTGCAATAGGAATCATTTTTACAAAGAACCTTGTGGGTTTCTTTGATGCTACTTCCTCGTGTGCTGAACAGTGTTACTCTCTTCAAGTGCAAGGACACAGTAATGACCCCATTGGTGTAGTCTTTTCCATTTTGGGTTGCAGAGGCACTTGGGATGAAGGAAAAAATAAAAATAAAAAATCACATCTTCCTTAGTAAAGACCAAAACGTTGCCTTTCGACTCTTCAAGCTCAACTTGGATAATTGCACTTTGGTTAGTGAAGGTTCTTGGATGTTCTCGTTCTACCATTCAAACTTCCACTGCTGAAATTTGTCTCCCGGGCTGCATGGCCTCATCTGTGTGTCTGCCCGGCCCTCTGCTGTGCGGTAGACTGTCACACACATTTGTGAGTGAGGATGGTAGATAGTCCCATCCTGAAAGGGTAAAAAGAGAAAACTCTAGAATCCAATTTCTTTGATGATTTTTCAAATCTGTAATGACGTATGCTGATCTGTTCACCTCTCTGAACTCCCACAGGACGCTGGGAGGCCTGTGCTCTCCATCACGCGGGCATTGCCTCATCCCGATGGAAGTCTGACCTTCGATGACTTGGGCACAAAGCTCAGTCACAGAGTTGAATCGGATCTCCTTCTGAGAGGTGTATTCAAAATACTGCAAAAAAACAAGAAACACAAGTACAAGGACTGTTGTTTTTTTCTGTAGGCCTACGGCTAAATCGTTAAACATGGGATGTGATGTGAAATCGTCCTTTGTGCCAAAAGATGGTAGTAACATGAGATTTACCATTTGGGAAGGATGGAAATTTGGGACGCATCATCAGTAGTGTTCCTTTGAATCAGGGGGTGTTTCGGCCTTTTTACCCCGAGACCAGTGATTCTCAACTGGTGGGTCGGGACCCAAAGGTGGGTCGTGGACCTGGACTGGGTGGGTCGCAGACAGCTGGTCAAAACCAAATGAATACTTAATGTTTATTCTGTTGGGCTTGTTTTTTTTTTATCTTGAAATAAACTTTTCTTTTGTCATGTATGCTGTGAAATGCATGTTGCACAGGATAATATATAGATTTATATTTAAAAATAATTATATATGTGTGTTTTCAACAGCCATTTTTGAAAAACTAATTTAGGTTAGTTGATTTCTGGAAAAAAAAATTGGGTCGCGGTTTAATGGCCGTGGCAAAATATGGGTCCCAGGGTGAGACCAGTTGAGAACCCCTGCTCTAGACAACCTCATCAAAGGTGGTCAACTACAGGGTGATTAGCCTGAGCTTGCATCCCATAACGATTTCCCACTTTCTCCTATCTGCAGGTTTGGGCCGTTCTGTAGGCCTATGGTTGCATACACTGTGACAGAAAATTGTCATTTTGTTTTAGTCTTGAAGAAACATTTTTCTAGTTTTAGTCTTAATTTAGTCATAATTGTTTTCAACTGTGTTTCTGTTTCAGTCCATGAAATTCATATTGGCAACTAAAATTGCTTCCCCGTGCCACAATCCTCAAACAAAATAAACAGGTATGTCATATAAATCTATTATGGATTAATAAAAATATTTTTTTGCTATGGTTTTCAACATTTCTTTACTTTTCAGGCCATTTTGAGTCATAATTTAATACCTGTTTTTTTTTGCTTAATAACTGTCAACTAACCCGTAAATGGCAGCTCATTGCTTGTCACATCCTGGCATTTACCCAAACCATGGTCAGTAAAAAAAAAAAAAACTAAAGAATATCTCTCATGACTGAATTTTGACATGAATACAACCCACCATGCATCAGCGGGGATGCATGGTGGGTCTGAAACAGATGAGTGAATCTCCGAAATCAATATTCTACTAGATTATTGACATTTTTGGATTGACACCCATGAAATGTGAATGACACACACAAGCCTGAGTAGTTTTATTATTTTTGACAGAATGTATACTAGAAGTGTGTCACGAGAATATTATTGCAACACATAATGAATAAATACACACTAAAACGAAATTAAAAATCACAATCAGATTTAATACTTGAAAAGCATTTTGTTTAAGTTGTAGTTGTTGAAATTGTTTGCCAATATGTAATGCTTTTTTTTTTTCTAAGTAAAACCACGTCGTCATTGCGCATGCACACAGGGCCTTGACCCCCTAAAGCAGACGTGCGCACAGAGCCATCTCCTTCCTGGCTGGTGTCAGTTCAACAACAAACGTCCAAAGGGACAAAGGATGAGACGCTCCCCTGGATGTCCCTCGAACACAGGCTCAGGTAATCAATCTTCATACTTTCACATCCTCCTCTTCACATCTCATACATCTTTCAGGCGCGCTGCGGCTCATAATGGCCGATTCCAATCAAAGGCTTGGTGTCCTTACCTTTAAACTTATTTACCCAGGCCTGTGCCATTCATTCTGCTGGTGAGGCTCATGTATCTTATAAAGAGGAGCCAGATAGGGAGGGGGAGAGCAGGTGAAGGGCCTTTGGGTTTTAATTTCACTCGAAAATCATTCATTGATTTGCAGTCACACCTTTTGGGCCCAAGGGCATCAGATGTGCATCAATGGGAGGATCAGAGGCATCAAAGTAACTGAGGATAAACTTGAGGCGATTGACTGACTGTCAGCAACAAATGCACACCCACGATCTGATAAACCTCCATTTTTAACTTCATTCAAACTGAAATGTTAGATAGTGTCCTTTCATAGCTTTGAATTGCTTCTTTACCATCTCTTTTCACTTCAGTTGGGCTTTTCGTTTTATCTCTAACATTAATTTGCATTCTTTGACACTAAGGTTGGTTATTGATCGACAGAGTTGGCAAACTTTGCTGCCTGTTACTCTTTATTTTGTTGATGTATATAGATTTTTTTTTAAATATATAGCCCTTGCTCAGATATTGGAAGTATTTATAAACTACTGTATACACAAGCATGTACAGAGGCTCTTTAGGTCTTGTTTTCCCTTCAGGACATTTCAATAGGAGTGGACGTAAATGACAACATTTCATCTTCAACTGTGGTCAAAAGAAGCTGTGGAAGTGAGTCAAAATAAATGGACAACGATGTACCTGGTTGCCTCCCTGTCCGTGGCATCCAAAGACGGATAAGTGAGCTCCTGTGGGACTGTGATCCGGAGCGTTGTAGTCAAGGCACTCTGAGTGCATCCCTGAGCTACGGACCTAGCAGATAGAGAGAAAACACGGTGAAGGAAAGCTTGCAGTATTCCTATGAGTAGCAGTGTTTTTACACGTCTTGTTTATTGACATTAAAAAGCAATACCTCGTTTCTTTGCACCTGATTGAAATGCATGCAGTCAATTGGAGGTTTTCAAAAAGTGTAATTGAAGTTTGATACATGTAGTTTGAAGACAGGTTATTCTGTTTTTTATATATATGAAACTTAGAAAGTCTTAGAAAGTAAAAACTTTTTAAATGGCAAAGCCACTACAATACTGCAGCCTACTACATTTATAACCTGGAGTGTTTCATCAGACCTGTCTAATACAATTGTAGTGAGGGAAATCAATAAACGCTCCAAAGTCTATTTATCCAAGACCAGCATCCTTGCTTTGAAAAGGACTTTCCCCTTTCTGGCCCCACCCCAAGACTCAAAGCAAAATAAAAAAAAAAACCCACACACACACACACACAATAAGGCCTAACATTTAGAGGAAGACACATACAGCACATAAAGGACAAGTTCAGAGCCTGTGTATGCTTAGCAGATACTCACAGCCCCATGCCAGCCCTCTCTGTCTTCAGGTACATGCAGATCAGGGTAAATATTCTTCAAATACCAGTCAAAGCTGTGGCATTTTAGCCTCTCCCTTAGCAGCTGCCGCTCTGAAATATCCCCATAGTTCTCCTGTAAAGAGATCAGAACAATGACTACCACTGAGTTATATATCAGAGTACGGTTTAGGATTGCATCTTATGATCTAAGACTTCAGCTAAAGGAGGATCTGAAAGGCTAATTATTGCATCCGGGTTGTAACACCTGAATCCTTTACATTCAAAAGGCAAATGTTTATTGTAGGCACTAAGAAGGCTCCACCTAAAGTAAATATCTAAGTCGAGTTATGCACCAAGAAAGAAATAGATATTAAATACACGTATACCAAAACTTTAAAGTCAAAAACCAAAAACAATGGTTTCTAAACAATGCACATGCTTGTCAGCACTCAAAACAAGACCAAAGAAAAGCTGTTTGGTGTTGGTTAATTTATTTTAACTGAACGTTTGACAAATCAATAGAAGTAAGAAAATTATATCCTGTGCTTCTCAGAAAGAGTGGTACGTATGTAGCAGACATGCTAAATTAGTAGCCAACTAAATTTAGAACTAGTGGTTATGGAAAGCCCTTTGAGTATAAACTTAATATCGGTGATGCCATAGTTAAGCTCTAGTACTACAAGAATTAAATGCTAATAAGCAAATTCAGGCTTCTGAAAATATTACAATCACATGGTGCTGGATATGCTTAAAATCCCTCCCATCTCATTGGCAATAGCTATACTAGTGAATCTTTAGGCTTTACTAATACTACTAGTAACTACTAGTAGATGATTTTGCTTTACTAGCAAGGTCTACTTGAGCACCAGTGTGCCAAAAACCTTCTCAGTATTACTTTGTTTTTGGTCTACTAGTAAAGCCAAAAGATTCACTAGTAGTACTGACTAGTAGACATAATGCCAATGATGTAGGAGGGATTGTAACCAAATCCAGGACCCTGATTAATTGTAATGTTTTTGAAACCCAATAGCAACCTTGAATTTGCTTTTCTCCACCCCCTTATTCGCATATACATGTAGATCTAGTGGCACTTTTTAAGTGTACTTGCGCACTATTGAACCATAATTGAGCACATGTACTCCGATTGTGAGCACTAGTAGAGAGTAACTATGGTTGATATCACGGATATCAAATTTATTCCATAACTGGCCATGCAAATGGCCTGCAAATGGCCTGCAAATGCTCCTTTTAATCTCCTTCCCAGTGGGTGGTTTATAGTTAGATCAAAGATCACTGACATTTCTAATTCCCTTTTTAGACAGGTGAAAACTGAAAGGCATGAATTTTTAATGTTCAGAATGAGTTGTAGAGAATGAATCATCATCAAATGTGAGCTCGCCCTCAGATAGACATCACATGACCAACATGACCCAGTCAGGCAGATTCTATGGCATTGAATTTATCACCAAGTTACAATTTAAAATGAGCTAGATGGAACAAAACAAACGTGTATTAAATTATGTTTGCATATAGGACAACAATAGTGGTGTTGATGTTTTCATGCAACTGTCCCACCTTCCTGGCTGGAGGGTTTCTGTTATAGAAGTGTTGTTTATACGCATCCATCCAAACTTCTGCAGCTCGCACAGTATTCTGGAGGAAGTTGGGCCGTGCATAAGGGGCCTTTTTAGGAAACACATGGCCCACATGAGAGCAGGGATGAATCTCAAGACTTCCGCCACACTGCCACACCTGAAAGAACCAAACAACATATGCCATGGATTACATCCATAAATGTATTCAGCATTGTTGAATGTCACATAATGCTGTAGAATCAGAAACCTTTGCTTTTTGTTTCAATACAAACACACATTTCAATGCACCAAGGTTGAACCATGATTCATGCTTGTTGATTATTAGAAGCAGGGGAAAATATGTCAGATCCACTACGTGCACACACTATAAAAGTAAATGAGGCGTAACAGTAGGGCATGTTAATAATTACCCAGGTATATGGTCCATGTGCACACTGATATGCCACATCATATTTTATCAGCTAAACCCTAGAGATCCAGTGTTTGAACAGTCGCACACGTTCCTCAAAAAGGACATTTTTTAGCACAGTAAGTTTCAAACAATATTGAAAAGACTGTATTACAACACCTAATGTGTATGAAATTAAGCATATTTAGAACAACGTGCATATGGATGCAAGCAAAGAGGTTTAATGTCCACCATATATCTCAACTGGAGAGATTTCCATACCCAGAACTTGATCTCTGAAAGTCATTATGAGCAGAAGAAGTAAGCCATTGAATTATTAGAACATTGTCAGCATTTAAGAAACATTTTATAGGCCACATCCTCAAATTTTTCACACAAGATCCAAACCACAGCCGAGACTGAAATGCGAAGAAAAAAAAACCCCACAAAAAAATGGAAGTAGCTTATCAAGAAATGTCTAGAACAAATGTCTGAACGACAAAAGAAAGAACAAGTTTCAAAAATGAAAGAAGAATTTAGGAGCTTCTTATACATGTCCACTCCTTTCTGATTTTGTCGTGACATGTTTGCCTTGAAACAGACCTGAAACACCAACATTAATCAACATCGTTACTGACGTTTCAGTACAAACACAACATTTTTCTGTCATCCATTCACATTCAGCTGAGATGAATAAAAATGAATAGGAGACATTTAGTCCACTGTATTTTGGAAGTTAGCAGCTTGAAAACTGAATGAGATTATTATTTATAAGAAAATAAGTGAAAGCAGAGGTGGCAAATAATAAGTGACAAAGCAAAATGTGGTTTAAAAAAAAAAAAAACAGTTTAGACACTTTAAAAAGTGTTGGTATTTGAAAGATTTCAGGTTTTTTGTTTGAAGATACTGAGCCTTTATCAGCTCATTAACCAACTTTCACTTTGACTAAAACAGGCAAACTTCATGAGAAAAGAATCCTGCTAGTCCTTTTCACCTCCTGTAGGTATACCTGGTTGGTAGATATAAAGTCACGTTAGCAAATGTGAGTGCTTTTAAAATGGTATGAAGCTGTCAGGATAAAGCGTCACCTTTGTCCTCGTTTATTTTTACCAAAAATACTACCACCTATTGGAACAGGTAAGAACACATGCAACTATCCAACATCAATAAGTCCCCTTCAAAATAAAAGCACAGAAATATTCGCTACACTTTTTTGCCAAACCAAATCCAAGTCAACCAATTGGAAACAGGTCATTGAAGATATACTGTATGTTAAGCTTTCATTTATTCAGAGAAGGTTTTTCAGGAAATTATATCTCCTGACATGTTTCGACTGTCAACTGCCAGTCTTCCTCAGAGGTGATATGCCTTGATGTCTCCCTACGAGTTCTCTCATAAGGACTTTGGAGTCTGAGCTACTAATTAAGAACCTCTGCTACGAATCATATGCACTTAATCTTCGTGCATGCGACAAGCTTACAATTGGCCGAAACTGATAGCACGGACAAGTGAAAAGCAAAACCAACACCACAAGAAGGGATCGACCAATAGCAGCAGATTGAGGTGGCGTGGCAGACTGTGACCTGACACCGACAGTGACTGATAGGTTTTAGATTGATGAATCAAAGGATGACATTGAGAAGACATACTACTGGTTGTAATCAGGTGTAAGCTGAAATTTGTACAGTTTTATCAATACTGATTAAAACAAGACAAAAAAGCAGTGTTGTTTAGTCCATAAGGAAGTCTGATTATCCCCATTTTCTCAATACTTTGCACCGTTAGCTCATATTACTAGAGACAGGGATGTAATGGAAAACTGAACTCACCCTGAAGGAAAGCTCTAGGTTTTCTCCACCCCAAACCTCCATGCCAGTGTCATATGTGCCCAGGTACTCAAAGTACGCCTTACTCACAGCAAATAATCCACCTGCCATTGTGGGAGACCTGAGAGAGAACAAGTAGAACATTGTTCACAGAAGAATTGAATTGGTTTTATTGCAAAGTCTAATTGTGTATGGTGTTTAGGTGTATTGAAGCAACACGTAATGGGAGAAAATGACTGGTAAACGGAAATCAGTTTGAGTTACAGATATTTTAATGGTGCCAGCCTGATAGCGTGACCTCTCATGAGAGTAGAGTTTGCAACGTATCGTTCCGTTACCTGATTGGGTCACTACGAGACTTTCGCCTCTTGCGTTCTGCCTCAGGGACCCCGTGCCACTGAAAGGTAAGTCTCCAGTCAAAGCCTCCGATCATTGGCTCATTTGTTTGCATGTAAAACTCAAAGGTGTTCCAATCAATTGTGTCGATCACAGGACACACGATGGTACTAGCGTTCTCTGCAATCCTGGGTGAAAAGCAGGTGTCATGAGCAACACTCACACTGTTTATTCCTGTTATACAGAAGCTTTAGAAATGAAAGATATGGTCACCTTTCCAGCAATGGTTCGATCCAACCAGTGACACACTCGCAGTGGCAATCGAGAAACGTCAGTACATCCCCAGTGGCGTAGGTGGCGCCAATGAGACGGGCCCGAACCAAGCCTTCCCTTCTTTTAGTGTGGATTAGTCGCACACGCTGCAGACTACTGACGTAGGTAGGGAGATTTTTTTTCAGGTAGTCTGTTAGTAATAAAATCACAAACAGGAATATATTATTAGTGTTTATTTTTTTAAACAAACAAAAACGGCACAGTGGATTATATCTGCGAGTCTGAGCTTGCAGATGTGGTACACCACGTTTGTTTACGACACAAGTTTCATATTTGACCACAGGGGGTGCACTATTTGAGAGAGGGAGGGGTACAACATAATGCTTTTATTGTGAAAGAAATTACGTTACGCTATCTTGCCTCTGTGGTTTGTCAGTTGGAATGCACATGTAAATATACTGAGGCATAATATTGCTGAAACTGCAGTAATTTTAATAGAAATGTAGGATTTTTTTGTATTATTTGTTTCAAAAGTATAATTTAATAAATGTCAATAGCTTAATAACGTATCAATACTTCTTCTTGAACTAAAACAAAACATTAACGTAGACTCTGTGGTGGTCTGGCCCACTTAAGTTCAAATAGCACTGTATGTGGCACCTGAGGTAAAGTGAGTTTCACACCTCTGTCACACAAAGTCCACTCCTGCATCTGTTTAATATATTTTTCCCCTTGTTATTTAGAAATTCCAACGCAGCCCTCGCACAGACATAATGATAATAGTGTTTAGGCATTATTGCAAACCAGTGGTTCTTGAATGGAGGTTTCTTTATTAAAAGGGACTCCAGGGTTATCCAAGTTGTTTTTTTTAAATGTAGAATTGAGAAATGAAAAGCCTCCATGCAAAAGAAGTTGCAATTTTTTTTATAGGTATCTGACCAAATGGTCAAATTGTATTGTGTATTTAGAAAAATACTGTACCTGCAAATAAAGCAATTTATGTATACAATACATTGAATTCTCAGTTTCTTTTTTTTAAGATCAACAGAAAATATATTCCAATCCAACATTTCAACTCCAATGACTTATGACTTGTCTCACCAACCATACAAAATGAGTTGAAACAAAGACTACAAGTTGCTAGTCATCCAATGTCTGTCTGTCTGTAGCAAACCTTCCTCTGTGAAACTGGCATGTCCAGCATGTTTCTTGGTCAGGGTGGTTTCAGGGGAGGAAATTATGTCATGGCAGTTCGGTGCTCGCTGAAGTCATCCTTATGGTGTAACGTCTGTTTTTTTGTTTTCTTAAAAAAAACTTCTGAAGCTCCAGGGACCTTCTCAAACCTACTGAAAAACAGTTGTTGCTGGCAGCTGATACAATCCCAGAGAGTTGGATATACATCTGTGATTATTGTGTTACGTGTTATTTATGAGTTGAGGAATGTTTGTGCAGAAGTGACCCAACTGTCTAACACACGCGCAGACGCAAATGACAAGCGAGACAACATGTATCTTTTCCTCTTCAGCAAACACATATGAAACAGACTTGAAATGTGAGACAAAAAAAAAGCCGCTCAACCAGTATAGCAGCCATAAATGAGACAAGCATGGACTGGAAGAAGGAAAAAATGTCAGCATCAGAAATGTACAAGTTCCTTACAAAGTAAGATTTACTTAAATACTCGTATTTGTGGATTTGCTGCATCTTACCCAACACCTAGCCTTACGTTTTTCTTGCTAGGTTAGTGCTAATGCTAGGTTAATGCCAATGCTAGGCTAATGCTAACACTAGGTTAGTGCTAATACTAGGTTAACCAATGCTGGGCTAATGCTAACGCTAGGTTATTGCTAATGCCAACATTAGATTAGTGTTAATACTAGGTGAACCAATGCTGGGCTAATGCTAATGCTAGGTTATTGCTAATGTCAACACTAGATTAGTGTTACTACGGGTTAACCAATGCTGGGCTAATGCTAACGCTAGGTTATTGCTAATGCCAACATTAGATTAGTGTTAATACTAGGTGAACCAATGCTGGGCTAATGCTAGGTTATTGCTAATGTCAACACTAGATTAGTGTTACTACTGGGTTAACCAATGCTGGGCTAATGCTAATGCTAGGTTATTGCTAATGTCAACACTAGATTAGTGTTAATACTAGGTGAACCAATGCTGAGCTTATGCTAATGCTAGGCTAATGCTAATGCTAACACTAGGCTAATGCTAATGCTAGGTTAATGCTAAGCTAATGCAGTGCGACGAAGGCCAGCACCTGCATCCTCACTTGCATTTTCTTCAGGAAATGCAAATATTCTAGTTGCTTTTGTGGTCTATCTGCTTTAATATCTGTTTTAATAGCCTCATTTTCCATACATAGCGACCCTTTACCACACTTATTTTGTTTTAGTCCTCCCACTAAAACGCTGTTATTCCACAGATTATTCGGAAGAGTCCCACCATTAAGTAACAAATTGCAGCAATAACCTCGGTCACTGTAGTCGTCAATGAGGATGATCTCCTTCAGTAGAATGGCAGGTGTGGTCCCCAGCACGCTGTGAATAGTCCTCAGCAGGGTGGACCAGGCCTCGTTGTAGAAGGCTATAATCACAGAAGTGGTGGGCAAACGTCGGTAGTCGAACTTCTGATTTCGGCATCTGGTTTGTGTGTGTATGAATGGGTAGAGAGAAATAAAGGAAACTGTTGACACAAGAATTAGCACACGTATACTGTAAACAAGTTTTTTTTTGTTTTTTCAAGAGCACAACTTGTCTGAATAATCATGTGCAAACAGGAAATTATTTCTTATAGACCAAAAAAACAGATTGGGCAACTTGTGTGGCAGGACATGCCTGGTCTCCATCCAGATGGCAGTCATTAAAACAATAAAGCGCAGCAGGCGAAAGGATGGGAGGTGGGGGAGGAGGAGGGGGCGAGGGGGAATCACACCAATGAGCAACATACCTCAGTAGTGCTCCGGGAGAGACCACAAAAACGTAAGTAAAGACCAAACAAGAGCTAAGCTGAGAAACTGAGGGACAAAACAACAGGAGCAAAACAGGGAAGAATCTGAAAGAAAACACTTTAAAGAACAAGAAAAGGGTGAAAAGGGAGAGAGAAAAAAATTGGGACGATTACTCTCGGTAAGATCTTTTCATGCCAACAAAACTAGGAAAATGCAACCATTTGGGGGGAAAAAAAAGGAAGAACTTCAGCTACATCAGCATAAAAGGATAAACTAATTAAATGAAACCAAAGCTTCCTTTTACTCTGAAAGAACTAGTTTGCTAGAAATGCCCTGAAGCCTGCTGATCACAGGGCTCTGCAAACGCATAAAATCATCCCCGGCACACACTGTGGTTTCATTCAGCTTTCAATTTCAAATCTACAATTATCCTCATATTGATGTTTAAGGATGGTTTAAGACATTCTGATGAAAATCAACATTTGTGCATTGACAACAACAGAGACATCATTAAACCTTCAAATAAATCCAGGAGTGTCTGTTTTGAAAAATTAAAAAAGTGATGTATTTGGGATGATGACTATAATTGGTTCTACTTAGAGTAAGGCTACTATAAAATGTGTCTGCGGTACTTCTTTTATGTTTCAAGTGATTGTCATCATTAGACTTTTATATGGATCACCCCACCTGCCAACAATGTTGAACTTCAGGTTGAAATCAGCCTGTCTAATGATACATCACCTACATCTCAACAGGATTTACAGCTCAGGAACGGCACATAAACAAATGACTCAACGCGCGTCACAAATAAGGTAAAGGTTAATCCTTTTCCAATAGAAAAGAATGAACCTATAGGGTCACTGGACACAGCTGGAGTTACATCGGATCACATACTGTTAAAAACATGCTCATAGAGCAGGCTCGTACAGCAAGTATAGACACAGTATTAGTAGTATTATTATTATAATAGCATTATTCTCATATGTCATACAAGAGCAGCTATGCATTGATTGTCAACAAAGCCAGAATTACAACAAATTCCAACACTGATGGCACTAACCAGTACAGACAGTAAGGAAGGTGCACTAGCAAACAATTATTTGGATTAACTTTATGTCATATTTCATTATTTCTTTGCTGCCCAGGCTCAGGTAATCCGTCTTACTTTTATGCCGGTTTTTCAAAGCAACATTGGATTGGATGAACCTGATCCAGATACACAGTTTTCAAGATTACCAAATCCGGATTACAGACAACATACCACAATGTGGGCTACGGCTATGTAAAAAACAAAAACATTGTGTATATTTAGAAAACGTCTCAAATAAAAAGACAAAATGTCCAATAGTTACAAAATAAATAATGTTCAGGGTTCTTCTTTATCTGAGGAGGAGAGGATGTGTGCCGTGCCGATGGCATGTTATTATGAGACAGTGCCTATCCACTCTTACCATGGCTGATGACTCCTTTTCTTGCAGCAACCACACACTTCAACACTGATCATTGCAAAACTAGATGTACAATTGAGCGTTTAAATGGAGTTCTAAAGGGACGCTTTCCTTAACTACTTACTAGTGAAACCACTGGGAGCATCCAACATAATACTTGCGTGTATTGTTCTGCACAACATTGTTACCAGATGCAATGTCTCTCTCTGAGATGGTGTTTATGATGCGCCTGTTGAAGAACCAGATCAACCTGTGGCGTTCTGTCAGAATGAGAGACTGACTGGACGTGTAGTCGGGGATGCAATTGTTAGACATTTTTGACAGTTTCCTCCTTAATATGTTTTTGTTTGTTATCAAAATCTGTTTGGGGCGATTGTTTTTTACTACATTTTCTTCCTGAAATCCACCTTGAAATCCTACCCCTGTTGGGATCAGGATAATCCCATTTTTTTTTTTTTTTAATCAAAGTTATCCAAATCCTACTGAAATGTTTTGAGCAACACAAACTGAAGGTTTGATCCAGATTAAAACTAGGATTGGATTACGTGATCTAATCCAATTTCAGAATCCTTATTTCCCTTTTTGATCCAATCCGATAACCAAAATCCGATCAGATTACCTTTGAACAACTGGCCCCAGGTGTTTCCATTCCCAGGTTTTATTGCGTTATTTAGATTTTGCGCATTTCCAAGGGAAACGGAAACGCAGCTAGTGACACCAAAACTGAAAAAATGACATCAGTCCTGGTAAGACCTCCATGTTTCATTGGAATGGGACGTGCAGCCCAAAAATGATAAGGCTGTGGATAAAAAGAAAAGCTGTGGATTACAATTATGGGCACATTTTAACGCAAATCAAAGTCTGAAGTTTTTTCAGGGCTATATAGATATAGATAATAAATGCCGTTATTGTATGATATCTATCGTCCCACCCTCAAAGGCTGTAAAGGAGTTTTTGTAGACGTAAACAGGAGTTCCACGAATCAGTGATTGATTGGTCAACCTCACGGACTGGAAGTGTGTCTGCGTGTAGTGAAACTGAATACAATACAATTTCAGGTTACTAATTCAGCTTCAAAACAGTAAATTCAATTTCAAGTTGTCACTTTCAAATTCAATACCAACTTTTCAAATTCAGTTAAGAGAGGCACAAATCTTAGCCCATGCAATATCATGTAGATGACGCAGGGGACAGGTCTCTGATGATTTAGCATTACCTGTACTCACGTACTCACTCATGCATCCTTTGGTCTTGAATGTGACGTTCCAGGGAGACCTTGTCACTTACGAAGACATTGATAGCGTAACGCTCCACACTCTCCTGCTCCAGCTTCTTCTCCTCGGGGCTGAGGGCGAGGTGTACAGCCCGACCCCACTCCCCTGGAGCACCTCTGTCAGCTGGGGGTTTCACACAGAGCGGTTGAGCGAGCTGCTCATCAGTCTCAATCTCTTCTCGGGGCTTAACGTGGTGCTCTTCCAAGTTTTCTTCTACAGATGGGGAGGAGGGGTTAGACGAGCGCTCCAATAGGATATAACCCAGCCACAGCAACCAGAGTAAGAAGCCGGCCTTGGCCAGTATGCCCAGTTTCTTAGAGTAGCGCCCCCTCATGATGGGAGGCACAAAGGGACGGGCAGAGGATCACGGCGCCCTGTCTGCGTCTAGGAATTAAAAAGAACAACCAGAAGGCCATGGTTAGGACAAAATAAAATGCAACAATTTTGCACCAAAACTCATATCTCAATATATTTTCTCAAAATGACGATACACAATGTGAATCTAGATATTTCTAACTCAATAAAGTCTTACAGACTGATGCAAAATGCCACACAAGTACAGTTATTAACAAACAGCTGAACAATATGAGCCACTTTTGGCTTTTTCTCCTCTAAGAGACAGCACGTGTGAGTGAGTTTTGTAGTGTGGCTTGTTTAGATGAAAGTCTGGGTTAGGACGCACTGAGAAATCCATCTAGCTGTGCTTTTCATGCTGTTCTGAGAAGTAGTGAAAGCAGCAACTCCTAAAACCACTATTTTAATACAAAATAAGCTATAAAATATATATCTCAGAGATAAGGAATCATTGTAAAGGAGGACGCGGGTTGGCTGTACTGTATGAATAATATTAAATACTTTTATGATGTGATTGTATAAACGAAAACAAGTTAAAAAAAAATAAATAAAAAAAAAAGATTTATCTCGATATAGGCGATATTGCCAAAATAGAAAACGCGATACAGCTTGAATCTCAATATATTGCCCAGCCCTAATTTTCCAAAATAAAAGCAATTAAAAAGCGGTTGTTTGTTTTTTTTTGACGATATAATTTTTCAGTCATTTATCGTTCAAAATCTTCTTACCAGCAGTAAACATGGTTGTGTTATGGGTTCTGATCTGTATGTAACGACTGCTCTAGTACACACAAATGAAGAATATATGGAAAAAGAAAGTTCTGGCATAGATATGAGGTCAACATGCACACATGAATGTGAGGATGAGGTCAAAACAGCACAGCTGGCACAACTGTATGAGCAGCTAATGACATTTTTCTCAGCCATCTTATGATTCAGTGTCACTGGCTCGTGCTGGGCTTTAAAGTAATAACAATGTATATCGCAATACAGATGTGATCAATATGGAAAATATGTGCAATAGTACATTCAATACTTTCACTGAACTCCATTAGAAAAAACGTTTATTATTAAATTGTCATTTGTAATTTACAAAAATCCAAAATACTTCGCACATTTTGCATGATTTTATATATATATATATATGCACATTGACATGTTTGTTTATTTGACTGTTAATCAGGGTTTTCCCCCATAGTTGTATTGACCTTTTCTATTTGTTTAAAAAAAAATAGCTTGCATTCGCCCTTTTCTCCTCCTGCTCCTTATTTTTAATAGGATAAAAAAAATACTAGTCAATAATTATCAATATTGACCAAAACACTTGCATTGTCCAGGCTAATCACCCAGCCCCGTCACTGGCACAGACCTAACTTTTAACAAAGTGTGTATCCCTAACGTCACACTGTCTATCAAAGGCATTTGTTGCAAGTCACACTTCCTCTTTGTTTCAGTGATGATATTTTCAACTTAACTTTGTGGAAATTAAGCCTCACGAACCTTTGGAAATGAGCCAAATCAACGCATTAAATCAAACTGAAAACTATCATAACTTTCTGAATGACGATCCAAACGACTGTGTCAGAGGTCATTACATTTTCTCTCTGGTTTCTCCAGCCTTTTCACTCACACACATGAAATGAGCTCTGGCTCGCCGACTCGCCAGTCCTGAGGTTTCAAAATGGAGAGGCCTGCAAACAAAACACCCTTTTATAGGATTCCCATCACACCTTCTACCCTCTCTAGAATTTGATAGCCTTCCCACCAAAACCATTTGGAACAATCATGAGGAGACAGACTACCGTACTATGATGCAGCTTTTAAACTGAGTTTAACCAAGAAGATTTTAAAATTAAACTATTTCAAACATTCCTAGGCTCTTAACATTAGTCAATTACAGGCTTTTTGCTGCTGCTGTGTGAGACGTAACCTTCATATGAATGTCACCATCGACACATGACTCATTCCTGAGCCAGAGAACAAGAAATGAAATGGAAAAAAAGGTGCATACTATGTTGCACGAGTGGAGCAGGTTACACAGGAGTTGTTCTCCCTGGCAAATGGGAGGCTATGCTGTTTTTTAGCATAATCGCATTTCAACTGTAATAGTGTCATGTCCACAAAACTATTTATCTTTTTTTTTTTTTTTTTAAAGGTGGACAGGTTTAGGCAGAAAATGTCCTTCTCTGAACACTTTTAAATATGAAAGTGTCTATTTGTACAGTTGCCGTACACAACCCCCAGTGCTATTGGTACGTTTACCGAAGTACACATATGTAGCCTCTTAGTGTTAGGTAGGGATTATGTGATTTCTCGACGAGACCCCCCGGGGGAGTTCAGGGACTCTCCCAGTTGGATAGGAAATCAAAGGCAGGCACGGGTTACAGTTGGGTTATAACCCTATAACGCAACAATTTTTAGGGTTAGGGTTAAGGTTAGGTTTACGGTTAGGTTAGAACCCTATAACGCAACAATTTTTAGGGTTAGGGTTAAGGTTAGGTTTACGGTTAGCTTATAACCCAATATAGCAACAATTTTTAGGGCTAGGGTTAAGGTTAGGTTTACGGTTAGCTTATAACCCAATATAGCAACAATTTTTAGGGTTAGGGTTAAGGTTAGGTTTACGGTTAGGTTATAACCCAATATCGCAACAATTTTTAGGGTTAGGTTATAACTCAATATCGCAACAATTTTTAGGGTTAGGTTATAACGATATATCACAACAATTTTTAGGGTTAGGATTAGGTTTAGGTTCTAACCCTATATCGCAACAATTTTTAGGGTTAGGATTAGGTTTAGGTCATATCCCTATATCGCAACAATTTTTAGGGTTAGGTTTAGGTTATAACCCTATATCGCAACAATTTTTAGGGTTAGGATAGGGTTAGGTTTAGGTTATAACACTATATCGCAACAATTTTTAGGGTTAGGATAGGGTTAGGTTTAGGTTATAACACTATATCGCAACAATTTTTAGGGTTAGGTTTAGGTTATAACCCTATGTCGCAACAATTTTTAGGGTTAGGTTTAGGTTATATCCCTATATTGCAAAAATTTTTAGGGTTAGGGATAGGTTTACAGTTAGGTTTAGTCTTAGTCACGTGACCTAAACTGGCGAATGAGGGACGCTGCATACAGATATAATGTTGGTATATTGATACGACAACCGTACGGATAGCCACTGCCTTTAAATATTCAGTACAAACATGCTGACACTAGTGTTTTAACAGAGTTTAGGCAAAGATGAGCAATGACAGGCTTTATCTATAATTAAAGAGCAAACTGTCAATCAAATATTTCATGATTTATATTTGGGGCTGTGCTGGGACCAGTTTCATTGATTTATAAATGTTTTTTAATAATAGTACTTTGAAAAGTAAGATCGGCTATATTTTCTTTCCAAAGTACTTGTTCCATACTTTGATCAAATGCTCTTTGCACCTGAAAACTAAAGACAGGATGTGACCTGACCACATATTTCTGTAGAAAGCCAAAGCAGAACTTCACAGGTCTTTCTGGGATTATGAAGAAACACTAGTTTCAACAAAGACAACCTTGGTAAATAAAGGTTCACTAAGGATCTTCACACCAGGTATCAGGTGATCTCACTGGGTGTGTAATAAGTGTTTAAAGACTTCAATTAATCAAAATACAGCACCTTAAACACAAAATAGCCACATGTCAGGCCCTAAAATACACACGAGACATTATTTTTTATTATTTATAATGGGAAATAGATTCCTGACCGTGGCTCAGGTGATAGTGGGTCGTCTTCTGATCGAGAGGTTGGGGGTTCGATCCCAGTACCTGACTATGTGTCGAAGTGTCCTTGGGCAAGACACTGAACCCTAAGTTGCTCCCAGTGGTCCACTAGCGCCTTGCATGGCAGTCCTGTCCCACTGGTGTGTGAATGTGAGAGTGATTGGGTGAATGAGCTGAAGTGTAAAGCGCTTTGAGACTGTTTCAGTGTGGTGATAAAGCGCTGTATAAATCTAGTCCATTTACCATTTACCATTCCTATTCAGCCAAATCTTCCTACGTTTGAGCACATGATGTGACTATACCTTTTTTTTTTCTTTTAAATCAAAAATTAATTATTATAGTCAAGGAAATCATCCTGATTTAAATGAATATATCAATCCAGAAAAATAATTTTTATTTTGAGTTGAAAGGGCTCGAGCGTGGAATTAAAATGTACGATTCAGCAACAGGTTTGTGTGAGTTTATCTTTTCAATGAGTTTCGCTTCGTTTCTATTAAGGAATAAACAGCACGCGACGTTTTCACAACGGAAGAAGAACTAAACGGTGAAATCCAAACTTCATAACTCTAAACTAGTTTGAATGGAATGTCGTTTAACTGGATAAACGTTAGTAGGCGAATCACTAGCACGAGAAGCAGAGGTGGGATTGAGAGGAAGTCGTCTTTAAACATACCGTACATGACAGCGGCGGCAGACTATGTCAGGGCTGTGACCGGTTTATCGCCAACATGTCGCTGTCTGACCCACTGATTACCGACTACCGTCGTCCTCCAGGCAAACCTCTGCCGTGCAGATGTCCGCATACCCACATCCTCTCCTCCACATTGGGCTCCGAGCCGCCTGTCAGCTCAGGAACGACAGGGGCCGCACAGCTTCCGCTGCAGCCTTCCACAATAAGAGCACTGTTTAAATGGATAAGGCGGAAAACTGGTTAACGGCTTTGTAGCGTGGGAAAAATCCACTTTAAGTTCATCTGTCAGCAAAAAGAGAGATTGTGGGGTTTGTGTCAAAACGTGACACACACACACGAGCCCCCCATGACTTTAATAGCCCCATTCCTCTGATTCCTATCTATCTATCATCTATATATCCATCTATCGATCGATCTGTCCATGTGATGGAGGCAGAATGCAGGCATAGCTTCGAAAAACCAATCCATGTTTATTCCAAAAAAAGTTAACTTAAATCCAAAAGGCAGGTTGACATTAATACACAATGATCCAGCAGCCATACTGTGTCCAAGCACTCAGCTAAATAGTGAGGGAAGCTTGTTTGGGAATGGGCCACACCTGGGTGGAAAACACGAGGGAGCTAATCAGTCAGAAACCAAGCACACAAACATCACTGGGGGTTTAGCCACAAGGGTCACCTGATACACAAAGACAAGAGTTAAACACAGGAGGCAAGACTTAAACAGAATAAACAGAGACACAGAATAACTTATAGAGGAACATAAGGGCTAAATAACAAAACTGAACCTGACACTATCTATCTATCTATCTATCTATCTATCTATCTATCTATCTATCATCTATCTATACATCATCTATCTATCTATCTATCTATCTATCTATCTATCTATCTATCTATCTATCTATCTATCTATCTATCTATCTATCTATCTATCTATCATCTATCTATCTATCTATCTATCTATCTATATATCATCTATCTATCATCATCTATCTATCTATTGATACAGCAACAAGTTTAACCCAGGAACAAGGGCCCCATCTTCCTTCCAGCATTTATATTATTTTTCAGGGTTGCTTGCTGGATCCTATCAAAACCTCCACGAGGGGCTAGAATAAGTAGTTTTATAGCTTGATAACCACAAGATTTGATGACAACAGTTCTGTGGCAATATCAGCAGATAAGAAAGTTCCAAAACTAGAAAAGTTCTGCCAACGTGTGGCATTGTACTTCATAACTGTCTCGGTTATGGAGTGGAAACGCTTACTGAGTGATTCTTTGAATGCAAACAGTGTCAGTGTGTCACACCCAAGAGCCTGGATGATAACCATTAGAGCAAACATGAAAGAAGTGTGGGGTAAACACCCAAGGTAAATTCAGTAAAGAGCTGTTACGCAAGAGTTTACTGGAATGGTTACAGGCCTGCCAGACAGAAAACGAATGAAAGATTTGGAATGATTATCAGGTTTTGTTTGAGGAAAAATTGCAGTGACAAACAGTTTTAGTTTGTGTATCAATCTTTTAACGAGAGTGCTGTGTTCCCTGTGTTAAAGCTAAAACTAGCAAGCACACATGTACTGTATACACACAAGGCCTCCCACTACAGCCCGTCCCTCTGGGTGTTTGCCATTTCAGGCTTGGTTTGTTTTCTCATCGTCATCTAGGTCCTGCTCAAGCCGGACCGCACTTGCCTGCAGTGTGCAATGTGCTGTATGGCTTGTTGTTAGGCAGACACCTGCACAAGTTGGTGACTTGCCAACGTTTTCTGAAAGCCCCACCACCACTGACACCACCATCACCACCACCACCACCACCACCACCACCCACTTCTCTTTCCATTTCCTTCCCTCCCTTTCTTTTCTCCTTCTCATTTGAAACCAATTGACAACCCGTAGCTTGTAAAGCTGATGTGCCTCCTTTCCAAAACTAAAGTCTGATATCCAAGTTAGGAATCTGGGCCTTCTACAATCACATTCAAATCTAAACTCAAAACATATTGCAATTAAAATGCAACAAGAGTTAGATATTGTGACTTAGAGCTTTCAGTTCTTTCACATTTTATTCTCCAACAATCTTTTTACGTTTAGGTGTCATAATACATTTCTTACCAACTTCATTTAGTTGGTCGATATGAGATTTTCAAATGACAGCAGAAGTCTGAATACATTTACTTTCACTGTGGTTCTATTCATTTCTGAGCTCATTGAATGACTTATTTTTCCTATTATAAGATATTATGCATGTGCGCTGCAGAGGTCCAGGTTGCAGAAATCTGATTTGGCATACATACACACACACACACACACACACAGTACAGGTCAGTGTTTGACCTGAAGAACTACCGCGGAACCATTCAAGGGAACGGCGCCATCTAGTGATTACAGAGCCCCCGTTGTTTGTTATTGTTCTAGTAATTACATTAAACTGAACAATTCCCTAATCCACATGTTTCGAAACTCAAGGCCCGGAGGCCAAATCTGGCCCTTGAGAGCATCCAGTTTGGCCCGAAGGAAAGTAAAAATGCAAAGACATGAATCATTGCGTAAAATACCAACTAATTCAGTTGGCGACATCACAGGCCCTCCAGGTACACAAAATCAATCAAACGGCACAATATTTGCCAAGGCTCATACTTTTCCCATGTTTATATCACATGATAGGAGTCAATTTGAATCCCAAACTGTTGAAAAAGCTCTAAATCTTTATTATTCATACGTGAAAGTGCAAACTAGGCACAATAATATTGACGCCTATAATCTCTTATATGAATTGAGATCCCCTAAACTAAATTGAGTTTGACTTTCTTGCCCTTTTCTAAAACTTTGTGGCGCTCCATCTCGAGCAGAGGTGCCAAATATGATCCAAGGACATTAAACTACCAAATATGACTGGTGTCCAATTTGAAGTGAAAGAAAAATCAGTAACAATTTGATCAAATCTTGGTACCATTCATGATATTTGTCTTCATAGATATGCAGTGGCTCAAAATATGTATTTGTATGTGACACAATAAGCTCATGTTGAATTATTAACTAGCTTTTGAGAAATTCAAAGGGTTTGCTGTCAAGAAATACTGTGAAAAATACTTAGTAATAAAATGCCTATCATTCATTTGTTTTTGCACAAAGAAGAACATATTTTCATGGGCAATTCTTCACAGTTTAAAATGCTTTAATTTCATTGGTTAGAGTCACAAGTTAATTGTAGGCACATACCACAATATCAAGCAACATTTTGACTTCAAAACTGAAGTCTGCAGGATTCTCGGTTTGACCATGATAAGACATAAGAGCTGCGGCTATGCCTTCATTTGTTCACTTTTCTTCGCCCCGACTGTCAAAACTCTTGTTATTGCAACAAATTGTCATGAGTTGAGGTCACATTGTGGAACAAGTCATTTTTTAATTTATCACAGATGGATTCTGGCCCACAGTCTCCAACAGCTTACTGTATTAGCTCTCCATAGAACAGAGGACACATTGACTTTCATATAAGGACACGAGGACAAACTACAGCAATTAATTAAAGAGTCTGAGTTGGTGTCTTTAAGGACCCTGAACACAATTTAAGTGAACTCCTTATTGTTACACACTCAGCAGTCATTACTCATTTGCTTGTCTTTGGGTTCTCATGCTTAGGCACGCCCGGAACAAAGACAAGGACACAAAATGTAAGACAGAAGGTACTTTATTCAAGGTGGAGCCTAATTTCTACACTCATATACACAGTCATATTGGAAAAAATGTCAGATATTACATCAGACAATTGTAATTGCATTTAATAAATGTTTAATAAATGTGTAGCAACCAAAGTAAACACACAAAATGACTCCAATACACACAAACAATAAAAAACGTGCAAAAATTGCACAAAAGTACAAGAAAAATTTATGAACACTGATAGAACAAGAATAACTCCAAAACACAAAATGACAACAAAAATTCACAAAATGACAAAAAGTTAAAGCGACAACAAATATAGAGAAAACAACTCCAAAAACAGACTAACAAGCATTAAATGCACTTAATGATCAATAATATGCAAAAAAAAAAAAAAAAAAAAAAAAAAACACACACACAATATGAGAAAATGAATGCAACAACGGGACTAAATTGCCTCCTATATTCATCCTCAAATTGGTCATTATTATATGAATTATATGAATATCTGACTATAAGGCTCTCAGATCAGAAAATCACTATTTTGTGTGATCAAAGTTGATAATCCTATTATAGGCCTATTATATGCATGCTACCAGCCTGTCATTGTACGATCTGGTTAGATCTCTGAATCTAAGCAGGTCTGGGCCTGGGTAGTAGTTGGATGGGAGACCACTGAGGATTCCAGGTGCCACAGTGGGGGGCAGGTCCAGTGGTATCTGTCATTGTGTCCTTGAGCAAGACATCTCACCCACATTGATTGAATGAATGAATGTAGTGTGTGAGTGTTGGTGGTGGTCGGAGGGACCGATGGTGCACTGTGGCAGCCACGCTTCTGTCAGTCTGCCCCAGGGTAGCTTACCACCAATAAGTGTGGAGTGAAAGAATAATGCCTTCATTCTGTAAAGTGTCTATGATACAGTGCTATATAAAATCCGATGCATTATTATCATTATTATTTGTTGTGTTCAACAGCTCGGGGCAGTGAGGTGCAAAGGGGTTCAAATGGAATGAAATCATGCTTATTTAATTGTTCATTTGTTTGGATTCTCTTTGTAAAATAAAATAAATACTCAGCTCATCTGAACTCCATAACATATACGTGTTAAGGTCAGCATGCCCCCAATGCCTTGCATAGCGATTCTGTGCAGAGAAGATATCAGTGCACTTGAAAAGAAGTGGTTGCAATCATGACTGTTGAGTGTGTGTGTGTGTGTGTGTGTGTGTTTGTGAGATCACCACACAGAGGTTATAGAACAAAGCAAAGTAGCTTACACTCAGTGCAGGGCAACGTGGAGAGAAAACAGACATGAATGAGAGGAGGGGGCTGTCTGTATATCACTCCACTCAGCAGTCTGTCCTTGGCTATACCAGGGGGCCCACACACACACACACACACACACACACACACACACACACACACACACACACACACACACACACACACACACACACACACACACACACACACACACACACACACACACACATACACACACACAGTTCTCCTGTCACCCAGGCAACACACCACATTCATTCCAGTGAGCATCCACCACCATGTTTGTTTCACTTCTGATTCACAATAGTAAGGGATTGTGTGGTTGGAAGGAGGAGGAGGAGGAGGAGGAGGAGGAGGAGGAAGAGAGAGAAACTGTGAAGAGGAGGGCAGCATCAAACTGAGGCTGTTTCACCAGAGCGCGCACAGAGTTGTAGTGTGTGTGACACCACTTATCATGCATGTGGGTGTGTCAGGGCTCTCTATCTACTGTGGGTTGGACTCTGGATCATTGGTCGTCCTTGACGTCCATATTTCCTAATAATAAGAGAAAATGGATGGAAATGTCAGGAGGAGGAGAGGTTGTTGCATGGAAGTGGGGTTGGTGGTAAGGGTAATGGAATTTTCTTGGTAAAACAAATGGATTTTCTGGGTAAGGTCAAAGCAATCAGCACACTCTTCTTTCCTCCCCCCATAGAAGGACAATAGCAAAAACAATGGCCACACTAGCATACATGTAAATATCCTAGCCAAAAAAAGTAAAAGGAAGAGCCAAAATGTTGGGAGCCCTGCTAACACTGAAAGCCTACCTTTGAATTTGTATAAAAAAAAGCTCTGGAACAACATGAAAGCTTCAAATCACCCTGTACTTTTTCTGGCATTTACACACGCCACCAAACATAAAACTTGTTCATCTTCAGTGAGTGCATGAAGAATTGTTAATGGGTTTTTAAATATTGTGAATTAATTTACACATGCACGCCGTAACTTCTTTGTAGAAGTAGCTTTCAGATTTGACAGAAAACGTGTTTTAGCGTGAGGTCTCCTAAAAAAAGTCAACCTTGCTCTTGTGTCAGCTTTCTGTTAGCATCTCTTATGACAACGTGTCCTCAATCAGCTGTAAAATACACTAAAAACAAATATAATCTAATTTATATCCTATCTATTGGTTGCCTTGTTAGGCTTCCTAATCGATGAAAATGTAGGTTTTAATATTTTTGGTGTGGGCGTCTGAGCCTTTTGTACCCCTCGACTTTTAATTTTAAAATGTGGGAAAATTTTTAGCTACATATGTGTAGAACTGTACACAGAACTGTAACATGGTTCCCCAGTTTTGTGTAAAATTCGAATTGACAATTTTTATCAAATTTTCATGGCATTACAATTACAAAGTCAATTATCTAAACTCAATTTAATTACGATTCCAACAGCAACTGATTTTTTAAAATTGCAATTACAATTATAAGTATGCCACAATTGTAAATAATTATCAATTACGTAATTACAATTTTAATTGACCACAACCCTGGTCGTTACTCATGATGGAATTAAACGTTCTGATAAAGAATGAGAGAATGTACTTTGTACAAGAAGAAAATGTGACGTCAGCCTTTAAATTCAGATCTTTCAATTGGCTTTACTTCATTTCTGAGTGAGACAGATACTGTAGGAAGTCAACATTGATTTACAAGCCTCTTGTTGCAATAGCCTGTGATTTCCCCACACTGAATGCAGACTGTAGGGCTCACCTCCCAGTGAAGGTTATCTTATGTGCAGGAGAGCCTGATTTCAGTGGTTCCAACACTGGGACCTTTGTGTCCGTTACGTTTTGGCTTCAGTATGAATTATTTAACTCCAGTGTCAGGAGGAGCTGGGAGCCCAAAGCGAAGCCTGTCACATGGAGAAAAAGGCAGTTTAATGTGCTCTGCCACCAGCTGGCAGAGCTGAGAAGTCACCCAGCATCTGTTGGACCTCAAATCAAATCACTGAACTGCACTCGTATATACAATAATGAATTATCCTCACTGAACTCCACACTCAACAAAAGATTTGGTTTCTCTACAACATTCAACTTTTTCCTTATTTTATGTTCTTATAGTTTCAATTACTGCATTTTATGCCTGGTTCTTCCTATTTTTTCCATTTGAAAATAGTGCATGGAGTTCTGCTTGGTGGGCAATAGTTTTCATGACTTACAGCGAGATGAGGAAACCATAGCAACAAAAGAAAATAGTTGGACAAACCTTACTGAATTGTTTGCATTGGTAACGCCTAAATGAAGTAAGTTCTTTGAAATTAACGCTGCTTTCCGGAGTTTCTGAGAAACGTCTTGATGTCCTGCCCTAAACTGCCTCCCACTGCCTCTGCCAATCTACCAGAAGCCACGCCTCTACTTTTCTGCACGCGCATCGCGGAACATCATAACAAGGTTGCATCGGGTCGCATTGATATAGGTCTATGGGTCAGGTAGGAGCCAAAATCAAATTTAACTGTTTGCTGTTTTTTCCGTGCACAGTTCTGCATTCACTTTGATTGACAGTTTCAAAAACAGGAAGTCGAAGCCTATTGGCGCACTCAGCGATTGTTTTCATTTGTATAAGGGTCTATAGGACGAAGGAGGGACTTATATACATTAATGTAAATTAATGACCACTGGCAGTAGACCATAGTAAAAGACTAGTTAGGTATTTTTTCGCATTTCAAAAGAATCATACATAAACATAGATTTCTCAGAAACTTCGGATATCAGCTTTAAGTTAATAAATTAGATTAATATGCGTTTGATTTAATAGACATGGGCCTAATAATCTAATTGTTCTCAAATCAATGTTTTGCATTAGTCCAACTTTAAAATTAAGACAAGTCAACTTAAAGTTCTCAGTTTCTCCAATTCAATATTTTGTAAAATACTGGTTCTTTCTGACCTGATACTGTATCTTCTTTTTTCCTTTCATTTATCTGTTTTGAGGTTGCGGCACCTAGGAGCAGTTTGGGTAAAGGGCCTTGCTCAAGGGCTCATAGCGATGACCCAAGGTAGGATTCAAACCTCTCAAAGTCTTATTTAGGCCACACTTCTAATCTGATGGTTAAATGATAACTACAGTACATTGTGTTGTAGTAATCCTAGAATGAATTGTTTGCTTAATAAGTAAAGTTATAATTTTAAGTTGTCGGAAAATATGAAACTAAACAAATCAGATCTATTTTTTCAAGAGATTTTTCTAGAGAAATTTGTTAGACTCATAGCATCATGGGGAGCCTCACTGATGCTGAGTCACTGAAATGAGAACAGCAGGTTGTGGACTGCAATGAAAGTCACTCAGAACTTTGAGTTATTTCAACAACTGCTGAAAGTCAAATGCGGATAAAAGTCTTTCATTTAAATAAACCGTTGCATGTCTTTTACTTAATGAACCAAATGCTGATGGAGCAAAACGAGGGATTGACAGTAGTCAGGTATGATTTCAGGAGTAGAAGAACGGATGTGTATAGTCACTAACGTGTATGTGCATATCTTTCTTTCATAGATTTCTTCCATTTGAACTTGAATCAGTATAATTTTTTTGTTATTATAAGTTATAACTCACAAAAACAAACCCTGGCCAAATTGTGACTTATCTTTGTTGTCTTTGTTTTTGTTGTGTTTCTAGATGCTGTGAGAGAATACGCTCATTAGCAGAGGAATCAACGACTGATTTTGCACATCTTTTCTTCTTTATCTGCTGCTTTTTTTTGTTGTACTTCCTTTAAAACTGCTTACTGGTGAGGTTCTTGACTAGCTGAGAGTTTTTTGTGTTTGCTGTTCAATGGGTAACGCTGGGTTAAATTAAAAACGTACAGAGCCGAGCAGACGGAGAGCGGATGGAAAAGCTGCTTCGCCTTTAAATAACTTCTGAAAGCGCTGAGATATTTAAAGATCACATTGATGTCTTTGTGTTTCAGAAACTTTTTGGTGCGTACTTGGACAAACGTTTGTGCTTGGTTTTTTTTTTTTTTTTACAGATGTGTCACCATGTGCACAACTGATTATAAGTCAGTGATAAAGTGACAGCTGTCTTTATATCAAAGCCTTTTAATAAAGTATCTACAGCTGCCCTATTCTTTCCTGTCTCTGTAGCTTTGTTACACTTATCTTGGGCTTTCTGCCTTTCCTTCCTTGTCACTCTCTATCTCAGTTTGCTCTTCCCTTTACTTTTCCGAAGCTTTTTTGCTAGACTTTGCTTTCCCCGATTTCTTTGTTCTTCTCACCAGCTTAGCTTTTATACTCTGTTATTACTTTTTCTTCACCCATCTCTTTCTGGTTTCCATTCTGTAGCCCTATCAGTGCTTGATTTCCCCATATAGACTGCCCTCATTCCTTCCATTGTTGTCTCCTTCTAAAAGAGCCTGTAAAGAGTGGCTGGGGAAAAAGCTTAGGTTGATGGTTCTATGTGTGACTCACATTTTGCATAGCAACAGAAGAGTGGTAAAATAGAGGAATATGAAACAAACTCTTTTCTACTCTTTTGCTCTTTTGCCTTTAGTTTGTTGCAATGACTTTAAATGGCTAAAAAGACATACCTTTGTTTGAAAAACACAACATTACGCCTACTATTTGCGTGGGAGAGGAATAAAAGCAATTGGGAAAAGCCATGAGAGGTTTTGTACAATACCTATTGATCTTGTAAAAGTGTGAGGCCTTTATTGGCAATTGTTTGTCACTCTGTCACTTGTTAATACAATTTGCGCCACAGTCACGTGTCAGCCTCCAGCCCACTGGACGCACACTGTAGCTGTTCCAACCCAACGTTCTTAAAGTCAAAAAAGGCGCTTAGGGGTGCTGCCATCTTGCAAATTTGACGTCATTTGGAGCCAGAGTCTGCGCAGTAGAGACCAGGGGGAGGAGCCCTGGTAACACGCCCCACCCATTTAGCGTACTGCCCTGATGACTTACGCAAGCAAGGTTTATTTTCCCAAACTTGCATGTTTTCCATATTTTTTGCCTCTGAAAAGTCACTTTCTGAGCCACTCTACACAAACAGGCTGATTTGTGGCCTACTTACGCATACTCATGAGTGGGCGTGTCTATAGACAGGACATTGACTTCCTCCTCCCCACACGGTGATGTAGGGCCAGAGGACGGCCCGCCCTCCTCCCACCCACTCCGTGGCCGAGCTCATACTGCTTTATAAACACGAGACAGAGTGTGGGGGCGTGGCATTTGCCGGTACATACATAGACTGTAGAAAATACATACATAGCACTGTGTGAAAGACGCTGAAATGCTCACCTTTGTGAGCGTGTCTGTTTATATGTCAATCACGGCAGAGAGCTTCCTGGAGGCGTGGCTTCTCCAACTCAGTGCCACGTCAAATTCGTAATCAAAGTGTGAACACGTCATCAAATTGGAGCGAGATGTTTGGGCTCACCCTGCAGTGAGAAACGAGCAAATCACCCTCTAACTAACAATTGAGGGAATCAATGACAAAAACATATTGGGCATGTGTATGAAGCCCAAATAGCACTTTTATCATGTTTAAAGCACAGAAAAGTAAATTTAGCTTAACATAGGCTTTCCTTCACAACGTAACTCCTATTCACAAAGAAAGCTACGCAAGATCCGCAGCTGTCAATCATCATCATAGATGACGTAAAATCCCGTTTTTCAACCTCATATAACTTATTTAAAACAAACTTCATAGAAAAATGAGCACTTGAACATAATGTAGGCTGATAATAACTAATGATCACAGCAGAGTTTGGGTTTGGAAAAAAATTGTGATGAGTATTTTAACTTTACAGTTTTACCTGTATTTGATCTGTTATCATTGAGGAGGAGGGGTTTATGACCTATACTGGGGCGCTCTAAAAATAAAAGCTTCACTCCACCGGGCAGCTTGTCCTGTCCATTCTTTTTACAGTCTATGCTCCAGCCATGACGTTTTCTACTGTCTCTACCTGCCCTTCAGGACTAGTAATATATATATACATATATATATATATATATATAGTCATCATAAACATCATAAAAACCCATATATATATATATATATATACATATATACAATTGTAGTAATTGTATCACCTTAAAACTCTCCTCTGTTTGTTACTATGTTGTAAATGTTTGTGTTTTCAACCACATCACATTTCACTCTGGTCTTGTCCTTACTTCTCCTTTCAGATGCATAAAGGTACAAGTTAAAAATGTAACAATTTTATATTGTCTTACTTTTTACTATTTTCATCATTCAGAATATAAAGCTGATTTTATTTCACCACATGTCATCATCAAATGAATATCTCTCACTGGGGTGCCATACAAATGAGACAGCCGCCATTTCTCTGCCTTCAGTGTCCTTTCTTCTCCCCAGCTGTGAACTGAACAAAGTCTGCCATTGGTTTCCTGTGGTTTTTGGAAAACCAGCGAGACAGAGACTGTACCTCAAAATGAGGAGAACTATAATTTCACATAACTCTATTGACAGTGGATACAATATACACTGACTATAGAATATGGGAAATATATGTTTTTCTCTCAGATTGTGTGGTTTAAGGTGCAGTTGATGAGTAACCATAACATACATACATACTGTACATATATATATATATGTTCGATAAGTAGTGGTTCTCAAATTTTTTTGGCTCACTTCACTTTACTTTTGAATGCAAGTACCCCCTTTGTACCACATTTTGCTCAGAATAGTGGAAAAAACAACTATAGAGCATGATGATGGATTGAATGAGTGATAAAACACATTTTAAAGAATCTCATTTTGTAAATAGGTTAAATTAAACAGTATTTAGTGCCTCCTAAATAGATTTATTTCTGTAGTTTTTATCATTTCCGGTTTTGGTTGTTTCTTATCTCGTTTTGTATGTTTCTCTGTTATTTTTCTGTAATTTGTAGTGAACTTGTGTATTTTTTGCTCATTTATTGGGTCTTTGTTGTCATCTTGTGTGTTGCTGGTAATAGTAAGTATTTTTCTCTCTTAGTGCGTGTGGTTTTGGTGTCATTTTGTGTATTTTGTTGTTGTTTGTCTGTTCTTTTTATTATTCAGTGTATTTTTTCTTATTTTTGTTTTTATTGTCGTTTCGTGAGTTGCTGGTAATGTTCAGTCATCATAAACATCATAAAAACCCATATTTTTAATGTTTTTATTTGTTAATTTTCCCCTCTCTCTCTCTCTCTCAAGTACCCCCTGTAGTGCCGTTGCATACCCCTATGGGTACACGTACCCCCATTTGAAATGAAAGCTGTTGATAAGACTCACAAGCATGACTCAGCAAGGGTTCGTTCTCCTTTCCAATTCATTTATTACAGGATTCTCTCAATTCTACAAACAGAAAACAAGAAACGTATTATGTTTTGATGAAGAAGGGTTAGGTTTATTCATTACATGAATCTGAACAAAATACAATGATGAGAAACATCAAAATCAGAAAAGTTCACAGTAGGCCATGAGGGAACAATCCGGGAGGTGAGTGTTGAAGAACATGTATCTGGAATGAGAAGAAAGAGTTGAGATTTAAATGCACCATATCACTTTAACGGCATTATAATTGGAGTAAAAGTAGAACCAGCCATCTGATCAGTTAGTGTAATAAAAAGACTATAAAGATGCTTGGTTGTGGTGCCGCATTGGGAGTTATTGTAGTGAATATATAATATGATTACTGGTATAAATATATATATATATATATGTGTGTCTGTATATTTCAAGGAATTCATCGTATTTGCTCCGAAACCAAGAAGACACTATAAAGCACCAAATTAGCATTTCTTTTTGACAGCTTTGAACATTACAACTTTTACACAAGAGGAAAGTAGAGGACGATTGATGGAAGTAGTGATGGGTAAAAGTATAACCATATTCACAGAAGGATGTACCCCCAATCAAAGCATGCCATTTAGACTGCCTGCTGAGAAATCAGGCCATAGAACACTTCAGGAGGTACATTACGGAAATATTTAGCAGCACTGGGGGCAATGCTCTGCATGGTAAATAAATAAGGTCACTTTGGAGACATCTGCACCAACAGAAGCCAAATGAAGTCAGTCGGTATCAGCTCCTGCAGCATTCAACACACAGCCTCCATTCAATCCCTGTGGTAAACAGATCGGTTGGTGGGGGTGGGGGTGGTGGTGGTGGGGGGATAGACAGTGAGCATCCACAGACAGATTTACAATTGGCTTCATTTTGTCTGCACACACTCAATTTCTCATGCATAACAAAGAGGCACATGCAAAAAAAAAGAACACCTGGTGAAAAAACTCATCCGGTTATCCCACTATCTCTGTCATTTTCTGTCTATTCCTCTGAAAGACTAACAATGTCAGACAAAAGGTCAAGCTCCAATCAAAGGGTATGGTGTACGCCATTGAAATAGATAAATAGCAACCTGAGGAAATCCTTGACGCAATTTGGACTCAAGAAACATCCCAATGTAAGATTTAATGGATTTCGGTGAAATGTTCCAGACAACGAGTATAAAATTCCAATCTCAGACTTCAAAGCGTTCCATATTTCCACATCAAAATATCTCAAAAAGTTGACTGACCGGGATAGTTTTTATAATAAAGGTGAATCTGGTGATTCGTGCAAGGCATTTAAAACATGGCATAGGGCAGAAAAAAAAATTATAGCTGATGTGCAGCATCTGGTCAGAGCCAGGAATTTTTTGCCAAAATTAGGAAATTCTGAGCAATAAACAGAATGCAGGAATATGAGAAAAGGTGGCATTCTCATGTGTATTTTACATTAGTTGAGGCTTGAACTTACAATTGCTGATGCTCTTTTCCCTGAGCTAATTAGCAAAAAAAAAAAAAGAAAAACTCTGCGGTACATATGTTTAAAACTTCTTGCTCGTTATAGGAATTCTACAGCTGCGATATTATCAAATAAAAGTCAAACACGTTACTATCCTCTCTGTGACTGAGCTAATTTGCACATGTAAATGTCACCTGTAGCTACACGAATTGACTAAACCAGTCACCTGTGTGCAAGACATCAGCTGTTAGCGTTTAAAGGCAAGCTGTCAAAAATGCATTTATTAAGACAAAAATGCACAAATTGCATCTAGACCATGGTAATTTAGTTTTTAACAATGAATTATAAGTGAAAAGGCAATGTTTTAAAATTTCTTTTTTTTTTTTTTCAACAGAACAAAAATTCAAAATGCTGTAGACAAAATTCAGTTTTTGGGATAAAATTCCCATATTTTTCAGTCATCTAGCATGACTCAAAAATAGTGAAATTTTGCCAGTATATGTTCACATCACAGTTTACGGTCAAACATTTTGATGCACTGTAGGCACAATTTTTCATAAATCCAAAATCTGTATGGATCGTTCGTGTAGGACAGTCTGAAGATGTGCTGTAGCAAGTTTGGTTTCAATTGAACCAAAATTGTGGGAGGAGATTGTTTAATAATTAATAATAATTAAAAAAAAATGTTTTGGACGTAATAATTTACAATGGTTTTTTCAGCATTGGGGCTACATTTTAGTAAAAGAAGAAGAAGAAGAAGAAGAAGAAGAAGAAGAAGAAGAAGAAGAAGAAGAAGAAGAAGAAGAAGAACAACAACAACAACAACAACAACAACAACAACAACAACAACAACAACAACAACAACAACAAAAAACAATAGGTTCCCTTCCCTGGCCCCTAAAAAACAAAAAAAATAAAATAAAATAAAACAGAAACATATTAAAACGCATTTTAAAATCACGAAAACCGCTCAAATGAAACATAAATTAAAAAAAATAAAATAAAATTTAAAAAAATGACATGAATAGAGCCTGCAATACTGTGTTCCATGATAGCGATAAGTAAACTGTAAAAATAGTGAATATTGTATGTTATTTAAAGTGCATTTTAATCATAGTTTTCCACTAATATGTGATTCTGCACAGGTGCTGCCATTATTGTGTGAAATCAACTGATTCTAGAAGAAGTTACTTCAGGTAGCGTTCCAAAAGTAAAACCAAATAACTGTTGCTATTAAGCCACATGAAATGTAATACCTGATTCTGAATACTCCATGCAACTTAAACGTGATTAAACAATGCTGACAGGTCCAAGGTTGACAATAACCACCTATTCTAGGAACTCCATCCGTCACCAGTGTGCAGGCAGAGAGGAAGCACCACTGGCTGCAACACAAGACACGAGCGGAGGGGAACAACAGAACCCATGTCCTGTGTTGCAGCCCTTGGCCCAGCCGACAAGTCACCTTCAGGCCTGGCCAGCAACAACTGATCCACTGTGAAGAGGAAAACTGAGACATCCAGGAAGGAACTTTGAGGCAAGCTGGTGGGAGAAGAGATGAGAAGGTGCATTCAAGGTCAGTCACAAAAGATTCTGTGTCAGAGACAGAAACGGCAAATGGGAGAAAATGAGTGCAGGGCAGAGATAAAGAAGGGTTGAACCTGAAATTGAAACGGGGAGCCAAGGGAAATATGAAAATGGTATTAGATAAAGTAGCACATTAATGGATAAAATATGAGAGCAAACAGGAAAAACAGAAAGGGCAACGAACCTCCACGGACATCATATTTATTTAAATGAAAACAACTCATTTTCTCTAAAAGAGGAGGTTCTTGGCCTTCCTTATCCACCGGGCTTGACATCCACATAATTTGCCCCTCTGGCCCGCATTGCCTGACTGGGAAGATTAATGACTTCCGGTGCCATGGGTCCACAGAGAAAGATCTGTCTGTAATGACCTCAAATGAGAGCCCTGTGGTGAAAATGGGACATGTCAGCGTGAATAAATGTTAACATTATTACAGTTGTGCTCATGCATCACAGTAAACAAGACCTGTTGTAAGTGGTTTGGGCAAAAAGAAATGTGTCGTGTGCTCAAGCAGAACAATGTTTATCCTGTCTAATGATTTCACAGGTTTGTGGTTTGTCTCATAATAAGGGCAGAGCAGGCAATCAGTTCCCAAACCACATTGAAGTCTGACTCATTCTCTTTCCTTTTTAACTCCGACCTCGTACAATCTGCGTGTAATAGCACCAAAAGGTCAAAACGGAGTGAACTCCTCATGGCTACGTGCAACACAAAGGTCTGAAAATGTCACAACTTCACACACACAGCCTCGAATGTGAAGAAGAAATATCACTGGGCGAAACAACAAACACCATCCACAGTTTGTCTTTGTCTTTAGGACATTTGAAATCTAAGTTAAGTGTATTCCCTCCAAGTTGTTTTTTTTTTTTCTGTTTTCCAACCTTTTCACATCAGATTACATCGTCCCGTCTGTTAAAACCAGACTTCTGCTTCTTTGATGTGGTACTTGTTCTTCACTTGCTTCTGTGGTTGTATAAAAATGGATCCAACTTAGATTTGAGACTACAGGGATTTAATTTCAGAGGATGAAGCCAACTGAAAGAAAAATAAGCCAAATAAAAAAGTTCAATAAAGCTGGCGGTGGAAGACGATTCATTTATCCTCCCACCCCCCTTCTCTTGTCTAAAAAAAAAAAAAAGTTATAATAAAGTAGCCAAAATAGAGACATAATTGGATTTATTTTCAAAACAATTTCAACTAAAGTGAAGTTTGAGGTATTAAATATCATTAACTTTAACTCTTAGGGGAGAGGATGAAACCTTTTAGCCAATAGGACAGACAGGGACAACTCATTTTGTGCAGCCCCCAAAAGTAAACGAACAAAATGACACCCAAAACACACCGAAATGACAACAAAAACACATTTAACTGAGAGGAACATATGCAAGATAAATGCTGACAGGAATTCTTATTACCTGGCTCTAAGATCAAATTTTATTCTGCCACCCACTGTGATAAAAGTCACCCATCTTTGACATGTGATGATCTTTTAAAGGTGCAGTCTGCAACTCTTATAAAAGTGACTTTTTGTCATATTTGCTAAAGCTGTCACTATGTAAGGACAGCTTTATATCAAACTAGTAGTTTGTGCAAAAAAAACTGACTCATTGATTCTCCCCTGCCACTCCTTGGCAGAATGCTAGAATGCATCGCGACCGAGCAAAAAAGAACCAATCAGAGCCTGGATTGTGTTTGATGGGCTGTCTGACAGCTGTTGCTCACAGGCCCCGCCCTTTTCACGGAGCTAGAGCGCCGTCTTTTTTACAGTGTATGGTCTGGAGGAGTAGAAGATGGAATTGGTGACTGATTACTGCTGCTTGATTTACATTATGTTTGATTTGTAATTGTTACACTAGAACTCTGTGGTGCATGTGTTGCTCATGTGCGTGCAGCAACCTGCTGGGCTGTTGTAAGTGACACTGTGTTGTTGCTGCTGCTGCTGCTGGCTGCTGCTGAGGTGTGTGCACATTGAGAGAGATAAGCGCTGCAGTAAAATGCTTTCAACAGTGCATGTTATATTACTGTGATGTTGCTGTCGGACTAACGTTAGCTTGTTAGCTCCTTTGAGGGAGGGACATTGGAAAGTTTGGAGGCAGGGTAAGAGAGCAGAGGGGAGGGAGGGGGAGAGAGGGATCTGTGAGTTGCGGACTGCAGCTTTAAGAACCGCCACAAAATTAGCAGATCTCCAGTGAGATTTGGAGAAAAACCGGCTCCTCTTAGGACGAAAATCTCATCTTGTACATACCAAATGACACACACACACACACAAAACAAATGAAGTTAGTACTGTATTGTGGGGATAGCATCCTGTTTAAGCCGGCCTGTGGCAAATTGGCAGCTGACTAAAAGAGGCCGCCTGTATTTACGGACCTGAATTGTTTATTAGTACAGCAGGAGCAACCGCTTTTGGCACAGCTGGAATTATTTAATAAAGGAACATATGTACAAATAGAACAGTTGATAAGAGTTACGATCAAAGTGTTGCTTTTGAGTTAAGAAACAACAACAAACGAACAAAAAAAGCACACCCGATTTTCACAATACATGAGCAATTTGTCACAATCATTATTTCACCCAAATCTTCTTTTTCTCCAAATCATTCATCCCTCTTCGTCTATTCACACAAAGGAAACCTCAGCAGCGGTGCATTGTATACACAGTACTGAGTTTCTACCCACTCTAATTACTGTGTGATATGAAAGAACAATTTATGTTGACAGATCTGTCCCCATGTGAGAAAATGTTAAACATTTAGAAGATAAATCACCCTGTCACATTCTACATTTTGCATCCGAGCTGAGAACTTGGCTTGGCTCTTATTCAATTTGCTGTTTAATTTTTCTTTTTTCAATTACTGTAACACAAAATGGATGCATGCGCGAGGGGAAACGAAACAAGACATCATATTACAAATTCCAATTACTGGTGATGTTTATTACTCCATCAGTCAGCAGTCATCATACATAATTTCTGCTACGCTGAGAATGCACATAGTACATTACAAGCATCTGTATGCACCGAGCCAGCATAATGGCTCTGCTACAACCAGTAGGAATTGTGGCGTGGCAGCTGTTTGGATATGAAATAATGTCCCAGTTTGTTTACTGTTCACTGGAGGAATAAAGGAGATAACATGCAAAACAAGAATAGAGCAAATGTGTCATTAGCGTAGTTGGGAGTCAGATCTTGCACAATGCAAACATGGTTTAACAGGAAATCGTATGTGCCTGTGCGTTCAATGGTGCAGAACTAGTTGAACATAGTCAGGATTTTTTTATTTATTTATTTTTTTTTAAATGAAATAACACCAATTAATTCAATTCAAAATAAAAAAAAATTATCAGGTTCTATGCTAAATTTATGAACTCAAACAAATATTTTACATTTAATCTGGTTGGTCGGCTATGATGTAATAAATTTGATTATTGTCTGATCATTTCATTTTTTGTAGTTTCACAATGTCCGTTGATGATTTTAAAACAAAAAATGAACTAGTTACTTTACTTCTTTTAAAACTTACTCAAGTACAAGTAAAATTACTGATTTAGAAATATATTTTAAAAGTACAAGTACCCATAAAAGCAACTTGATTACTGTAACGTAAGTACTTGTAAAACATTATTTTCACCTCTGTATATCACTACTTATGAGGCCCCTATCAATAGCATTTTTACTTACATTATTTGCGTTGATCTCTTCCTTTTGAATAAATTCAACCCTGAACAATATCGAGAATTAATGAAATAGTAATAAAGGGAACAGCTGACTAGCTGTCATATTTGTTTTTTTGCTTGGTCCTGATGTTTACATATTCTAATAATCTTTGTTTTAGATTCATCAAAATAATAAAATAAAAATGTATTCTAACTTGTCTTAAATACCAAGTTATGCACATTTTTACCTTTTCTATGACACGCACATCTTTCAAGTAAAACTTTTCACTATTTTACTATTTTATTTTTTTTACATTTAAAGCACATGACAGGTTTTAGTATTCTCCAGGGTTGTGCAGGCTATTTACAGTTGAACAGATGGTCCTTTGGGTTTTGTGAATGAACCAGTGTTCTACCGGGTTTAGATCAAAACCCAAACAGACACTGCTTATAAAACGTCTTTGTTCCCTTCAATCAGACTTTGCATGATGTTATATAGTCTGTACTGCTCTGGATTCTAATTGTACTTACATATTCACATTGATACATGCTTACACTCCCATCGTTTTATTTTCACAAATGTGTTACTTGTTCTATAAATAAACTGTGTTGTGATAAATGTCTTTGGTGCAAGTCATTGAGTTCAAAAGTTGAAAGAAAATGAGATCATGAAATATGCCTTTTGAAAAAAAAAAAAAAAAAAGGAAACTAGGCTGATGAGAAAAATGAAAGTGAAAATACAGATTTTTGCCTGTCAGAGGATGAATAATCTCCAGAGAATGAGTAGTTTCTATTAGGAGTGTGACGATATCTCAATACGGCGATACTGTATATCGCACGATCGATTATTATCAAGACCGTATTTTTTGTTTACAGAAAGCACGATTGGAGATACTGTACTTATTCATTTACATTGGTATATTGACACTTATTTACAGAAATGTTGCACTAAAACAGTGTCACTGTTCATAGGTCACTTTTTCAATTTATTGTCTTTCAGAGATAAAAAATTAAAATTGAATTTTTTCACTTAAACTTTTTTTTTTTTCTTCTTCTTCTTATGTCATAGATTATCGTAGATTGATTTCTGACCAATATATCGATAATCGCAGTATCGTCATATCGTGAGATAATTGTTATCGTGAGCTTTGTAGCGTGTATCGTATTGCGAGGTACCAAGAGGTTCCCACCTCTAGTTTCTATAAATATGAAACATATTGGTAGATGTTTCCAATTTAACAAGATTTAAAGATGAATTGTGTTTGTAATTTATGTTAAAAAAACAACAACAACCTAAAAGACCTTAATGTATAATGTAATAACTGCTGAAGCATTAAAAAAAAAAAAACATCTTATATCTTGCACACATTAATGTGTCTGTTATTTTTTTAATAATGTACTCCAGCACCAGACGCTTCCCTGCTGCTGTGGACTGTGATAAATTCATCACATGCTTGGTGTGTTTGAGGCGCTTACGAATGATGCGAAAACACACAAAGATGTAAACACTCAGCTACTGCATCGATGGGGTTGTTTTTAATGAGACACACACAATCTAACAACACAATCTAATTAAAGACTCATCAATGGGCACCACATAAGAAAAAGGTTCACACAAGGTAACTGTGTCCTAAAGTCTGTAAGGCAAATGCAGTCACTTATCAAACCATGTAGTACTGAGTCCTAAACCTAGACTTTAAAATTATTAAATATTAATTAGGAGGATTAAAAGACTGTTTAAAACCTGTTAAACTCTACATTGTTCCTCAGATAACAGCACTTCCACATTCAATGGATTACAAGTAGATATCAATATCGGTCCGATATTAGCCTGAAAACGAATATCAAATATCGGATTCAAATTTGAGGATTTTCTGATTTTTTTATTTATTTTATTCAATTGTAGAATACTGTAGATATTATGTTGAAGGTTAAAAATGTATGTAACCAATTGGTTAATAATAAATGGGTCAGTTTTTCCCATACCTACTGTTGCTGACTATTGATCTCTGTTTTAGTGACATCACCTGATCAAGCCTTTTCTAGCATTGCACACTACAAAATAAGTCATGATTATTTTTTCATTAAAAAAAGAGAGAGGGGGAGAGAGAGAGAAAAAATAAAGAATGTATGATTCATGCCGATATCAGATCAATATTGGCATCGGCCGATACGCATATCGGAAATGAAAAAGTTGTATCGTGACATCCCTAATTACAAGTACTCACGTTACTGTAATTGAGTTGCTTTTATGGTCACTTGTACTTTTTTTTAGTATATTTCTAAATCAGTAATTTTACTTGTACTTAAGTAAATTTCAAAAAGAGTAAAGCAATTTGTTACATTTCTACACCCAACCGTTACTGAGTAATATATAATTTTTTGTTTTAAAAAAATCAACGGATATTGTGAAATTACAAAAAAATCAAATGCATCACATCATAGCCGACCAATCAGATTAAACGTAATGAACAGCAGTGAATGGAGGTTATTTTCTCAGTTTTAGAGTTCATAAATTTAGCAAAGCAGAGCCTGAGAACTTTTTTTTTTATTTTGAATTGAATTCACTAGTGTTTTTTTATTTAAAAAAAAAAAAAAAAAATTGTACATTTTGACAAATCTTTATTTTCATACAGAAAATAAATTACAATTGCGCAAGATTTTGTCTCTTCCGTTTTAAGTTTATACACAAGATGTTTACTGTATTCAAGGCAACCGTGGCAAGATTTATTAGAATAGACAATAGAATAAACCTTTATTTATGCCCATAGGGGGAAATTCAGTTATTGCAGCAACACCATAGAAAAGCAAGAGTAAACAGTAAGAACAAAAATGAATACCAACATAGGATAATAGTGCAAATATACAACTGTGGGATGGACATGAATTAGAAAATTAAGAAAAATAAAATTAATTACAATAACATTTAAAACAAAAACAAAACAACAATAACAGCATAAAAAACACAACAATGTGCAAATGACAAATGAAGGAATATCGTGTGTGTGTGTGTGTGTGGGGGGGGGGTACTCTTTACACTTCTGTTCATGGGTTATTGTTGTAGCCTGAGAGCTCAATAGAAAGACTTTGACATGTTCAAGCTGGTGTTTAAAGCCACACAAAACAAACTTCTGCTTTGTCAGCACTATCGGACTCAGTGTTGCATTTCAGACGTGATGGCCTTGCTGGTGCTGCTGTGATCGGATTGTCCCTGTAGATGCTGACCAAACAGTTTGGGACCAATTTGCTGTGCTTTAGGTTGTGCTGAAGTCTTAGTGGTATTGGAATCAGAACGGGCTCGCCACAGCATAAAAGAGACAGGTGTGGTTCCTGCACGGCTCGGTGAGGAGTGTATTTACTGTCAAGGTTGCAGACTCCTTCCTCTGTGAGTCAGCAGGGCTTGTTAGAGCTCATTTTCTGCTTTAGGTAACCTCTGCTCTGCTGCTGAGGTGGGTTTGTGTGTAACTTTGTATTCAGAGAGAGACAAAAACATCTATGAATTCGAAGACGCTACCCAGGACTAAATGCTAAACTGTGTCCTTCAGGAGAAGAATTAAGTCTCTGATCATCCAGGTCGTGCTGCGTTTGGCACCAACTCACTTATAATATTCATCTGTGCTCAATTATGATTACTACACCTCATTGTCATTGACAACGCCTGCCTTCCAGTCACTGTTCTTTCTGTATTTCCAAATAATGCCCTGAAGACACAGTGGGAACATAATCACATTTTAAATATGGGACTAATCTGCACCCCCTGGCTTGAGCTTGGCCCTCCCCTCATTGGCTGGTAATGGAGGTAAAACATTCCTCATTGAGAATGGTAATTTCAATGTGGTGTGGAAGCAGCAGCAGCAGCAGGAGCACCAACAGCAGCAGCAGCAGCAGCAGCAGCAACAGCCTGATAAAGAGACGATTTACTCCCAGACAACGTGAGGAGCGATCCCTCACCCCTAATGCTTACCACATCAGTTTCTGTTGGCTCTCCAGCTCGGTGATTTACACTTATATCTCTTTGGCTCCATAGCCTGTGATTTAATAGCTCTTCAGTGTCAGGTGGCAGCACCCCCCCCACACACGCCCCCCACTTATAACCCTCACCCATGGCCCATGGGTCATAAACACATGTGCATGCAGCATGCACATGTTGCAAAGAACGGAGCCATAGAACACATTTATAGATTATTAGATTTTCTATGGTTTCTAAACTAACTCTAGAACAGACAATGAATATGCATCAAATGTTTGCCTTTTTGTGACCGTTTTCAGACATTAATAAACACCCATCTGCATGCATGAAGACTTGATCATTTCAGTGTTTTAAGAATTATTTGAATTGAATTTGAATTTTATTTTGGCGGTCTCCAGGAAAAACAAAACAGAACAAACAACACTCAGTGTCTAATTCGTCAGCAGAAAGAGTGTAGGTTAAAGCAAAGCTTATACACACCTACCCCATGACAACAAAACAAAACAAGGTTCTCTAGATCAGTGGTTCCCAATCTTTTTTGATCCCCTTTGCATTTTTGTCAAATCATGTGTACCCCCTCGTCATATAAGTACCCTCTTGCATATAGGAGCTGCTGCAACATCCACATTTCCCCCATTGGAGGATCAATAAAGTTTATCCTTTATACGTTTGCATTTGTAGAACAGCGGGCTCTCCTAAACCCCTAATGGTGTCTCCAACATTGGCCCCCGAAGGCTTAATCTATAAATTCAAAATAATGAGTCAAACTGAATATATATACCATGCAACTTTTATGTGATTACTTCAATAGTAAATAATTATGGTCTCCTTTGTCAAATGCAGCTAATTATTGTCTCTTATTGTCAGAAGTGTGATAAAATGGCCTCTACAGCATAGAAAAATCCTGATTCAATAAATTACCAGTGAAGAAAATGTAGTGTTTTATTAAGCGATATACTACTTATATATATTCATTACTGTTAGTTTGTGGCGACAGTGTCCAAAAATGGCCTGAAAAGGGAACTGTAGGAACATTTCCCAATTATTTTTTAAATATTTCAAGTACCCAGTGCACCACTAGAGGTACACGTACCCCTGTTTGGGAACCACTGCTCTAGATAACATCACACACAATATTTTATTTCAACTTCAATTATTATTTTGACAATATCCATTCAACATATATTCTGCACAAGTTTTATATACATACAGTTTATACATGCACATCAAACATTGAAACATATTAAAAGTCAAATGAGTGAAAATATATATTAAAAAAAAAAACTATAATAATAATAATAATAATAATAATAATAATAATAATAATAATACAACTCAAAGACCGTAATGAATTATTTTGCTTTTGGCTTGGTTTTTAATAATTTACTTTGCATATTGTAAGATAAATACAACGTACCAACAGAGAGCATGTCTTCCTTCGTATCCAGAGCGCAGTGCGCGTAAAACGCACCGCTCCAGTGATCAGTCCTTGGTTAAACCGGGACGAGGTGAGCAGGAGATGTCACATCGTTCCAGTCCTGCTTTAGTAACTTCCCTCCTGCTTCTCTTCTCTGCTAACCTGCAGCTGGTGCTGGTGCTTCCAGCTGGAGGTGGAGGTTGCCGGTGCGCACTCACATGCAGACAAACATCCAGAAATCCCACTCAGACCTGCTTTAAAGGCGCAGACACAGGCACAGGCTGACATGCAGTTAAGACTGTTACAGAGTGTTCTGATGTGCAGTGGTAACACCAAAGCACTGCATGGGCTCGTTAACACCCAGAGTCGTCTAACGTTATCGTCCAATTGGATTCGAGGGATGATGACATCAAAGAGTGTCTGTTTAATAAAGGACAATGTGACTGCACCATCAGACCTGTTTAATACACATCTCTGTAAGTCCCAGGGGAAAATAACTTTTGTTTCATTTTTTTTTTTTTAAGAAAGATGTAAAGGAACGCTATGTATGCCTACATGATTAAAAGTAAAAAGCAAACAAACAGACCAAAGATTTGAGTCTTTGATTTGATTTTTTTAATTTGTCTCAAACAAGCACAAACATAAAACAAACAGTATATGTAAAAAATAAAAAGAATAGCACACTGTGAAGAAGTGCAAGTTCGAGAAAGGGCTGAAGGAAGCAAAGCTTTTCAAGTTCAGCCCTCTCTCACAATGTGAAGTACTTTCAAAATCCCTGAGTGCAAACATGATCTGTGAATCCATACAATCCTAAAAGATTAAAACATTTAACTTTAGTATGACATAAAGCCCTGCATATAAACCTACTGAAAAACAAAAACAAAGGTATAAAACTTAATTGTCCAGTTATTTATAGCCGAACAAGAGTGTTTGTTTATACGTACTCTTCAATAGTTTTAAGTTAATGCACATTTTTATGTCCTCATCACACCACAAACAGAAATGCACTTACTTTTCTGAGTTGAATGGATGGTTGGCTGTATAAATGTATGCAGTGGCTATCCGTATGTAGCCGTACTAAAACCCCTGGTGCTATTTTAGGGTTAGTTAGTCCGTAACGTAGTTTAGGTTTAGGGTTAGGGTTAGTTAGTTAGTTAGTAACGGAGTTTAGGGTTAGGGTTAGTTAGTCCGTAACGTAGTTTAGGTTTAGGGTTGGGGTCAGGGTTAGTTAGTTTGTAACGTAGTTTAGGGTTATTTCGTTTGTAACGTAGTTTAGGGTTAGGGTTAGTTAGTCCGTAACGTAGTTTAGGGTTAGGGTTAGGGTCAGGGTTAGTTAGTTTGTAACGTAGTTTAGGGTTATTTCGTTTGTAACGTAGTTTAGGGTTAGGGTTAGTTAGTCCGTAACGTAATTTAGGGTTAGGGTTAGGGTTAGTTAGTTTGTAACGTAGTTTAGGGTTATTTCGTTTGTAACGTAGTTTAGGGTTAGGGTTAGTTAGTCCGTAACGTAATTTAGGTTTAGGGATTGGGTTAAGGTAAAGGTTAAGGTTAGGGTTAGATAGTCTGTAACGTAGTTTAGGGTTAGGGTTCATACATAGTTTAACGTAAAGTCTGTAACATAGTTTATCTACGTATTAATAGCCAATAGAAGTAGTGGCCAATGAGGGGCGCTACGTACGATAGGGCTAGTACGGATAGCCACAGCCTTAAATGTACAATTCCCTCTTAGATAGTATGTTCCTTCTCTAACCATGAACAACATTTGAATGTTGCTTGGTAACAACTTATTCCTCAAACTCAAACTTTATTGGTATATGATGTTACATATGTTGTTAGACACTGTTGCACGTATAGATTTGCAGCCATTTTACAGCGCCTGGGGAGCAGTTCGGGGGTTAAGGGACTTGCTCGAATTTGCTTGAACCGGGAACCCTCTGATTACAAGGCAAGCGTCCTTAACCACTAGGCCACCACTAGGCCACCACTCCCTAATGTCCTAATTCCAGGCTTTATAAAAAGAATCTGACCCGATTTGAATTTAACCAGGTACCCGAGTTTAGGAACAAAGGATTTGTCTGAGCAAGGCACCCATAATGATGAACCATCCTTATGACTCTTTTTTGTAAAGTGCACATCTTTTGTAAAGGGCTTTTATATGTATTTCCACATACCTCAACACAGTAGGACAGATATGGATCAAAAAGTGCATAGTACAAAATCTGAAGTGATTTCTGATCCAGAACATGTTTAGTTTTACCCAGTATTCCAATACTTCTGCATTCTCCAGCCAAGCTCATGATCAATTATAACACTAGGACACTTCATTTCATAAACTCTTTCAATGTCCACGTTTTCAATTTCCAAACATATCTCTTGCTTAATTTGACAATTTCCAAATATTATAAACTTTCAGTAAACCAACACTTTAGTTTTTGCAATTCACTTTTGACCATCAATAATAGCTGCTGCAAATTTCCCCCAAACAGAAAATATTTGTGTCATCTGCAAAAAACACAATTTCTAAAATATTAGACACTTTCCATACATCATTATAATATATAAGATAAATAATTTTGGTCCCAAAATAGACCCCTGCGGGACACCACTGGTAATGCTCATGCACACTGATTAGTGGTTGCCTAACTGGACAAACTGCTTCCTGTTGCAGATATAACTTTGTAACCATATGAGTGCTATCCCTCTGACACCAAACCGCTCCATTTTTTTTTTTTTAGCAAAATCCCCTGGTCAATCGTGTCAAAGGCCTTCTTTAGGTCAATGAAAACACCCACTGCACATTTTTTTTATATCAATGCATCCCGTTATCTCCTCCACTAACTCCATTAGAGCCATGGAGGTTGACTTAGATGATCTAAACCCGTACTGACTGTCGTTTATTAAGTTCTGTTTGTCAATAAACTCGTTCAGTCTTTGCACAAATCATGTTTCCAGTATCTTTGAGAACTTTGATAGTAATGAAACAGGTCTATAATTTGTAAATAGATGTTTATTGCCATCTTTGTATGATGGAATCACTTTAGCCAGTTTCATTTTAGATGGTGAGGCACCTGTTTAAAATGATAGATTACATATATGAGTTAGTGGATCAGTATCCTCAATCTATTTCTTTACCAGGCAGTGACATATCAATGCCATTCCAATCTGTAGAAGTTTTTTTGGCAGTTCTATTTACAATGGCTTTCATTTCCTCTTTTATCAACAGTTCCCCAAGTCATTGAATCTGCATTTGTCTTGCCATATTGCATTTCAGCTGGTTTCTTTCCAGTATTTTTTTATTTCTATAGCAAGATTGGGCCCAACATCAGCAAAGGAGCAAGTAAAACCATCAATCACATCCTTCATTGTAATTATTTGCCTGATCAGGATATGTTTGATTTATTTGTTTATTTCTAATAATACTATTTAATATATTCCATATCATTTTTGCATTATTTTTATTCTTATCTAACAGTTTGGTATAATAACCCTTGTTGCATACTCTCATAATAGTTGATTTATTTCTATATTTCTTATGTTTGAACTCTTCCTCTTTTGTTTTATTTTTTATAAACAGTCTGTACAAGCTTTTTTTTTTTTTTTAACACATCAGTTTTAAAGCAAATTCACAACTCTTAAAAAATCTGAAAATGCTTGCAAAACTGCATCCAGAATAACTTAACTAAAATTTATACTTGAGATGGCTCTAAACTTAATTTCATTATCAACCAAAAATAATTTCAGATTCCACATTGTTCGGTTTTTGCGTGACATTTTTTTTTGCAGAGAACTAATTGTGTGTTTATGTCTGTGTTGTATAATATTGTTTGCTTTTTGCGATAGAGAAAGTTAGGTTAAGAATATAATTATTGTTGTTGTATTTTTTTTTTTAGTTATTTGATTGGATTTGCGTTGTTCAGGGTTAGGGTTAAAACTGGATCTCTATCTAACGCCCAACACCGTTTCCTCTATTTACTCAGTCTCCCATAATGCGCAGCGTTAACACGTCATAGTTTCGCGACCAAACGTGGTTGACCACTTGGTGTTGTTTATCTTCTGTAAAACGATACATTTCTTTAATGTTGTCGCGGTTGCTGACTTAATAGTCCCCATATACACTTATCAAATCGTTTTTACTCGTGTTTAGACGGTGGAAAGTTTATTTTTGTTTTTGTCCTCGTCTGAAAATGCAGGCTAATGTACCTGAGAAACGAGCCAACTTTCTGATGGACGCGTCCGTTCTGTACAAAGACAAATGTCCCGAGATGTCACGGTTTCTACTGTAAGTAACTTTGTTTAAATCTATCACAAATCACTCTGTTACTCCTCTAAGTCTATGCTCTACTCATTGTTGTAAGTGACTTATCCAGACGCTAGGTGGAGCAGCACGACCAGTGACTGTGGTCTTAAGCGTTCAAACAATAATAATTTATCTCTGAAAAATGATCTGGAAATTATTGTAGTTCTTTTTTTAAGGCTATTTTTTGGAAAAATTCACCACAAACTATCAGTACTATTGCTAAAAAAAATACTATATTTTCCTGTAGTTTATTTAAACTGGATTAATTTATGCTTTAGAGGCCATTTTATCACTTTTGGCTATAGGAGACAATAATTAGCTACATTTTACAAAGGAGACCAGATTCACTTACTATTGAAGTAATCACATAAAGTTGCATAGTATTGAAAACATAATAATTTGTACTTAAAATTACACTCATTGTTTTTTGTTTTTCTTGTATAGATTAAGCCTTAAGGGAACCAATGTTTGAGACAAAGTTAGGGGTTTAGGAGAGCTCGCTGTTCCACAAATGAAAAAGCATGTACAATTATGGAGAGGGTACTTAAAAGGGGATGCACATGATTTGACAGAATTGCAAAGGGGGTACACGGGACAAAAAAGTTGATTGGGAACCACTGAATTACATAAACTCGGTAAAGGTTTGCTACAGTAACAGAAAATCAGTTTTTTTTTTTTTTTTTTTTGGTGATATTTATGTAAATAGATACACACAGACACACACAGCCATCCATCTTCTCCTGCTCATCTGTAGTCAGGTCGTGGGGGCAGCATCCTAAGCAGGGAAGCCCAGGCTTCCCTCGCCCCAGCCACTTCATTCAGCTCTTCTCAGGGGATCCCGAGGTGTTCCCAGGCCAGCCAAGAGACACCATCAATGAGTATACAGCATACTGTGTAGTGTGTACTATATTTTATAAGCATGGTTAGGAGGATTAAGATGATGATCGTTCCCACTGAAGTATACTTCCAAGTTTTCCAAGATGCATTTCGAACCTACGACGACAAAAACCGGAAGCACACTGAGGCTAAATATCTCCATTGATTCTCCACCTTTGAAAGTTCTGAAAACATTTTAAGCAAGAAAGTGGCAAAGTAGAGTATCAACATGTGGTCATTTGATTCATAAAACTCTCGAAAACACATTTCATGGCGACTTTTCAGAGACCTGCCATTGTGCAACTGACTAAACTTCCGGTTAACTTCAAAACAAGAGCAAAAGCATTAAAAAACTAATGGAAGACAAGAAGAGATGCTTTTGTTTTGAAAAGGGGATGTTTGATTTTTAGCTTGAAGCCAGTCCCTGGACCATTTCACATTCTGCTCGCAATGCATCATGTGGTGGTTGAGTCTAGTGTGCCCACTGTGCATATTTAAAAAATGTCCCAACATAGTATACATCCAGGTATTTCTGGTGTACTTGATCTTTCCATACTTTCTAATGTGTACACTACGCACTACATACTCATTTTGATGTCACACAAGTACGGTAGTATGCCATTTCAAACACTTAGCACTAATTTCTTGTGCCCCTACACTTCAGGGTGCACCCTTCGGTCTTCAGGGTCTCCTAAAGATCCCCCAAACTCATTTTAAAAAAAACGGGGAGACCTGGTGTTCCAGTCTGTGGCCCCCAGACTCTGGAATGACCTTCACCAGTCCCTTCGTGAGCTTGACTGTGTGGACTCTTTTAAAAAGCAATTGAAGACTTGGCTTTTCAGAAAAGCTTTTGGTTAATGGATTTATGTTGTAGCTCCTGTTGTTTTGATTCACCTATGTTTTGTACAGCACTTTGTGATTTTTATGTGTGAAAAGCGCTTCATAAATACTTCACTGTACTTACTTATGGCCATAGTCTCTCCAGCTGGTCTTGGCTCTTCCTTGGAATCTCCTACTGTTGGGATGTGGCCTAACCCTTACCAGGGTGGGAGCAGTCTGGGGGGCATCCTAATTATGGTAGTTGTGCGAGCCACCTGATCTGGCTTTTCAAATTGCAAAATCAACATTTAATACATTTATTTCTTTCTTTATCCAAGTATACGACAAACAAAAGTTTTTGGTTTGGTATCCAAATAACTAGCTTATAGTAATGCTTATATCTGTTGAAAAACGTAGTGTGCAGTTGTGTTTTTGCGTGTGCTTCTTATTTAAATGTCGTTTAGTGGTGGTTAGGTTACTGTGTATTTCTTGGAGAAGATGTTGGTAATTATTATTACTGGTGGTTTATCTAATATTGTACTGGACAGTATGGATTCCCAAGTGAAGTAGATTTTATTTCCACAATTTACAGCACCATCACTAACAAGCCCCAGAGAACAAGAGCTGTCAGGAGTAAACAAAGCAGCTGTATTCATCTACAACGGCTTTAATTATAGGGGAGGACAGCCAAAAAGTCTTTCAGCTTTTTCTGCATCTTTTCTTGTGTGTATGTGTAACAAGCACACGAGCAAAACCGCACAAAGTGTCACATTCTTCTTAAAGTTCTGTTGTGGATATTTTTTTTTCTTCCCTTTCCACATCGATGCCTGTTTACTGTCGTCATAATCATTTACAGCCTACTGCAGGGCTATACACTAACTTTTCCAGTGGTTTTACCTTTTTTTTTTTTTTTTTTGAAGCAGGGCTGGGGGAGAGTGTACAGCATAGCCATGCATGCTAATGAATAGTTGACTTAACTGGCGTACCATAGTTTAGTTTTGTATGAAGTAAAGACTGACAATGACTCGAGATATATTTGCTAAATGTTTTAATGTTTTTGTCAATATTACGTTTTTTGCAACAAGCAGTGGCTGAAATAACAGGTCATTTATTTTATATAATTTTAAAAGATGTAACAATTTTTTTTAATTAACAGCAAATCATAACTACAGGTTTCATATATTCTGTTTTTTTTGTTATTTCGCAGAAAGGCTGTACTTGAATTAAATTAACAGTTGCATAACCAACTTAGCATCAGCATTGCTTCACCCCATGGAATTAAATTCAGAGGGTCCAGCTCTTATAGTGGGGTCTCCTAACCCCCTTCCCCGGAGTGCTCAGCTGCTCCGTCCACAATAAGGTCACCCAAACACTCGCACGGATGTGACCAGATAAAATTTTCACTCGCACACACTGAAAATATACTCTCATATGCAAATGAAAATATTACTCTTTAGAGAAAATAGAGAGAAACGCGGCAGTCTTTACACCTGCATGCGCTCATACTGCTGCTAGATCTCCTGCCATGTCTCTCTAACCTCAGGCTGTTATTTTCACTTTGACAGAAGCCTTGAAAGCTGTGGGAAAAAAACCACAAATGGAAGCAAAAACATTTGCGTTCAGAAGCCAAACCCAAGTTGTGGCTTTCTTTTTTTTTTTTTACATATATATTTAAACTATTTTGCTACTTGTACATTGATTGTTTTGCCAGACATCCTGGCTATGGGTAGCTTTGGTATAAAGAATCATTTTGACCACATCCAACAGATTTTTCTGTCCACAAGATAAGATTTAAATCTTAATGTTTGGCCCAAAAGATGGTTTCACTTCAAGCCACTGTATCCACGGACACAATGTAGAAGCTGTTATTAAGTCGGTGATGCTCAAAATGTTGCTCTTTATGTCTTAATTTTAATCATTATTCACCCAGAAAACCTTAAAAGGGGGAAACTTTTTAACCCCTTTTTACCTATTTCCTTTGGCCATTTTACAACTTCCTTTGTCCCATTTTTGCCCCTTTTTGAAAAACCTCTGACACTTTAGCTCCTTTTGCCAATAAATACTAATTTGTCAATTTTTGCAAGTTTATTCTTACAATTTTATCCAATTTGTGTCCTTTCTTGAATTTTTTGCCCAATAAATACCACTTGTTTCCTTTTACCCTACATTTTGCCTTTTTTTGTTCCACATTTTTGCCGTTTTTCACTATTGTTTGCCACATTTTACCCATTTAAGCTACTCTTTGCCTTTGTATACCACTCCTCTTTATTTGCCCATTTTTGGCCACACTTGACTGCCACATTTTGCACTTTTGGACAATTTTTGCCACCTGTTACCTTGTCTGCCTCCACTGACTCTTTAAAAAAAAAAAAAAAAAAAAAAACGTAGCGGAATGGACCGGCCCACTTCGGGTCGACGGCCCACCAGGACAATGCCCGGTATGCCAGATGGCCAGTCCACCCCTGACTCGTGATTCTTGGGACTTGTTTAGTTTTTTTAATGTCATTGAAAATATGACAGTATTGTTCTGTCTTTAGTCGTAGGTAAATGTCACAGTGGGATTACAACACACTTTATACAATATGACAGTATCTGCTAATTGTCACTCTGTTCTTTGTACTGCTCGGGGTTTCCTCTGTGTATGTTATGATCAGATGAGGTTGAGTTCATGCGTCATTTGGGTGTTTGTTTCACGGGTGCGTGTTATTACTCATAAACAACACTTCACATACCGGTACATGTGTGAAAAGAGCGTTACTGCCTTCTGCCGTCGTCTTGGTCTTCTTTTAGCCTCATGATGAGTGAATGTGTGGTATTACAGCGGTATTATCATCACAGCAGCACTAGCATTAGCTTGTAAGGCCAGAAGAAGATAATTAAATTGTTCCCTAAGTATATTTCCCAGTCTGTGTATCCATACATGTGAGCTGATGTCACCTTATGGGCTGAGGCTCATGTTGAGACCTTTTCCCGTTAGTTCACGGTCATCATTGTTTTTCTGTAACTCGAGCCTTAGTGTTCACTTTGGTTATATTATATATTTGACTGGACAACGTACACAAGGGATGTCTAATACATCTATCTTGTTGGAAGACATTTATGCCCTTATTGGGTAATAATAATGTACACGTATAAAGCAAAGTCAACCCTGGTGAGACTGAGACCAAAAAGCTTCAGAAGGGCTTTTTTTTTCCATCAATGTGACATTTTTCTATCACTTTGTTTTAAAAATGTCCAATTTAAGAAAATATAAGCCTAAATGTTGTTGTTTTAATGTAGAAATGAAAATTGGTGTTTTTTGTCTTCTTCTTTCTCGGTCGGTTTGTGTAAAAATCTTAAATGTATTTAAGCCTCTCACTGGGAAACACCTGCCGTTTGCTTTTATCCATCATTCCTAGCTAATAAATAGGACTGTCATTGCGTCCTGCGAGGTTTACAGGAACTACTGTGGCGGGCGCTCATATTAAAATACCAACAAAAGTGTTTAACTCAGGCAGGATGTCTTGTCTCTGATTACACCATCCCACAGTATCAGCACATAACTCTTTCTGTCATCCACAACTTATTTCTATCTCATAGGACTTTGTTTATGACATTTTGAAGTTGAATATTTCATATTTTGAGTTCATATCCTCTGCTCATCACCAAGCTTATCAATAATACCGGGAACAAGGCAGAACAAAAATGGTGGCTAGTGAATCACTGTGCTTTTCTGGTGAAGGAACAAGAATGAAGGAAAAACACTTCAATGCATCCACTTACGGGACTCCACTTCCCACAAAGCATTGCGTGAAAAGGGAGTGTGTATATATACAGTATATATATATGGTGGAGATAAAAACAAACTTTTGACTGGCAATTTTGACTTTTTCTTTTATTTTTGAATGAACGATCTTCGATTCATTGATCTATGAGGCACATGCTATGATTTTATCTAATTAAAAAATTCATTGTGGGTAGCGGCTTCCAAGTTAGTGATCTTATTAGTTCCTTTACAAACGCCCTCAAGATCATTTTAATGGTAGATACTTTATTTATTAATCTCCAGGAGACATTCACAATGTTATTTGATTTGAGGTGTACAAAAAGCAATGTTCTTTGATATAATATTGACCTGCGCTTAAAAATAGACAACTAACATTTGCCGTTACCATGGTAACTTGATGCAGCGGAAGTTGCACCTTTTCTTTGAACAATGATTCATGGGGATTAGAAAAAGTTGAAAAGAGGTGACTAGTCAGCTATTGTTAGTCATATGCTTTACATATGTGACACTTTTTGATCTTCTTTTCTGAACAGTTAAGTTTGTGGAACTACTCAAGGTCTTTTAGTCATTCACAGACCACCTCGAGTGATCAGTTATGACATGCACCATTTTTTTATTAGCTCCTCCGAATCATTTCCAGTATTTTCTGACTGTGATTCTGTGTCATCTGCCATTAATCTGAACATTAAAAAGTCTCAAAGGAGTATCAGTAATAGGACGTATGGAGCAAATGCAGCCAGCTGCAGAATGTGTCGTCATCAGGTCTGATGATTTGCCTCCTCACATTTAGCTCCGTGGAGAATGCAAAAATGAGAATGTCAACAAACCCAATGCCACCAGACACCATGGCAGCCCACGAGTCAGCTCCAGAATAAAGTGGACCCCATGCCCCCCCCCCCCCCGTCCCCCGTCCCCTTCCTCTCTACAAACAACCAGCTCTGTTTTCCTCTCAGGGCCACATGTGCAGCACGGGGCAGTGAATGAACCCCTCATTGATTTTAACCAAGAGCTAATTTTAGTGGGGCTTAGCAGTGGCTTAGCTCAAATATCTCAGTGTGAGTGATCCAAAAGAAGAGGCATCGTTCAAAGGAGATGCTTTGCATGTTAAAATGATTTGGAGATTTTTCCTTTCCTGTGCAGACCTAGGTTTTCCTGTTGTTGGCTTTCCATAACACACAATGTTTAGAGCCTTTTCTATTGAATTCTTTCATCCAAGATGTTTTGTTCCATCAACACTTTTAATATGGAAAAACTAACAATATTTTTCTTACATTTGCCTTGTGACATGATAATAAAACTGTCTGGTCTAACCTCAATGTATCTGATAATTTTTCCTTTTGTTTCTCCACAGGCAGAGCACTTTCCAGGAAAATGGTACGTTAACTCACCTCTAGACACTAAGCATTTTTCAATTTAATTCAACACGTTTGTCCCTATTTCCCTTCTGCACGTGGGCATTTTTATAATGCCCATGAGAATAATCCTTACATAGATCAGAATGCAGTGGTGAGGAGGTCAAGGTTTTTAAATGTCACTAAAACTTCCAGCCTAACACATTGAATCTGACGGCTCAGTGTAATTAGCGCACTACAACTATATAAGGTTAAACAATCTCAGCTGAAAGGGCTGCAACTCTGCAGGTTTTAGTTTTCTCCCTGATCAATAAACCTGTTTCTAAGACTCATTAGAGGACTTTGCTCAGCGATGCACGACTACGCTTTCTTCAGATTTAGATTTGTTGGACCAATCGTTTCCAACCTGCAGGATAATGGCTCTTCAACAACACATTTAGGCCACTCTTAACCACAGGGTGTCAAGCTCATTTTAGTTCAGGGGCCAAATACAGAACAGTTTGAACTCAAGTAGGCCACAGATTTTATGCAGGAAAACTTATTATTTCAACATTATTGTGCCCTAGTTTGCACTACACGTATATATAAAATACAAAACATGTCAGAAACCGGCTATATCTAAGCAATAAGTGACAGATATCGGTCCCAACAGGGTCTTTACTTTAAATTTCCTTGAGTTTGTGACAAATTTTTATTTAATTAAGGGAAATATTTTGTAATAATTTTAGGAAAATTTAAAGATTTTGTAAGATTTGTTTTGTTTTTTTTTTTTTTTTTTTTATTAACATTAAAAACTGTGAGCCTCTGCAAATATTGTTGTTTCATTCACACAACAGTCGACTCTTCCCCACCCTGACTCCCTCTTCCCCACCCTGACTCCCTCTTCCCTTCCCCCTCACCTAGGTATAACACTGCTCTCTTTTTTATGTTCTCCCTTTAATAAAGTATTTCTTACCCTTCCTTAGGGAGGGCTGGTGATGGTCACACTTATGCAATAAAATAAATTCATTTATTTAATAATGTTTTAATAAAACATGCATCGCTGTCGTTAAAAGATTGCACTTCATGTGGTGTTGACCTTCGACAGCATTTGCAAAGTAGAAAAATAAAAAAATATACAGGTATATAAATTATTCAGACTGTTACCATAGATGTGAACGATTATCCAACATTAATGTTTCTGCTTCCATTCTCTATCCTAATCCTAATTCTGTTTACACTCCCTATCAGATTATCATCATTTAAACAACAGTATTTGGCTCTGCGATAGAATTTAGTTTTCTAAATGAAGTGTTTGTCTTCCAGCATTCTTGGAAGAGAGGTTTTCCATTCTGCAGCAGAACATGTTGGTGTGTCCCTTCTGCCGTCAGTGGCTGCAGCCTGACAATCACAGAATACGAGTGTGGCCCAAAAAACGTCCGTCTGCACGTGTGCAAAGCGTCCTGCTCAGGAAGGCTAGGGGCAAACGACTCAGTCTGATGCAGAAAAACCTGCTGCATCGCTTCCAGAGGTCGTCATCACTGCTGGTGAGAAGGCGCTTGTGTCCTCAAGGACCTTTTTTTTTTTTTTTTTTTTAAATATGCTGCACTGCAGCATATTTGTTCTTGCAGGGAAAGACTAGAGGCAAAAGACCAAACAACATCAAGTTATTTACATTTAAAAGGCAATGACTACATTAACTGAGTGCTGAAAAGAACCTAAAATGATACAAAATTAACTGAAAAACTTAAATGCAGTGCCATAGTGTGTCACTTGTATTCTGGTTTGTGCATTGCAATCTTTATAATCCTGTAAAAAGGTGTAAATATTTACTGGGCGTTTGGTTTAAATCCTGCCAACATTGAAGCCTAATGTGCTTGTGTAAGCTTTATTCTGTAAGGAAATTAACTTTGAAGTAAGATTAAATTATGATTTTAGCTTTAGGGCATTAAACTCAGAATAATTCTGACACCTTTTATTTTGTAGCTGTTACTGTTGTCCGATTTATGAAGGAGGCAGGACATGTGAGAGCTTTGCTAGTGACCAAAAAACTGTATAATAATCATACCACCTTCATAACATCTGCATTGCATTGCAGGCGTTTAAATTGACTAGCCTCATAAAGTACCCCAGCGCATTTCTTTTGCCTGTAGTTTTGATGGAGGTCCAGACCGAATGGAAAACCCCCTTTGGCCACTCATGAACCCATTTAACCAGTGAAGGCCGTGTGGAGAGCGTGACAATGGGCTCACCTCTAAACAGTGCTGGAGAACAGCGATAGCAGGAGATGGAAAGTGGCTCCAGGTGAATTCCTGACACCTCATTAAAATCTGCAAGTTCATTCAATATTCAGGTCTTTATCATGAGGGGAATGCACACGGCTCTGTATATAGCGTATCTCTGAGCTTAACTGACAACAATGGAACAGAGGATATCGCTGGAGTGGATTCACAGTCCGTCAGCATTGCATAGATTTAGTTATTCTTGTAAGCTTTAACTAAATGGTTTATTATAGCTGATGATTAAGGAAATCCAATTAAATACGATATAAAGAAATATCAACATCATTTGTTGAATTATGTAGTTTGATAATTTCATACTACAGTAAATAGGATTTACATGAATTGTAGGGCTGTAGTCAACCAAGGAAATGGTTGGTTGACCAAGACTGTTGCACACCTAGCGATTAGTTGGCTTTTGAACACAGACCATTTATGAAATTAATTAAATTTGGCTTTTTGCCTTTATTGGTCATATATATATGTTGTTACCAATATATGAAATTTGTCCTCTGCATTTTAACCCATCCCTGGGGAGCAGTCGGCAGCCATTTTGCGGCGCCTGGGGAGCAGTTTGGGGTTAAGGGACTTGCTCAACATCCCACAGTGATGGCCCAGGTGAGGTTTGAACAGGCAACCCTCTGATTACAAGCCCAGTGTCCTTAACCACAAGGCCACCACTCCCCTATATGAACCTTATTCAAGCTTTGACCAGAACCCAACAAAGCAAAAGTGAAATCTACAGGTCCGACAGACATTAGGTATTTATATCAGAGCCTGACCTGAAACCAACAATTGAAACCTTTTTTTCCCTCATACAAATGACATATTTATGTTTGTTTTAGTGGTAAGCCTGCTTTTATTAATAAACTGTTAATGTCAACATCATATCAGCACACGGGGAAACAAACGCACGTCAAACACAGGTGCGTAATGCACCAGTGACCGCTGATCTATTTACATAATCCACGTATCAAATATAAGGATAATCCATCTTCTTGTGCAGAAAAAGGATTGATTCAATAGTGGATGTCTTAATTTGACCAATTAGTCGATTAAACGACCAAAGTTGGTATTGTAGGGCTTTAGCAGATCAGATTATTAAGATGGGGAGATACTAAAACATCTGTAAACATTTCAGAGACATAGGTTAGAAATTCTGCCCTGTACTGCATGCACAGGCTGTAATTTCACCAAGTTCACCATTGTACAGGTTCTTAGAGCTACTATCTTTACCATGGAGCAAATATTTATTCCTGGTTATTGTGTAATAGCTTAATACAACTATATTTACTGGTGAGTAGTTACAGCCTGTACATGCAGAACAGAAATGTTTCCGGAGGTTCCTGAGTTTTAATATCACCCATTAAGATGGTACAGAAGCTTCAAGACTGACCCAAAAACTCCTGTCGCAAACGTAAAACCTGAATCAATGTAAAAGAAAAAGCTCACAATGTGCTGCAAGTGATAAATTATCATTGCGTGATCCACCGTATGAAAGGCAGCTCACGGGCCTAGGAGCTTTAAAATGTGTGGCTTCAGTAGGTAGATCAATAAAAATGTTTTAAAAAAAAGCTTTAAAATGAAAGCTTTCAGCCATGTGGTTATGAATATATATTATTATGGCTTCTTCCCCGCAGTAACTTATCTACCTCATGTCCCTCTCGTATGTGTCATCGCAAATAGAAGAATGTTGATGCTTGTCTGTTAATCAGTACACTTAAAGAATGCCCTGCATTGTAATTTTTACCACCTGCTGTCATGGCTTCTGTTCATGCCATGCACTGAAAGATAAGGAGACAAATCATGCCATATGTTCTAGTCAGGCGACACCTCTGCTGGGCAGCAGGCTGATGATAAGGTGATGCCTGCAGAACGCTGTGAGTTTGGCACTTGGAATGCTTCCCTTTCTTTGGCCTCCTGATGAACAGAGCTCAGGGGATCCACACGACAGATTTACGCACGTTCTTTTTCAGGACAGCGGTTCAGGCCCAGGGTTAGGTTAGTCAGCAAATTATACGTTGTATGTGTTGTGGGAACAGTGGGAGAGAAGAATTCTTCTGCCTGTTGTCATTATTAAAGTATGCTGCAGCCACTGCTGTTTGACTTCCAAACAACTTGAATGCCACTTCAAAGAACGGATTCCTGCCAGTGATTTATGTAGTTTACTTTGGTTACTGTTAGTGCTTTGTCATGCCATTGTTTTCATTTTAACATGTCAGAGTGAAGTGTTATGGTTATGCACTCATTTTACCGTCAACCACATAATAATATTGCGAAAGCGTTGAGCTTTTTAATTACCTTTTTGACCTCGTTTGAGCTTATTTGTGAACATGCACCACTGGCATCGGTTTAACATGGTGGAGATCTGCAAATCTGGGTGTTTGTGGTAAGCTGTATTTTATTTCTCCATACAAGGCTTAAACCATAGCATCATCAGTTTTTTCCACTTAATTAACTGGTTTTTGTATATTTGTTTGTTTTACCCAAAGAAAGACCTTACGCAATGGCAGATTCCATTAAAGTTTGGAAGGGATCCGGATAGATATACGGATTATTAGATGTGCTTATTGGCAAGGATGTTGCAATACGCTACGTATCACGATACTTGGGTCACGATACAACATTATCACAGTATTGCAATATTCTGCCCAGTTAATATCAAAATTAAACGTAGAGATGAAAAATCAAGTTGCTGTATATGTTCATCAGAAGATATTGATCATTCAGAGGACAAATTCAGTCAAAACTATTTGCTTCAAAACATCCTATTTATTTAAAATTATTAAAATCAGACCCCAAAAAATCGCGATATACCGTGAAATCGATTTTTTTCCACACCCCTACTGATTATGGATCAGTTTTCAAAAATCCTTACCGCTCATCATTGGCGAAATTCACATCTAGGTTAGTAATTGACCGATCTTTATCAAATTCAACTCAATTATGTCAATGTGGTTCCTCAGATACCCTCAAAGAGATTCATCCAGATTGGGTTTTAATTGTGCATTTCATCTTGATTTTTCGAAAAAATGGGGGTGCCCAACACATTTGGACCTACTGTCTCATTTTTAATGGGGGATAGAAATTTCTTCCAAGAGTTTAAAGTGATCCTGATCATGGTACCATGATCAGGATCACTGATCCAGATAATTGCAAAGTGCTTATTTGGCACTTGGCGGAGGTTTGCACTCTCTGAGGGCTCTAGTTTTGTTTAAATCATTTATGGATTATGTTTAGTTTGTAAATTCTCCATGCCCCAACAAAGTGCAGATTTATCTCAAAAATGAAACTCTCAATAACTGCTACATTAAGGTTAAAACTGTTGGCATAAAACATCTCATCTCTGCATGTGACTATACGTTTAAAGTACACACATGTGCAGTATGCAGTATTTACCCCCCAGTGTGTGAACCCCCATCATTTCACACCATATTACTTTCACTGTAGGATACGTGCACGTGTCTCACCCTTGGAATGGATGCCAGTGTGTGATAAGCCTTCCTCAGCTCTCTGTTGTTTTAGAGGTTGTGTAAATCTGTGTATGTCTATGCGTGCTTGTGGCTTATCGAGAAAGGAATATGGAATTAAGTTTCACTGCAGCGCCACAAGAGACAAGGACCCTAAATGGAAAGAACAACAACATGTTATCCTCCTCCTTCATTCTTTGTTTGAGGCTATTTCTGTGTCCCAGTATGGTTGTTTTTTGGCTAGAAAATATTTTTTACTTGATTTTTTGGCATACATCCATCCATCATATCGATGGTGTTTTTTGTTTTTCTCTCATCTGAGAGCATTGCCTTTTCTCAATGAAAGATGGGCTCATCTTTCATGCATGAGCAGACAAAGTGACAGCTTACAAGCAGTTCAAAATGCTTTAGTTTTCCCGCAAGTGCTGTGTCTTTCTGACAATAGAGCCATTTTCTGTTATATAACACTAGCACAGTGCCCGTCGGAAGTATGTATTCATGTGGGAGCTTAAGTAGAGTTGTCAATTATGGCCAAATGAGTTTGTGTTTGAAGGTTGGATGTACAAAGAGGTGTATATACTCTGTACTCTGTAGCGTTATAAAGGGGTTTATGTGCGGGTGCAAAGTAAAATAGTGTGTGCGATTTCCCTGGTTTAATTCTATGGGACATGCGCATGATGAATTAGGTAGAATCTGATAAAAGACAAACACATTTGTACAAATAAAACTGTTTATTTAGCATTTAACATTTCTTAGTGCATGGGTGATTTCCATCCAAGGCTAGTAATTAATATACAAACAGATGTAACTTAGCAAGCAGTAGGGATGTCCTGATACACCTTTTTCATTTCCGATATGATACCGATATTGCAGCCTTGCGTATCGGCCGATACCGATATTGATCCGATATCAGCATGAATCATACATACATTTTTTTTTTTTGCTAGTATATCAGTGTGAGTGCGGCTGCTCAGACGGCCCACCCCCCTCTCCGATGTAACCCACCGTTTGGTGTAACCCGCGTTAATTTCAAAATAAAATGAAAATAAATGGTTTGAAACGTAATTAGCAAATAAGAAACAGTCAAAAAGTATGTTTCCTCAAGAGAGAAGTCCACAAGAGCTCAAAACTTGTGAAAGAGCCTTAAACTATCTTCCTCTTTCTCACTGGAGTGTCTGCATAGCTTTGTGCGCAAACGTCTGGTGCGTGCTCACGTAGCTACTCAAGCTTTTCAACGATTGGCTCTGGCTACACACATGACTCTAGTGGCTGTGCTTCGCTCGCGGTAGACAACTTTATGAAGTTATTCATTAACGGTAGCGTTACAGGACAAACAAATGTGACGTTGCACAACTTTGGACCAAGCTGCAGCTATGTAGCAAGTATGAGCTCTGTCTGTAACTGAATACCAGAGACATTTGAGGCACAGACAGACACACTCAGACAGACAGCGATTCCTTGCTTTTATAGATAGATTATTTATTTTTGACATCACTGACCACATCTCATCCTCTCTCACTTAGTCTAACCCACCTTCATCATTACTTGACCCTTGTGTTTTTCTTCAGCTCATATTGCTAACCTTAGAATTACCTTCATTTTTCTTCTCTGTTTGTGCTTTTCTCAGCCATATCTTCTCCACATCGCTCGTGTATCTCTGTCAGTCCCAAGCACCTTTTGTTCAGTTTCCAAGAACAGGAAGTGCTCCATTAAGAGTTTGAGGAAAAAGTATTGAGTGAGAAGGTGGGAGACAATGTGAAGACTGTGAGCTTGCATGGATACAAAGGAAAGTCTACTGCAAGTTAAATTACTCACACGTGAGGCAGGAAAAGCAATTTTAAAAGAAAAAAATAAGCCTTTTTGGTAATTTAAAAGAAATGTGAGTATTCAAACCAACGGAGTTCAAATCTTCCCTGAACGTAATGTTTGTATCATAACTGCCTGTCGGCTCTTAATTATTGTATCAGCTTTTCATTCAGCTTGTTTCCATGCTGTTAATATAAGTGCATTGCATGTAAAACTGTTGCTGGGCGTCTGTTTCTTCCCATGGTTTAACACAGATCTGTCTCAGGTGACACAATGCCACTGTTCAGCCCCTGATCCTCGGTCGCCAACATTCGACACATATTATCACTGAAACCAGAGCTGCTGGCATGTGAGCGCATTTATTGCATTTGTAATGTCTCCTCTTTAATCAGACCTTATCTAAAAACAGATCCATCCCAAAGCTGGTTTGTCCTTATAATCCCCCCTGGGCTCATCCAGCTGCTGGCTGAAGCACAGCTGGAAAGCTGGAAGCTCACCATGTGTCCTCAGGTGGAGTGCAGTTTGTTCAACCTCTTTTAGCCTTGACAAGGGTAAATGAAACATTCAAATGTGGTCATTATCCATTCCAAAGACATTTAGAGTAATAACTGAACAATGTTTAAGAAATGCTATTGCTAATACTTTAAGGAATTAGATCTAAATGTTGCTCATGTTTAGCCCTATGTTTCATTGTTCCTGTCATAGAGGATGTTGTTTTTCGTTATCCAGATTTTCTTTTACACAGGGGCGTCAATGCAGACATGTTTGCCACCTTTTAGTTATAAAAAAATATATCACCAAAATACACTAGAGCCCACACATTAATCGATATCGCTCAATATGTAAACGATAAATTACCTTTTTGCTGCACGGAGATAATTATTTTCGATTTTTTTTTTTTGCTTCGCTCCTCTCCTGTGTGTCTGTTCTTATCGCCAATTAAGTAATATTTTCATAGTCATTAGTTTACTGTATATGTTTGATTTTCTACAGAATTACGTCAAAAATACTTAACGAATTTTGACAAAATTTAAACCAAAGATGAGATTACACAATGGAAGATTCCATTAAATGTTGGAGGGGATCCAGATCAGTATACTGATTTTTAGTTCAGTTTCAGAAATCAAAATATCCCTATCACTCATCATTGATAAAATTTCCAAAAATGTATATCTTGGTTCATAAATGATGGATCTTGATGACATTTGACTCAGTTATGTTGAATTAGTTCCTCCATTAACCCGTTGAGTTTCATACTGGATCGGTTTGGGATTGTGCATTTCACATTGAACTATTTGGAAAAATATAGGGGTGCCTATACATGTATCAGCAACACTGATCCAGATAACTGCATTATCTGAAAAAAATTGATATTTGGCATTTAGCTGAGGGCATTATTGTATTTACAGTTTATAATTTTTATGTTGACAATGTTGCTACCAAAATTAAAGTTCCTTATTTGAATTTAGTAGGGCTCTTCTTCTTTGTCTTGAATCATATTTTGGGTATTATAAAGAATTATGTTCATGTTTAGTATATATGCTGTTTATATTAATGATCCTATTTCACATATCAGTGCTTTTTTTCAGTCCCTAACATCGGTATCAGCATTGGCCACAGAAATCCCATATCGTTGGGCTCTAAAATAGACTTTACACTTGGAAGGAGTTGGGAAAAAAGTTTCATTATTCTCCAAAAAACCCACAAGTCATTGACATGGAACAACAGAAGGTGCACGTGTGCCTTTCCAATGATCATTTGAATATTTTTAGAATGTATTTCCATCCTTGGATCACTAAAAACAGGTTTTTTCTTTTCTCTGATGGAAAAGTCACCCGTGTAGAGGGAAGAAACCAAGTGCAAGTCAGATTTAATCATTTTTCTTTCAGCCTCTGATTTGATTTTCTGACCTTTTCAGAAACTAACTGAAACCAAAAGAGCACGATCCAGGTTATTTTTCCACCCTGCTCTCTGCTTTCTGATCGGATGGCTTTGTTTTTATCACGGCGCCTCCAGACAGAGTGGCTCATAACAGGACAGCCATTGATTATAGGAAAGTTTACACTTGGCTTGTATTGATCTCACAACTGCTGCTCTGCTTTCAGCTTCACCGTGTGTCATCGATGTGCTCGCAAATGACCATCACGTGTGATCGAAACAGATACTCCTGTTTCTCGTTTGTGTATGCAAGTAAAATCCAGAAAATAAGTCTCTCAGGGAACTGAAGAAGTGAAGTTACCGTAATGCCTTCACATTATCTTGAAACCCCTTTAAAGGTCCCATATCATGCAAATCAACTTTTTTGAGCTTTTAACCTTGTTACAATGTAATTTCTTATCAAAAACACCCCCAAAGTATCATTGGGCTTCCTTTCTGCATCTCTGAGAATTCCTCAATAATCCTGCTCTCTGAGCTGCTTCTCTGCCTTCTGAAAAACGAGCAGTTCAAATACTAGTGATGTCACTAGTATTCTGAACCGTCCCCTCCAGGAAGTGCCTGCTGCTGGTGCCGCGTCTCCACGGTGAACACTGCAGTGTAGGCACCCAGAGAGCAGACAGACTGACTGATCTGCCTCAGAGCGAGTCATGCAGGCTAGTCAGTGTATAGACACGCCCAGCAAACAGCCCATTGGTCAGAAAGTCACTTTTTAGAAGCTAAAACTCTGGAATGCAGGCAAGTTTGGGAAAATAAACCTAAAATACTATGCACAAATGGAGATGGATGAAAAATGCATGAATGGACCTTAAAAAAACTCTAACAGGCTTCTACATCAGTCACTTTTTCTTTCAGTTATCTACCTACTGGTATCAGTTTTCCTCCTCCTGAGAGGTGTTGCTCTACCAAGGTCAAACTAATCAACCCATAACCTCAGGCAGCACAGCGAACGATAGAAAGGGAATGTATTTATAGAGCAGGGGCTAATAATAAACTGATGGGGCATTTGCAGGATTGATTTATTTGGATCTGTTTGTTTAGAACTCCACTGATTGACTTTTCTCTATTTAATTACCATAATAATATTGTGTTGGGTTAATCTTTGCTTGGAATTCAAATGAGGTCCCCTGAAATGTCTAGTCATTTATAATAATTCAATAAAATGATTAAAAAACGTTTTTTTTTAATGTTTTAATTATTATTTTTCAAATGTTAACACCACACACAAAACAATCTTAAATAACTGTATTCTATACATTAACTTTCTTAATTATGAATTGAGTTGAAATAAAATGCAACTTTGTGCACTAATCCTGACAACAACAAACATCTTCAAAAGCTAATTCTAGAAAGAAAGAAAAATCTGTGGAGACGCCAACAATTTGTGGTATTTAAATGGGGTCACAGCAAAATGTAAAATTATAATTAAAAAATAATAATAATCGGTAAGGAACGTAAATTGGTATAGCCTTGCATCGTCTAATGTGTAATTTGTGGCAATGCATGGAGGCTCCTGACTACTAGTCGATTTATATTCTAGTTTACAATTTAAATTTTTTATTCATGTACCCCCATGATAATTTGCGTACCCCTGGGGGCACCCGTACCCCACTTTGGGAACCTAGGAGATAGAGGATAATGTTAACGTGACAAAAACTGAATGTGCAGATCAAATAAAACGGAGTGAAGGATTGTCAAACATTGTAAAGCTACACAAAAGCTGAAAGCTTGTACAGTTAATGTCCGTATAACATGAATTTTAATGTTCATCTTTTGAGAGTCATAAATTGGTGGATGTCAGCATGCCGCCAAGCCCCGGCTGTGCAGACAGGATGAGAATAAACAGTTCAAGCTACATTTACATTATTGCTTGTATAAAAGAAATAATGAGTTTATTCTCTGTCGTGATGGCCTTGAAGATTTAAACTGCATTTATTAGTCTATACTGTGGATGTACTAACTTTGTCTTTTGTGATTGAAAGGAAATGAATGAACGTCAGTATGTGTGATTGCTTAGATAAACAGCAGTGATGTACGGGAGAAAAGTTCAGTTATTACTATGTTTCATGTTCAACTAACTGCTTCTGATGGGGGGGAGCATGAGGGATCAAACCTGACCTAGAATAAAAATACACAGCTAACTTATAAAAATAGATTGCACTGTTGACTATTGATATCACAAGTCTGGTGTTCTTTGTTTGACCATATGGTCAACTCAGTTTTGTTTTTAGAGAAACTTGAGCTCTTGCGAAAAATAAAACAATTATCCTTTAATATTCCAGGCTGCGCATACTTGCTTTATCCTCTGCTTATCGTGACGCTTTACCATGAGCGTGATTAGCCGCCGGGTAGAATCCAAGGTGAGGGAATGAAATCCCTCCGTGGCACCGACTCACGTGCGTCCCGACAAGTACATTTTGTAGATGTCAAAGGATTAGTGGAAATTAAAATAATGCACGTGCTGGGTGCGGTTGCATTTCAGGTCATCTTTCATTTTTCTCAACATGGTGGGCCAGTGTATGTTTGTGGAGCTCAGGACCATCCTGGCCAGTCATGTTCCTCCAAACGAACTTACTAATCTAGTGTTTCTCAAATGGGGGTACGCAATGGCACTACATACAGGGGGTACTTGAGAGAGAGGAAAATTAACAAATAAAAACATAAAAATGTTGTGTATGGGGGTTTATGGTGTTTATTTTTAGTTAAAAATGATAATTACACTGAATATTACCAGCAACTCACAAAATGACAACAAAAACACAAAATAAGAGAAAAAATATACTGAATAATAAAAAGAACAGACAACAACAAAATCCACAAAATAACACCAAAAAACACACGCAATAAGAGAAAAAAAGACTTACTAATTACCAGCAACACCCAAAACGACACCAAATACACACAAAATGAAAGAATAATACACACACAAAAAAAATAGAGAAATACAAGAAACGAATAAAAACACACATATGGAGATAGAATAATTTAAATAATACCAAAAACACACAAAATAAGAGAAAAATGTACTAAAAAGAATGGACAAACAACAAGAAAATACACAAAATGACACCAAAGACACACACAAAATGACCGTAAATTATAAAAGCTATTGAAATAAATTTATTCAGGATGCACTAAATACTGTTTCACTCTTTTTAGTAACAAAAAAAGATTCTTTATAATTTGCGTTACCACTCATTCATTCCATGATTATGCTGCTCTAGTTGATTTTTCAGAGAATTCTGATCAAAATGTTGTAGTCAAACAAAGGGACTACTTGCATTCAAAAGTAAGAAAAAGGGGGTTCTTGAACCAAAAAAAGGTTTGAGAACCACTACTAATCCATGACTTTATGCACCTCACTTTGTGCACGTCATTATGGAGATACAGTGTGTCCTACTCCAGAGGGCAATAAAGCACCTCTGGTTTAGAGCTTTGCACAGACACTGTTCATCATCATGTATGGCTGTGTTTATATTAACCCACATACAGTATTCGATGCACGGTTTTAACGTTACCTGCAGAGTCAGCACCTACTTTGACATACTACAAATTACTTTTATGCATCGATTGTAATCGTGGCTTTATGTTTAGTTTAGACACAGAGTGTGTAATTTCTTTTAAGTTGGATGAAGAAGTTTGTCACTGTGTTCATGCTTCTTAAAGGGGAGCTCCCTCCATCCTCTGATTTATGAAACATACCAAGTTAGGAGTTAGACATGAGTTTCTTTCATAACCTTTGTATAACCAAAGCTAAAAAGGAAATGGTGACTGTGCTATGCTAAAGCTAAAACTACTTTTTCAGTTATCTTTAGGGTTACAAGGCAGCAATGACTTTTTCACTTTACAAAGGTAGACCTTCATGTAAAAAGAGCACAAACTATGTTCTATATAGTAGGGCTGAACGATTTTCGAAAATAATCTAAATGCGATTTTTTTTTTTTTTCCTCAATATTGCGATTTATTATGCGATTATTTTTTCAAGGGCCTCTTGTCATGTATTCTTCAATGAACACAAGCAATACATCAATCTGTTTCATATTCAGCGATTTTAGATTTATTTCAACTTTAAATAAATATAGAATATACATTTTAAAGCACACATTACAACAATAAAGCAAACAAATCTGTGGCTTTACCTCTTCAACATATCTAACTAACTTCACGTGTCATGAAACATCTAAACATGTGGACGGCGCTTTTTAAACAGTCTCTGAACTTAACAGGACAGTACAAGACAGGACAAGAAAAAATAAAAGAAATTGCAGCTTTTGCGATTAGAAATTTGCGTTTTATATCGCGATATTGCAAATGCAATTAATCGTTCAGCCTTAATACATAGCATTTTTTTCCCAGTGTTTCTTGTTATATATTCACAGTTAAAGTAACAAAATGTCATTGATTTCATTTATCAAATATTCAGGTAATTGTCTGTGTAGCTGTGCAAATTTTACTAACCGAAACTTTATATCTACATTATTGATTAGTAAAATTCTGTTTTTTTGGCTGGTTGAAAATATGAACTTGTTTTTCTCTCTGTTGTTCAAAAGAGTAAGAAAGTGTTATTAGTATGCAGCTGTGTAAGATACAGAAAGTTGGCACTGTGAGTCACATAAAAGGAGATTAATTTGGTGTGCTGCACTAGCATCTTGGATTTAGAGCTGCTTCATGTATTACATTCATTCTAGAAGAAAGTATCATAATATAGCATAATGTTCTGCAATTTTTCTGCCACTTCCTACAAACTAGTAAAAAAAAATCAGACGTGTTCAATACATATTGAAAATTGGGTGTTTTTCATTTTCATTGATTGCTTAATAGTTTCTTTGCTTTGATAAAATCTTAATGCCACAGATTTTATTTTTTAAGGAAAAGTTGAAGCAATTTTAAAGTCCATGGAGATGTGTTAACTGTTGAGCAATGAAATGATGGTCCTAGATCAAATCCCTGCTGGAGATGGGTTTTTGATCTGTGGGACAATAAAAAAAGATCAACAACTCACTCACTTGATTCTGTTGATAGACAGCATTGCAGCACTAACTGGAGAATATGTTATTATTGGTGCAAATAGTTTTCTGAGATGTTAAAACAGGTGAACGGTCAATATCAGGTTTGTTCTCTGGTTAAACAATATATTGAAAAAGCCAAATTGTGAGCCAATTAGAGCTGCCACTTATTTATTGTCTTGTGCACTTTTATATTAAACTACTACTTTTATAATTCAATTCAGTGCCTTTATTTATCATTAGGGGTGTCCCGATTCGATGTTGGTCTAATATCAGCCTGAAAACGAATATTGGATTTGAATTTCTGATTTTTTTAATTAAGTTTTTTTCCCAATTAATTTTTTTTAATTTATTTTATTCAGTTGTAGAAAACTGTAGATATCACGTTGAAGGTTAAAATGTATGTAACCAATTGCTTAATAATAAATGGGTCAGTTTTTCTCACACCTACTGTTGCTGACTATTGTTCTCTATTTGAGTAACATCACTTGATCAAGACTTTTTTAACATTACACTCTACAAAATAAGTAGTTATAATTTTTTATTAAAAATAATAATTAAAGTATGTATGATTCATGCTGATATCAGATCAATATCTGTATAGGCCAATACGCAAGGCTGCAATATCGGAAATGAAAAAATTGTATCGGAACAGCCTTAGTTATTATACAACGTATTCTCCTGTTTACAGTGAAGAACATGGTAAAAGAATGCAAACATTACAGTTAGTTAAAAATAAAGTGCAAGTTCATTAAAAATATAGGGATTTAAAAGATAAATATTTATAAATATGACAAAGATAAAACATATTGCACAGGTGTTGCATATGAGAGTTCAAAGTGGTGACTGCTCTCGAGGAAAAAACTGTTTCTCAGTCTGTTTGTTTTTGTTTTGATGCCTGGTATAAGTAGTAGTAATAGAACAAGTATTACTAAAAACTTAAAAAGTATAATGATAAAGTAAACCATTCATCATAGTGAGTTTTGAGGAAAGCATGCTAGGCTGAGTGGCATGTACTGGACAAAGCTCAGTAACATTTGCTCTGTTGTTATATTCTACTGGTTTGTTGAAGGAAAATGGGTTTAGCATTATTCTGATTCATTCTTCTCTTTGACATAGTTCAACCTCCTTTGAGCCACTCCCCTGAGCAAAGATGGGTGGGTCAGCAGCGGGGCTTCGACCTTATAAAGCTGGCCCCGCAGAGTTGTGTAGTAAACACTTGACACTCAGTGAGAGAGAGGAAGAGGTCTTTGTGCGTCGACATTTAACTCTGCTGAACTCGCTAACAGACACCTGTCAGAATCTGCGATGGCTGCATTTGTGTCGGTGAGTTTTTCGCCTCATCAGCTTTCACGACTGTCAACAGCTTGCTTCACACTTTGCTGACCATGGCAAACAAGGTCGGTTCTAACCGGTTTGAACATCGGCAACCCCTGGAGGCTCGTGTCATTTATGGGACTTGGGTTACTAATGGTCTGAAAACATGTTCAGAGGCTTCTGCTGGACACTATTATTACTGAACGCTTTGTGTGGGGAAAGGTTATTTGCAGAAAATATGGATAGCAAAGAGGTTTTTTACAAGCCAGTGTTTCTAAAAAGGGGGGTGCAGCACTACAGGGGGTACTTGAGAGAGAGAAAGTTGGAAATTAACAAATAAAAGCCTTAAAAATATGGGGTTTTATCATGTTTATTTTTAGTTAAAAATGATTATCATATTATTGATGATGGAAATGATCTTGATTAGAAAATGAACTGAACATACAAGAGTCAGTCTTGGCCCCACACCAGACGGGAGATCAGAATCAGAATCACAATCGGAAAGGTTTTTATTTGCCAGGTACAGTTTAGAACAGTACAAGAAATTTAACTTCATAGTTGCAGCGGAAAGACACATCAACACACTGCGACTGCTGTTTTTGGCGCCATAATGTTTAGATGAGAAGTGGGATAAGAACAGGAGGAGAGGGAGGGGATGAGGGGGAAAAGGCAGGTCTTAGACTGAATTCCCTATGGGGAGTGTAGTTTAACACTAGGAAAAAAAACACTTCGTAACAAAAAGAAAACAGTCACGAAACATAGTATGTGGGCAGGTGTGGATGAGTGTTGGGTCCGTGGGCTGGGCGAAGAGGGGGAGAGGATATCCAGCCGCTGGGGGGCATGGGCATGCAGCCTCTGGGCGCTTCTCCACGTTTGCCTGAGCTGGAAGGGAGGGGGGGTCGGGTGGAGTGCGGTGAAGGCGTAGAAAAAAATAAAACCTTTGCTCTCTTCTCTGAAACAGTCAGATATGACTGGAAAGATAAAAAACATAGAAATAGTTTTTTCAAAGTATTATGAGCAAAATGCTGTAGTCGCACGAAGGGGGAACTTGAACCAAAAAAATTTGAGAACTGGTTTAAGCTACGAGATGGAAAAAGAGATCTTTATTTTCTTTCTTTGCAGACTTGTGATGCAGGCCTTGATAGTATATATTTGATTGGTGCTTCCTTTAGAAATGATTTATTTCTGTTGCTTTACTGGAATTCTAGGTTTTGCTTCACTATGTTTTTTTATTTTTTTTTTATTGATTAATTCTCGACAATTTCGTGACTCTCTCTGTACACCCTGTGACATCAACTTTTCCCGCTCCAACCACAGCCTTTTTATGTGCTCTATATAACATTTCACAGCATGGGTCACTGCAGAGCAGTATGCCAATGGTTGTCTTGAGTCATCATGAGGATGTCACAACATGCCAGTTTTCCCCCTGTAAATCCCCCTGTTTCCCCCTGTAAAGTGTATACAGTAAATACCAGTGGCAGTGTATGGGCCTGATACATGTTGGGTAAATGTTTGAATTAGTAAACCAAGACTAGCAGACAACAGCATTTAATATAAAATAAATAAAAAATAAAGGTTGGGTGGTGACACTCAAATTAAATATCATGGTGTCGTCTGCAAATAGGTGCAACAGCCCGGCCTTCATCTCTCTTTGGATTAGGTCTGTGTTTTCTTTTCTGTTGTCCATAACTCACCTATTTCCATCCATGCTTAAACATGCAGAAGAAAACTGGCATGCCAGCTATCTGTCTGTATCGTTTCTGGTGTTAAATGCTAAGAGATTAATTTGCCATCAGCAAATCTTTAGGATCCATGTCATGGGGCAGCCCTGCATTTAGTAAAATCTGCTTCTTGGCTAGAATCTGTTTTCATTGTCATCGGCTGGACTTCACAATATAAAAGTAAGATGTTTCAGTGAGTTTTATACAAGTGTGGCAATGCTGAATTGATTTAAAAATATACTCACAAAGTGAAGTGAAATAGAAAGAAGCTTCAAAGTTAGTTTCAAGAAGCGTTTAGGAAGCTCATTATAATTGTCTGGACACGATCCTCATGGGGACACCGCATATGCTGTCACCTAAAAACCTCATTATACTTGAGAAGAATCCAGATCCAGGCCATGCAGTATTAATGCAGAAGCTTCTTCACTCTTTTTCTTTTTATTTTACCCAGATGGCCACCTGCCATACTTGTATTAAGACTTCCAGACATAAAGGAATGAACAGGGACTTCATTGCAAGCCTGGCTAAGACCCACAGCACACCCGGGAGTTCCAGCAAACACAAGACGCCTCAGTCAGCCAACAGATCCGTCAATAGATCCGTCTCGACTACCCCAAAGACTCCCTGCAAAACCAAGACAACTGTGCACACACCGAGGTGGGTTATTTCAGCCTGCTGCTTTTATGACATATAGTTGTATATGCCAGTGTTTCTCAAATGGAGGTACATGATGGTACAGGGGGTACTTGAGAAAGAGAGAATGGAGAATTAACAAATGAAAACATTGAAAATATGGGGTTTTATGTTTATTTTTAGTTAAAAATGATAGTTATAAAAATAATGACGGATATAATCTGTGGAGGATGAGGAGTGCCACAATTAAATAAATAAATACACCATTAATTAAAAGTGTCAATAATTAATTACATTTCAATAATTAATTATATTAATTTTACATTTCATTTTCATTCTGAAAGGTATAAATATTTCACTATTTATTTCATGGTCTGGTTTTGCAGCAGTCAAGCTAAATCGATCGCTGACAATGGATTGAGGCAGCGCTAGTAAATATTATTCTGATACACTGGGTGGCGCCATACAATCTGTACGTTGGTTCCGTACTTAAGCATATTCCTGCTTCTACATTCTCAGCGAGGTCTAAAATCTCGCCAACGAGTCGCTGGAAAGTTCATGCACATCCTCCACTGTCGTAGCCGCCATGGTTGGAAAGAGTGAAGACCAAAGCAATGGAATGGGATTGATGTTAACCCCGCCCCCACAGACTTTGACGAGCAAGTTTGACAGATAAAATTCATTCATGAAGTACTGCAAAACCAGACCAGGACATAAGTAAATAGTGAAATGTTTAGTTTATTATTAACACTTTTAATTATTTCATGAACGGTGTATTTATTTAATTGTGGCACTTCTCGTCCTCCACAATAATCTGGATTAGAGCATGAACTGAAAATACAAAGGTTTTGGTCTCACACCAGGCGTGAGATGACCGGAAATGATAAAAACAATAGAAATAAATCTATACATGAGACACTAGATACTGTTTCATTCCACTTATTTACAAATGGAGATTCTTTAAATGTGTGTTATCACTCATTTATACAATCATTATGCAGAATTCTGAGAAGAATGTTTAAATTGGACAAAGGGGGTACTTAGATTCAGAAATGAGAGAAAAAGGGACTTGAATCTCAAAAAAATGAGAATAACTGGTATATAGGATTCCTTTACTGCAGTCATTGTGTGAGGATAACGCTTTTGACTCCTTAAGGAATTCAGTGAATACACTCATTTTAATTTATTTTTTCTTTTCCTCCTCATCATTGTTTCCTCTCCTTTCAGGTCGACCTCTAACACCACAGGATCAGGCTCTTCATCCTCCAAGCCGTCCTCAAAAAACAAAAATTGGGTCGTCCAGCGCCTCAGTAAGATTCTCATGCGAGAGGACGAGCAGAGCAGCAAAAAAGGCGGCCTGAAAGACTTCCTGTCCTCACTCTGAGTATCACCGGAGTGCTTTGTGTCTCCACATGTAAACAAAAACCAGGGATTCCACCTGTGTGGCAACCTGTTTGCACCCACGGCTATGCGGGAAACTCTAGGTTTCACAGCCAATGAGTAAAGGGGGAAAGTTTGCCCAACAACAGGAATTTCCAGCACTGGGCTGGATGGAATGGTGTTCCAGGAATCTCAAATGTATAGACAGAGCTCTGAGCTATTACCAGTGATCTGTTACCGTGACCCTGCTAAAAGGGGAGGAGTTCTTCTCAAACTTAAAACAGCCCGACTAAATGCTCCTCTCAAAGGGATGTTTGAGGGCTTTATCCAGACAATTACTCAATTTACTACATATTAAAGTTATTGTTTACTGGACTTTATCAATGTACAGTATATTGTCAGACTCTAATTCAGTTTTGCAATCAAAAACCTTTGACTTAATTAACATGCTGCGTTTTGCGCACAAGGATATTACGGACACACCACAAACACTTCCATCGCCTCTCTCCTGCAAATCAATCAAATAAACAAACTCAAAATAAGCAACATGAGTCAATCTAGAGGTTTCTTTATTTCTAACGAGGTTTTTCAGGAAATGTTTTTTCTACTGTCATGTTTCGATCGTCAACTGCCAGTCTTCGTCAAAGGAGTTCTGATCGCCTTTGATGGTTCCTTTGAAGTTTCACTTGACTTCCATGTAATAGTTCCAGCGATATATATATTGAAAAGCGTCCCAAAAGACCTTGTCTGAATAAACGAAACCTCGAATTTAACATAGTGTTAAAAAAAAGATGACAAAATGAATCTCGCTGGAACTATGAGTTAATCTCGCAACTTTTTTCTTTCTTGATTGAAGACAATACACATTTGCTCCAGCCCTGGATCCACCGTTATGAAATGTCTATAACTTCATGAGGTGGTTCACATGTCAATATATTTCTTTACATTTAAATACAAATACACTTTAATACCATTAATATATAATAACATTGTTCTTGTGTGGCATATGTAATTTTTTGTATTTGAATTTCTTGTTTGTAAATGCTGAACAGTGCAGAGACGACTGTGTTTGTACCTTCATATATTGTTTCTAACCAAGCGGGTCATCAATGAAAATTTGTAGTTATCAGGATTTATCAGTTGTTTACAATTTACATGCACCATCTACTGAATGCCTATTTCAGTATTGTTGCCATTTCATGTGAATACTGTGATTTATGTTTGAGAAGAAATGTTATGCACCTGCTGCATTTTCTACAACTCGATAGCCTCCTGTTATGAATTTAATATTTAATAAACTATGTTATTCCTTGGATACTTTTGATTGACTTTTCTCTCACTGAGATTAATTAAAAATTCAAAATGTTTTCGTCAGTGAACGTTTATATTTCAGTAGATTTTCGATGCATACTCAACACTCACTGATTATAAAAGTAGCAATAAGATATTTAGGGTTGTGTGAGTAGCAGTGTAAAATGTGTCACTGATTACGTTCTTGTTTTTTTAAAAAAAAAAACCTAGCGTGCAAAGAAATAAGCATGAGTTATAAAGAACAGGAGATTCAACAAATGAGGGATCAACAATGGCAGTGATCCATCGGGTCACAATTTCAGGCTTTTGGAGAAATTCATTGGTTTTCTAGGATTTGAATCGGCAAGTGTTAAAATGGCCAGCCGGGATTCTAGACATACACTGTGAACATTGTGTAACACACAGCTTGAGAGACAACAATGAAAACTGTGGAACTGATAAATTCTCAAAACTATCTCGTGCCAAAACTCATGGATTATTCATTGAAGTTGCTCAACAGGCCCTGCAGAGGAGAAATAAAAACGCTAGTAAACGGTAGCTTTACATTTAATTTTATTTTATTTTATTTACTTAACTCAAGAAATATAACTATGACAGTAAAAAAAAAAATAACATAAGAACAGCTGGTGTAATATCCTTGATGTCCTGCAGGTGGCGCGCCGCCAAACACCCACCGTCTAAACAGGAAGTCTATCTATCTCACGTCTGCTAGTTAGCTAGTTAGCATTTAGCGTAGCATCTCAACAACAAACATCCGTAGGGGCTGAAAACCTTTAAGTTAAAGTCAAATTAAGGCACCGTTTGCCTTTAACGAAACCATGTCGCACAGAAAGCGAGCAAGAGAGAAAGAGGAGGACAGACGAGAGCACAAGAGACACAAAATGTCCAAACATGATCAGGATAAACTCATGGCGCAAAGCAAGAAACTCTGCCAAGAAGTCCAGAAGCTGAAACACGTCGAGACCTTGTAAGTAACTCTCACAGCACATCTCCTGTTCCTGTTCAAATATACAAACTTGTATCATCAATATGAAATAAACGTGTGGCAGGTTGCTTTAATTGCCCTGTTAGTAAAACTCATTATTATTATTATTATTATTATTATTATTATTATTATTATTATTATTTAATATGAAGCAGGACTGGTACATCTGAATTACATTTATGATTTGCAATTTAATATATTCATTTTAATGTCGTTTAAATAATGTTAACCTTGTTAATATATTGCAATCATAACTACTTCCTACTTTACTGTGCTTGTGTGTACTTTCTTTATTGTTTATTTCTGTTATATTATGTTTATATATAGTACTGTTACTATTTATCATGTATGCTGCTGGCCCAGAGGAACAAACATAATTTTTCCTGGTAAAGTATAAAAATGACAAATAAAGAAAACTTGCTGCCAAAAGGCCTTGATAATAATAATAATAATAATAATGCATTTTATTTGTATAGCACTTTTACAGTGCTCAAAGACGCTTTACAGGGATAAAGACGCAGTGCATAAACAATAAGTGAAAATACAGAGGCATAGAAATAAGTAAAAACACACTGCAATAAACAATGGATAGACTACAAGCTAAAATGGCTATACATTAAAAGCAGTCTGGAATAGGTGGGTTTTGAGGTGTTTTTTGAAGATGAGAAGGTCCATGTGGTCTCTGAGATTTTGACAGACATGTACTCCTTCTCCTGAAGGTGTGCTGCGGTATCTGTCACATCCTTTATGTCACCCTATAGGTCAGAAAGGTTTACAAACAGCTTTCTCCATCAACCAGAAATAGGGATTTAGTTTTCTAAGAAGCCAAGTCAATTATTCCTCAAACCATTTCTGAATAATTTCTGCTTTTGGGAATTTTTGTTACCATGGTAGGGATTATATACTCTGAATCCATACAGGGGTGCATCCTTTTTTAATGGTTATTTAACCTGGAGATTATGAATTTCTTTTTCAAGAAAATCCAAAAAAAAAGAAAATTTTAAAGGGACTTGCTTAAGATTTCCTATTGGATTCAAACCGGCAACCCTCCAGTTACAAGCCTGCTTCCTTAAGTTTTAGGCCACCACTGCCCAATGTCAGTTTTTTTTATAGAAAAATCCTAATCATAGCATTGTGAATCACAAAGTCAATGTGCAACATATTAGATTTGTCTAAAGCAGTGAAATTAATCATTTATTTATTCATTTTATAATTTTTTTTTTGGGGGGGGGGGCTTGATAACTTTGATTCAACACTCATGTTTTATAGTTCACAGATGGCAATTGTGAATAAATGACAATAAGAAATATTTTAACCGTTACGTTTGCAGCTATGAGAAACCTCCACCAGGACTTATCAAGGTAATGCACACGTGTTGATATCCATCAGTAAAACATTACATAATTTACAATCAGTTCATCAGTCAGTGACTATTGGTTTGTGTTGTAGGAGCATGAAGAGAAGCCTGAGGACTGCATCCCGGCTGAACCCGGGAATGAGGATGCAAGGACGTTCTTAGCACATGCTCCCACTAAAGGCCTATGGATGCCTCTGGGGAAGGAGGTGAAGGTGATGCAGTGTGAGTACATGCTTTACATTTCATCTGCCACCGTGAGATAAAACACCAAAGCTTCCTCAGGATGCAATTCAGTATGTGCTCATTGTTGTTACAGGGAATCACGGACTTTTAAAGGCATTAGTTTTTCTGTTGAGAAAACAAAACAAATGAGATTTTTGTCTTTTGGAGATGTTTTTTATGCTGTGTGAAGTGGCAGCGTTGTGAGCACAGACACTTGTAAAGTACTCAGGACTCATCCACAAGTTGGCGTTTGTTCCTCACAATCAGAGCATGACTCCTAAAGCCTCTACAAGCAGCTTGTGCTTAAAGAAGCAGAAGTTGCGTGGTCACTAAGGAACACTCAGAAACTTTGACTTACATTTTTCACTTTTGTGACTAATATTTAGCGTTCAGCCTCAGTTTAGGATTATCATTATTTTAATTTTCTCTGGATAACCACTAGTTGAAGTTTTTTGAAGGTTAAAATCTAAATGATAATTTGTCTGTGTCCATACACAGCTCATCCAAAGGTTTTTTCTTTGCCAAATTACACCATTTGCTAGTCAGGGTCATGTCAGCTCTACTAAAAGTAACACAAAGGGCAGAGCTAATATTTGTAACGTAACACAAGAGGCGGAGTCAATAACTGTAACGTAACACAAGGGGCGGAGCTAATAACTGTAAAGTAACACAGGGGCGGAGCTAATATTTTTACCGTAGCACAAGGGACAGAGCCAATAACTGTAACGTAACACAAGGGGCGGAGCCAATAACTGTAACAAGGGGCGGAGCTCATATTCGTAACGTAACACAAGGGGCAAAGCCAATAATTGTAACATAACACAAGGGATGGAGCCAATAACTGTAACAAGGGGCGGAGCTAATAATCATGACGTGATATAAGGGGCGGAGCAAATAATTGTAACATAACACAACGGGCGTAGCAAATAAGTGTAACAAGGGGCAGCGCTAATAATTGTAACGTAACACAAGGGGCGGAGCCAATACCTGTCACGTAGCTCAAGGGGTGGAGCTAATATTTGTAATGTAACAGAAGGGGTGGGGCTAATATTTGTAACATAACACAAGGGGCGGAGCCAATAACTGTAACTTTACACAAGGGGCGCAGCCTATAACTGTAACAAGGTGCGGAGCTAATATTTGTAACGTAACACAAGGGGCGGAGTTAAAACTGTAACTCATGCAAGGGGCGGAGCTAATTTTTTTGTTATTTTACTAATAAATAACTTGAAAATAGTGATGTAAATGAAAAAATTGCGATAAAATTGTGGTTGTGATTTTGCAAAGAAAAAATTGTGACATAATTTTTTTTTCCATATCGCAAACTGTTACTTAATAAAAACCAAATGTTACTGATTACTTTTTTTTTTTTAGCAATGCCAAAAAACAAAACAAATCAATGTCTGGATCCTTGTACGGGATTGGGGTCACTCTTTAGTTAGCTCAACCAACAACAACATTAACTACATTGCTTGTGCCTTGGCTGTCCTAATTTCTTAAAGAAATACATTTAAGCTGATCTACCAGCTGAGATCGATGCAGTTAATGTTGAAATTTTTTATTCATTCATTTATTTATTTAGTTATGCTTTTCCTTCTGTCTTTAATATTTTTTGTTACTACTTCTCTTTGTCTTTCCCTATTAATGGCAAACTACTATTACCACTTGTCACTTATTTACCTCATACTCACTGTTAATTGTAATGTGTAAAGACTTGTAAATATCTGTAAATGTAGTTTGGGGTGTTGTCCTGTTGGTGTATTGTGTTGTTGTCATCTTTGTCCTGTGAAATAATATAGTAAATAATAAACAAATATTGTATATGCAATTATTTTAATTACAGGCTGGAGATGCAAGCGTTACGGCCACAGGACAGGAGATCGAGAGTGTCCTTTTTTCATCAAAGGCAATCAGAAACTGGAGCAGTTCAGAGTGGTGAGGAGAAAACCATCCATGCCTTCTTGCTTTTAATAAATGCTGAAGTAATACTTTGCAGACAAAGAGTTGAGGCTGATTATAGCTTATACAGTAGGTCAACGTTTGTATGGAACATATGAGCTTCACAGTGGTTACTGTTACTGGTCATTCTATTTACAGGCATGTTGTTTTATTATGCTTGACTAAAAGACAAAATACTCTATAAAGGTGTCATATTTTATGTTCAAATAAACATTATGGTAAAATTATCCAAACCCTATATAACTGACGTGTTTTCATTTCAAGTGGCATTAAAAAGGTCTTTAAAAGTCTTAACTTTAACTCACCTTAAGCTGTAGGAATCCTACACACAGCTTGTGTAGTAACATATCCACTGCTGGGAGATTTTTGCAAGGCTGAAATGTTTGAGTTTATCTGAAATGTGCAGAAGCTCAGACACCGAACCAAACACTGTGTGCTTTATTCACACGCAGTTGGAGCAAATAATGAAAGCCTGACGTCATATGCATGCAGGATTTACCACTCGTTGTTTTTGCATCTTTAGGCTCATGAAGATCCCATGTATGACCTGATCCGTGAAAACAAACGAAATGAAAAGGAGACCAGGTATGATGTTTTTCTGATATATATGTTGGAGCTTTGCTCAGATTCTGTTCCGATAAACGCATTCTCACGAGGTAAAAAAGATACTGTGAGGCAGATTGTTCAGATTGTGGCAGTTTTGCTCCTGTGGGTGGAAATGTGGGCAACAATCTCACATGACCTGGAAACTTTCCCCTGGTGTCAGGCTTCCTGTTTTTAGTTTCGACACAATTTTATTTGACAAGTGTGTTTAAACACAAGGTTTGTTTTTCTTGTTTTTTACAAACCCACTGCTGTCCTCTGAGTGTATCTCTGCATACAATAAAAAAAGGTTATTTGATGCCTCACTAGCTTCAGTGTGCTATTATCCATGTTCAATTACGATTACAGTGACCATCTAATTTGTTTCCTATTGGTTACCTAGTTAGGCTTCCTAATCAATGAAAATATAGGTTTTCATATTTTTGGTGTGGGCATCTGAGCCTTTTTTTTAAAATGGTAAAATGTCTAAAAGCTTGATATGAAACATATTTTAATAATTGTCAACTACATACAGTATGTGTAGTACTGTACATAGAACTGTAACATGGTTTCCCAGTTTTGCGTTAAATTATTATACGGTAGTTGACAATTTTCATAGAATTTTCATGACAGTTACAAAGTCATTTATCTAAACTCAATTACATTTTAAATATGATTACGATAGCAACAGGTTTTTAAAATTACAATTATAATTACGCCATAATTGTATTTATCAATTACGCGATTACAATTACAATTGACTCCAACCCTGGTGTGCTAAAATAATGAATATATTTATGTATTTATTTTTGAAATGTCCATTAGGCAGATTTCCATGGTAGCTATACCACATTGTGCAGATTGATGATGCATATTGATTTTATTTGTTTATTTATCAACAATGACACAAAATTATCACACAGCTGCAGATCAAATATTAGTTAATTTCCAAATTTATTGGAACATAGTGTTATATATTGTTTCAAAGGTAATTCGATGTAGTTTACGATTAAGCCTCGCACAATTATGCTAGGGGCCCAGGAACCCACCCCCCTCTTTTAGGCAATTTCTATTAAAGTCGTTTTCTCATTTATTTGTTAGTTAAACATTGCGACAGTTGGTGGTACCGCATCATTGACACATACCAATATATGAATGGGGCCCATTACTCTGTATGTGCCACAGGGGCGCCAGAGGGCCCACACTCTTTTCCGGATATTTCTAAATTTATCAGAACATAGTCGTGTGATATATCGTTTCAAAGGCAATTCAACCTAGATTACAATTTTACGTCGTAAAATTTCATTTGTTTTACTCGGTGGAACCGAGTCATTTCACTGAACTTCTCGGGAACGTGGTATTCTGCGGGCCCAGCTGCATCTGTAGTTCATCAGAACTTGTTCTTGTGCTCTTCACAAATCAGCACGAACCACCAGTTACACACACACTCACACACACACATGTAGCAGCAACTTTGCAGTTTGTATGCATACACACACTGCTTCACAACGCCCTGTGTCCAATCCACCTCTTCACTGCTTTGTCTTTGTAAGAATAGAGAATAGAAAACAAAAAGATGTGGAGGTTTGCTTGAGGATTTGATGCCTGTCAAAGGCCTATGACTAAAACATGCCTCTGATAAACTAACAATGAGCTGGACTTGTCTTGTTTTCTTTGGCACATGCATATAAATAAAGCAAACAGAAAGCCTGATATACCGAGCAAGTGAAGAGTCCTTTTGAATGTTTCATGAAGTGCATTTCTGAATGGATATTACGCTGAGGACTGCAGGTGTGCTCCAGGGAGGCATGATGTGACTTTCAGGGTTTTGCTTTCCCATCTCTTCTTTCATTTAATGAGACTTGATGGACACTTTAGTAGGGAATGTAATCTTGTCTTTGCTAAACCTCACATGGCTGAGCAGTCCACTCTTCATGTGTGTGTGTTATTTTAGGTTTGTCTGATTTTTATTCAAGTCAGTGTATTAAATGAATAGATGTAAAGATGGTGGAAGTACCTCTTAGCAGTTTGAAAAGTAGGTAGTGTACAATCTGTGGTTCACACAGGCTTTTTGACTCCTTGTTTTCCACATGCAAATTCATTTATTTGTTTTTTTTTTCGATAGAGTGCACAACATTAAACATCTATTTAGATGCAATAGATGCAAATATGCCAAATTATTATAGCAACGATGCTAATTTACATCCACAGTCCCTCAGCAGGGAACAGAAAGACATAACAATAGTGTAATTATGGGACAATAAATCACACAATTTTAAAAAAAATCAATGTCTTTGCTTCAAACTTGATGATAATGGAAAAGATAATATGAAAAAGCAACCTTGTTTTGAATTGTTAATGTTAGCAGGGGTTGTGTTTGCTTTCATTAGTGAGATTCTATGTTTTTTTTTTTTTTTGTACTTTTTTAAGGTCAGACCAGTTCCACGTGAATCCAAAATGCAGAACAATTTAAAGATTTTGATGGCGTTCATCAATCATTTTTCCTGACCAGATGCAGCACAGAATGCTAAACATTTCCTTCCCATTCCTTTCCAATCTCTACTATCCAACTCAATTTCCTGTGCATAGAGCATACAGAAGACTATATGCAAAAGAAAATAAGTCTGTTTTCATATTTTTAGTAGCTGCTTTTGTCAGCGTTTTCTTTTGGTTGGTGCCAGCATCTGTCCCTAGGCTCAGCTCTGCATCAGCATGATTTCTTTTTCTACACATGGCTTTTCTGAACCTCATTACCCTCCGCCCCATGTTCTATCTGCAGGATCCAGCAGCTTCAGCAGCTTCTCCAGGACACCACCTCTTCCTCCTCAGACTCCGACAGCTCTTCCTCCTCTTCGTCGGACCACCATCGCAGTAAGAAGAGGAAGAAGAGGAAAGGCAAGAAGAAGAAAGACAAGAAAAAGAAGAAAAGAAAGAAAAAGTCATCCAAAGCAAGCGACGGCTCAGGTTCAGACTGAGGCTAATCAGCTCATGCTAATGTATGAACTCACACTGCTTGGCTCCATTGTTGGAGGAGATTGAATGGCTCTTTCTAACCATTGCTGTAGCTGTGCGTGTGCGTGCGTGTTACACAGAGCTGGACTCCAGAGGAATCATCAAAGCCTGTTTTCCTGCTGCTTTAATCTCCGTAGCTGCATTTCCACAGTGCATGACTTGTTCACAGCTGTTTTATTTGCCACAGGCTGACCACTAGCTTTCACACCCTCCCCATTGGATCACACACAGTCAGCTGGAGAAAGCGTGTATGCTTGCCTCGGCGCATGGGAGATAAATCGGACATATTAGCCTGCTGGAGTAAAGGAGGATATCCTTTCACAGGTTCTTGGCAGCATGTAAAGCAAATCCGGTTTGTCTTTGCCAGATTGTAATTTCCACCATACTTTATTTAGCTAGTGTTGGAAAACACTGATTGCAGTGTGTCACAGGGGAAGATGTGGTGAAAACACTATGTAATGTATGTATTCTATTGAGAATGATTAAGATTGTGAAGGTTGATCTGATAAAACACAGACATGCTATAAATGAATGTATGTGGCTGACAAGAAATGCGTTGTGGTCTTTTTAACTCAATTCTGCAAAACATAAATCCTAATGTGGTGCATCACATTAAACTAAAGTTAAATCAACATAAAAAGCATTCATGAATTTATGTTTTTATTCTTGTAGCATAGAACAGTGTTCTTTCTCTGCCTTTCTCTTATTTCTGAATCCAAGTACCCCCTGTTGTCAGACTACAACATTTTTGCTCAGAATATTATGAAAAAAAACCAACTATAGAGCATAATGATGGAAGGAATGTGTGATAGCACGCATTTGAAAGATTCTCATTTTATAAATAATTGGAATTAAATGGTATATTGCCTCCTGAATGGATTTATTTGTATGGTTTTCATAATTTTCACTCCCGCCAAGACTGACTCTTGTATTTTCAGTTCATGTTCTAATCAAGATCATTTCCATCATTAATATGATTATAATTTTAAACTAAAGAAAAACATTATTTTAAAAAAAAACAATATTTTGAACGCTTTCATTTGTTAATTTTCCACACACTTTCAAAAGTACCCAATTCAATTCAAAACAGCTTTATTGGCACAAGAAACAAGTTAACATTGTCAAAGCAAGTGTGACAGAAAACGATGTACTCAAAAAGAATAATTATTAAAAAAAATAGCTACTTTATGATGTGCAAAACTACAATAGAATAATAATAGGGTTTCACTATATATATCAAATTTATTCTTCCGTGTAATCCAGTTAATATCAGCATTATAATTGACCGAGTCTTATTATACACGCCCCGTTTTGTTAAACAAAAAATGTCCAAGTGAATGGTCACCGATCAATTCTGCGATTTTTTTTTTTTTTTAAAAAACATTGTTAAATTCATTTTGTTTGTTAGAAAAAAACAATTTCGTTTGTTACAGATGTCAATAGTTTAACGTGTCTAATTTACAGATGTCTGTAGTTTTCATTTAACATTTTGTACCTACATTTATATATATGTAGAAATAAATTTACAATTAAGTTATAAAGGGTTATGTACATAATTTTACATATATCTATATTATTATACATCAGTTTTATCTAACGCTTTTCTGGGTACTCAAAGCCGCTTTACAATGAAGGAAGCAGTGTCGGGGTTTGGTGTCTTGCTCAAGGGGCACACGTGTCTGGTTATACAAGTGCATATGTACAGTACATGTACACAAACCCATTACTGTACATTACAGTGCCCCATTTGAGAAACACTAGAGATAGAACTATATTGTGTTGGGTTTTTTAGGTTTTTTTTAGATGCACCTAAATGGCTATCTTCAATAGTCAGTGTTACATAAACCCAAGCAGCTCCTTAAAGCTGTTCCACAGAAGAATTTCCCTCCGTGCCATGTTTGAGGAGACAAGTACCTCTTTTGAGCAGCACATGGTAGAAAAAAACCAAATAAAAAAAAACTAGGAAGATGATTGTCCTTTCCTAATAAAGACACTCACAAACCAGATTTCAATTAAGATTTGAGTCTTGGAATTTCTGAGTTTGTTCACGCTGTAGGAAATTGATCTTGTGTCCATGAAGATGTTCCCTGCGAAGCACAATGAGTCTGTTAGATGAGAAACGGTTACAGAAGCAACTCAGAGGAAGCTTCTGCTATGGAAAGGGAATGTGGTCAGTGGAGAGTCTTTATTAAAACACTCCGTCTTCTTGGACAAAAGACAGGTTGAGCTGAGTGCTGGGCAAGACTCATGGCACAGATTGCATTTGAGCCACAATCCAGACTGCAGTCATTGGAAAAAGCTCTGCATGATTCACTTCTCTGGCTTTTTGATTCTTTTTTTTTTTTTTACACCATAAATGTTATATTTGCAATGGGATTATATAATTTTAGGATGAAACTCTGCAGGGTTGCATGAGATAAGTAAATCAACTATTCCCTGTATGTTTTAAAGGCATATTCACATTAAAAATAGTGAAATAAATAGCTTCAATTTATAGCGTTATGAAAGGAAATACCATAAGAAGGTTAAAACATTACTGTAGAACAGCCCAGGGACCAGATTATGCTAGTACATAGATATGTCTTTGAAATACAGGTGCAGAGGTTTGACTTTGAACAAATGTGTCTTAATCTGTTGTCATTTACATTTATCTTGTGTGTGTGTGTGTGTGTGTGTGTCAGGCTCCCAGACTAAATTTGTCCAAAACACGTGAACTGCAACACTTTATATATATATATATATAAATATCAAATCTTCACATGATGCGTTAATAACTGTAATTCAATATACAAGACAAATACAGTCGGCTGCTAAAACAGTCTGTAAGAGTTATGTAAACTCTAACAATGTTGTCTTGTTTTGAATACAATGCCAGTTGGCCACCTATTGTTCGGAATGAGACCTGCTCGCCGCAACAGTCTGTTAATTCAAGGATATGAATAATTAAACTGAGGATACAGGCTGTCTGTTAGAATAGTTTTGTTGTTTCCCAGAGAGAGAAAAACAAACACAGAGATTCCCGCTGGCTGTGTCACTGCACATTAGTACCTATAATAATGTTCAGTGTGGACCAGGATGAGCTTCAAGGAACTGTTGTACAAACTCTTGGTTTATTATCATAAACAGCATGTAAAATAAAAACTCACTATCCTGAACATACAGTCTGGAGTCTGTATTTTCGTACAAATAAAAGTGACACTATCATAAAGTCCCATTAATAGACAATCACCCCGTCCTCTGTACAGACAGCAGTCAATAGCATGAATTATTTAAGCCATTGTTCCTGTTGTGCTTCAGAACAGCTTGTCCCTCCCCCCTTGTTCTTGTTTTTCTTTAGTTTTGAATCATTTTGTTCATAAATAATCTGTCAATTACAGTTTGCAGAACACGTACCCTTCAGGAGCATCAGATAGGATCATCTTTACCTGGCTTTGACTAATCAACTTAAAAAATAAAACCGCACCAATGAAATTAATAAATAATGTAATTGTTATTAGAGTTTAAACCATACGTCAGGATTAAATCATTACATTTTCTATTGCGTCAATTGGGTTATTTATTCTACAGTGGTCATGCATACAGTATGTGAAGATGTGAGCTGGGATAGACATCAGTAAACCCCTGTGGTGCTAAACGAATGAATGAACTGGATAAACAGCCACATTAGTCAGAGCATTCATTAGCCCATTATTTGACCTTAGTCAACTGTACGTTTTCATTACTTCTATAAAGAGAACGAAAACCACTCTGTGACGTGTTGACGCTGACTTTTTAAAGGTGAAGACAGTCCCACTATCCATGTTCAGAAATGTGTTATGTCATACTGGGTGAAATGGTCCTTCCATCCAGAGACAGAGACTGGTGAATACATTATGTGTTCAGAAAAAGGAACAAAAAGAATCAGACCTCTGGAGCAGCTGGAATCCTGTAAAAACTCTGACCAATCCCTGCCATTCGGTCCGAATAGAAAGAACCAATCAGATGCCTTCGTGTTTCGTCCTCCGTCTCTCTCTTCTACTGCGTGCACACTCGTCACATGACATTGTTCCCAGAAACATGGAGCACAAATGAAGATCTGAAGAGTCTTTCTGTTGGACAGGTGAGTATTTGTTGTTTTTATATCAGATGTGTGTTCAAGCTTGTGGGGGCGTGGCTTGGCAGATCCTTTCAATGCATGTGCGTAGACTGCGTCACTTCCTTCACTCGCAATCTTTACGACAGAACTGGGACGTGATATTTGAATGTAAACCGACCATACGACGTTTGTTAAATATTTGAACAACAATTTAAAAAAAAAAAAACACACACACAGAAAAAGTTTAAACCACAGCAAGACAATATATACAAAAACGGATCAATACAAAACATTGACAATAAAAAACCAAAGAGACAATTTAAAAATAAACAAAACATACAGTTCCAATAATTAGAAAAATCTTGGCAGCAGGTTTAGAATCCGCTAATTAATTATTTCTAAATAGCAGGCTCGATGTAGACACGGTTCACGCATGCATTGAAAGGATCTAAAAGGATCCAGCACTGACAGCAAACGGGAGGGGGAGGAGCTTAGTTATAGGAGGTCTCGCGAGCTCTAATAATGCTAGCTATCTAACATTGCGGTCTGCGCCCTTAATACTGCTAAGGTCTAAATACTTACAGTACTTTCCACTATGAATTACCTTTTTGCTTCTTTTTCATAATTCACATCCAGTTAAGAATAATATATATGCTGCACCACTTCTTAATAATAACATTCCAAAAAGAGAGGTGTTAAAGGGGCGGTATTATGAAAAATAATAACTTTTTGATGGTATTGCTACAGTGATATACATTCCTTTAGCCTCATTCAGAGGGCCAAACTTGCAAAAGTTCTGTTTTCTTCCTCCTTTGCTATTCCACATTTTGTAAAAAAGTCAGCTCCAAACGGGCAAGTTGGATTTTCCTCCCATTATGAGTCATAAGGCGGAAAGTCCTCCTCCTGACTATCCTGGCTCCTCCTACCCTACATAAGAATGTGAGCTCTTCCCTTTCAAACTACCTCAAAAACATAGAGAAGGAAGGTTGATATTACAGGTAATATCTTTACATTCAGTATATAGATAATCCTAAGCACAGGGGGAGTGCTCACAATCGGTTTCATTTTTAGCAGCTGTTATATCGCCTTGTATCGCCTTTATGGAATGATCTGAGGTGTTTGTGACCCAATGCGACGCAGCGGTTGAACAAAGCAATGGACTATCTTTTTAAATGGACTATTCCTGTGGTCAGAAATGGTGAGGACATGAAAGAGATGTAGCAGCTCGTGTGAGTGTTTGAAACAGCTGAAGCGCTCACATTCTATTTTTACTTATACTGTACATAAGCATTTGGCACCTTATCATTCATTTGCACCTAGTTATTCAGTATTACAACCTCCGTGTTTTCTGGATGAGTGCGTATAATTATTAATTATAGTGTTGTTTTAATTCATTATTATCACTAGTGCAGTGCCCGTAGCAAGTATGTCTTGCTATAGAAAAGAGGAAGGTTAAGTAGCTTTTTCATGGATGGTTTACATGGGAGCTTTAATTCCTCTTTAATTCAGAATGAAAGTTAAATCCTCTTTAAACTGACCTTGCAAACACTCAATTCCTAATGCAAATTGAATTCTGAGATACACACGCAGACATTTTTTTTTTTTTTTTTTTAGGATATTAGACCCACTTTAGTTGTTTTTAAAAGCCCTTTGTACAGTCACTCCTGTGGATTCTACGCAGATTTCAACTTATCCTGAGTTACCATGGCTACCTGTCAACATTGAGCTGTTCTAACTTATCCTGAGTTACCATTAGCGATGTCCCGATAAAACTTTTTCTTTTCCGATGTGATACCAATATTGCAACCTTGCGTATTGGCCAATACTGATATTGATCTGATATCAGCATGAACCATTTGGTTACATAAATGTTAACCTTCAACATAATATCTACAGTATTCTACAATTGAATAAAATAAATTTTAAAAAAATTGGGAAAAAAAAATTTAATCCGATATTCGTTGTCAGGCTAATATCGGACCAAAATCCAATATCAATACTGGATCGAGACACCCCTCGTTACCATGACTACCTATCAACATTGAGCTTGTTCTGCAAAGCTGTGTTTAAGACAATTTTATAAAAATAATTCATTCACGGCATCATTGCAGTGCAAACAAATTCGACGTTGCGCACCCTTGAATCAAGCAGCAGCCATGTTGAAAGTCTCAGGTCAATCTGAACCTGAATCGCAGGGATATTTGAGCCACAGACACACACACACACACACACACACACACACACACACACACACACACACACACACACACACGCACACGCACACACACACACACACACAGATTCCTTGCTTTATTGATAGAAGATTATTCTTGTTACTTGAATTTCCTTTGTATGTCGCTCTTTGGGGATAAATAAAGTTTTTTTTTTTTCTGATTCTGAAAAATTGCATAATATACTGGATCTTTAACTCAGCTTTGTGCAACATCTAAATGTAGCCAGCAGGGGGCAGTAGAGAAAGAGAGCGAGAGAGAGAGAGAGAGAGAGAGAGAGAGAGAGAGAGAGAGAGAGAGAGAGAGAGGAAACACTGATGAGTGACACACACACACACACACACACACACACTAACTCCGGACCTCAGTGCCTCAGAGGAAGACGTGTCTCCGCCTCGTCAGGTTGGTTAAAGCCTGTTTTCTCTCAGCTGGATGGCAGTGTTCAGTGTGTGTGTGTGTGTATGGATAAGTGTGTGTGTGTGTGTGGATAAGTGTGTCTTTACCGTCCCTGCTCTGCCGTGTTGTCTCCAGCCTCCATCTCTCTGTGACTGGGCTCACTTTGTGAAGTGGCCTCAGCGGCTCTGTGTGTGAAATGTAGACAGACTAAAACCACGGTGGATGAATGAACCTGGCTCTATAGTCTATTGTCTATGATCTATAATCTATAGTCTATATTCTCTGTCTGATTTCCTCAAACAAGTGCACGGTGACGCCGCAACTTGCGTGTTACGCAGCAGCAGTAGATCCTCCATGTGTTAGTGTCAGTGGTTCAGTCCCAGTACCGGGGCTGGGAGCGTGAAAATCGGATGGAAAACCATCAGCAGGCGCTGGAACTTAGAATGAGGATGTTGCATGTTCTCCCAGTGATTGCCTGTTTCCTACAGCTGTTGTGGTTCCCAGAGGTGTAAAGTGTACTGATATATTCTAGTACAAGTAAAAAGTAGCTCAATTAAAGAGTACTCAAAGTAAAAGTAACTTACTCGTTACTTTCACACCCCACGTTAAATAATAAATGTTGTCTCGGTTGCATACAGTAAACATCTCATGTATAAACTTAAAAAAAGGAAGAAACTAGGGCTGGGCAAAAAAATAAATAAATATCGAATTTGTTGATAAAAATGATTTTTATTTTGCAAATTTTTAAAATATTTTTTTCTAATTTCAATGTATTCCCTCATTTTGACTTGTACTTCAGAATTCTGTGTATGTCTTATTTGTATTTGAATACAATTTCAATCAAGTAACAGTACTTCTACTTGAGTAAGATATAGGGCTGGGCAAAAAATCGATTTAATCAATTTCTCGAATTTGTCGATAAAAACGATTTTATTATTTATTTTTTTCCATCACAGTTTTTTCGGACTTTTTCGCGTTCCGTCCTTGTGGGTTACCGTATCGCGATGTGATCCAGCCCCCTCTTTGTTTACATGTGTTTACCCTTTGAGTAGGCTATATGTGTGCCACGGGTATGTTAAATTTTTTATTCGCACTATGCTGAGATGCTAAATTATAATATCATATGCTATAAAATATGTAGTTTTCTGATTTCTTAATCAGAAAATTTAAGCTACTGTGAAGTTGCTGTTGCAATTTTGCTTAAAACTGGGCTAAAGCTTGAAATTGTTAAATAGCAGACCCTCATTTACTTTTTTTTATTACTAATTTTATTTTGGGATTATTTTATGCATTTTAACTCTTGAGGACAATCACAGCAATAAAGTTGCATTTTTGACAATATATCTGATGTCTGCAGTCATTTTTAAGTGCATTGGAATTTTTTTTTTTTTAATTGAATCGAAACTCAAATTTTACTTAAAAAATCTGAGATTTTTAAAAATCGCCCAGCCCTAGAAGAGACCAAATCTTGCACAACTGGTACTTAATTTATTTCCCACAAAGTCATTGGTATAAAATAAAAGGTTTGTCAAAATGTACAATTCTTTTTTATTTTTTATTTATTTAAATTTTTTAAATAAAACAACACCAATTAATTCAATTCAAATATTTTTTTACTCTAAAAAGGAGAAAATAACCTTCATTCAACGCTGTTTTGTTGACATGCGTTACGTTTAATCTGGTTGGTCGGCTATGATGTGATGCATTGAATTGTTGTCTGTTTTTTTTTTTATGTTTTGTAGTTTCACAATGTCCGTTGATCATTTTAACCCAAAAAATATATAATTTACTCATTAACGGTTGAGTGAAGAAATGTAAAAAAAATTGCTTTACTTCTTTTAATACCTACTTAAAATGACTGATTTAGAAATATACTGAAAAAAGTACAAGTACCCATAAAAGCAACTCAGTTACTCAACTTCCCCCAACGTCATACTTCCCCCAACATTAAACTTGCATGGTAGTTCATGGTTGTGCAGCGAGCTGTTCCCTTCAACCAGTTTCATGTTTGTTGAAATCCCTGCTGTAAATAAAACATGAAAAATCCTTCTCTTAAATGAGATTATTGTTTGAAGACTAATCTGAGGTGGTAAGGTAACACAGTAGCTAAATGTTTTTTTTTTTTTTTTTTTTTTTTTTTGTCACAGCATGAGTAAGCTACTCCTGGTTTGTGTATTGAATATATCAATATATTGCCCAGCTCTATTTTGGTGATATAGACAATTACAATATGGTATATAACTATATATTTTTTTAATTTATAGCTTATTTTGTGTTAAAATATTTGTTTTAGGAGTCGTTGCTGTTTCTGAGTGCGTCCCAATCCAGACCTTTCCCTAAAAAAGCCACACTACGGAACTCACTCACACGTGCTGTCCCTTAGAGGAGAAAAAGCCAGAAGTTGTGCAGCTGTTTGTTAATAAATGAGCCTGTGGCATTTTGCATCAGCAACTTTAACCCTGAATTGTCTTTCTGGTAAGACTTTATTTGAATTAAAATTATCAAGATTTATATCGTATATCGCCATTTTGTGAAAAAATATCAAAATATGAATTTTGGTCCATATTACTGAGTTTGTGTTGGAATAACAAACTAGAATTAAGGTCATTTGTTAACTTTTATTGAGAATGTTGTGGCTAGTTTAATGTAGATGTAGTTAAAATAATAAAAAACTGATCAATCGTGATTTTGTTATTGACGATAATGATTCATTTCTTATATTTCCACAAATGTATTATATTGTACCTTCTTCAAATTGTTCTAAAAACCAGGTAAGTCCTCCTAATTTGACTATTGAAAGATCCGTAAGTTGTGAATCAAAAGACAAATCAAATAAGCAGCTTATTGATGGTAAATGGAAGGTCAAACTGTATGTATGCATATATATATATATATATATATAGTTTAACTAGACACTGTAAATTGCCTGTAGAAGTAGATAAGTGTTTGGCACAGCTAGACCTCATAATGAACAACTCGGAAGGAAAAAATAAGAGGAAAAAAACATGAGTGAACTTAGCACCACCAAACATAAAGTCTTTCCCAGTGCACCTTGTTTGGACCATTGCTGCTTTGAACGATGGGAAGTCCCTGCAGGATTAATCACACACACAGGCTGAGGGAGAACAAGCAAACCATGAACAGGCTTGAGCATCTGTGACATTAACCCTTGCTTGAGTGGCCCATGCCTTATTGATGAATAAGAAAATCAATGTAAACTAACTAACTAACTAGTAGACCTAGATAAATTATAAATGTATTCATCCTCTGTGTCCACTTCACCCTCTACAAGGTCATTGGGCTCCAGTGGTGCCTGTCCCAGTACATCAGATAGAGACGAAGAGAGAGGGAAAATTACAAATGAAAGCATTAAAAATATGGGGTTTTATGTTTATTTTTGGTTGAAAATGATGATCATACTAAAAAATTACCAGCAAATACACACTAAATGAGAGAGAAATCCACAAGATTACTACAAAATACACAAAAATAACAGAGAAACATACAAAACGACAACAAAAGAACACACAAAAATGACAACAAAAACACACAACTTCCCTCACCATACCAGGTCGAGCTAGATCGGCTTTTGATAATCCTTTCTATCTATCCATCCCTGTCACTCATAGTGGTAGCCAGTTGGTCAGCAATACATCCCGTATCATCAGTCATTTGGTCGAAGTAGGACTTCTTCGGCCGCCCTTGTAATCTCTTTCCGTGGGATGGCCTCCACAAGATGACGTCTGCAGCCAGTTCCTTCTTGCTGCGCCAGCAGTGTCCGGCAAACCGCAGTCTTTGTTGTCGTATTGAGGTAGTAATGGGTGGAATGTTGTCATAGAGTTCTTTGTTCGTAGGATGGTCTTTCGAAGACCGGTTAAGAGCAGCACTGAGCATACGTGTTTAAGCACCATCTATCTTTCTTTCAAGTTTCAATGTCAGGGTTCATGAGATGGAACCGTATATAAGGACAGACTTTATAAATTTCTCTTTAACTTGTCGGGGAGGTCAGACCTCCAGATTTTGTCCATTCCATTCAGTGCACCCCATACTTTTCCAAGGTCTAATATTGACGTCCTGTTCGGTTGATGCAACTTGGCTGCCTAGATCTTTGAAATCGTCCAACTGCTAACACCGCTTAGGCTTTTCATGCTTGGTAGAATCACATGCATTCAGTTTTCTCTGCATTGACATATAGCCCGATTACTTTAGCTTCCTTCTTAATGCTATGAAGTAGTGCTGTTGAGTCCTTCAGGTAGTCTGCCACTACTGCTAGGTCATTAGCATAATCGGCATCTGTGATGTTCTGAGCTGCATGTCGTCTGCTCCTTTGTTCCGTAAGAGCTTTTTTAGCATGTCATAATGTTGTGCCAATATCGATACTAGTATCGGGGGTCTATGGCCACCCCGCTCCCCCTGGGGGAGAGGGGTGGCTTAAGGAACTGCTTTTTTTTTATTATTTCTTTTTCTCTAATCATCCAGCATCAACACACAGCATGTCTCTGCTCCTCTGGGCAACTTCTCAGAGAGCAAGTGCCCATTTACATGCCCTGTTAGCCACTAAAGTCATCTCTGTTGTGATGGAAACGCATGGATGTAAGTCTCATTGTGTCAACCCAACCTTAAACACGGGGCATACATGGCCTGGAAACAAAAGCACAGGGATGTCTCACATAGAGTCACTTTTATGAGTCCTCTGAGGACCATTTTCACAAGTGAGAAGATCCAAAAAGGTGTCAAGGAGATAATTATTCTTTAGTTTCTTGTGAGGAACTCTGACTTTCTAGATTAGAGCTTATTTATCCGTGAGGATGCAGGAGGTAGTGCTAATGCTAGGTTAATGTTAAGTTAGTGTTAATGCTAGGCTAATGTTAACACTCAGTTAGTTCTAATGTTAGGTTAATGTTATTGCTAAGTTGATGTTAATGCTAGGTTAGTGCTAATATTAGGTTAATGCTAATAGTAGGTTAATGCTATTGTTATGTGAATTCCAATGCTAGGTTAACGCTATTGCTAATGCTAGTTAATGTTAATTTATGCTAATGCTAGTTAATGCTAGCTAATCCTAGCTAATGCTAAGCTAATGCAGTGCAAAGCGGGCCAGCACCTGCATCCTCACTTGCATTTTCTTCAGGAAATGCAAATATTGTAGTTTATTTTTGTTACTGTTCTCTAGAATTTTCTTGTGAGGAACTCTGACTTTTTAGATTAGAGCTTATTTATCCGTGAGGATGCAGGATATAGTGCTAATGCTAGGTTAATGTTAAGTTAGTGTTAATGCTAGGCTAATTGTAATGCTAAGTTAGTTTTAGTGTTAGGTTAATGTTAATGCTAGGTTGATGTTAATGCTAGGTTAGTGCTAATATTAGGTTAATACTAACTGTAGGTTAATGCTATTGCTATGTGAATTCCAGTGCTAGGTTAACGTTATTGCTAATGCTAGCTAATGCTTGCTAATCCTAGCTAATGCTAAGCTAATGCAGTGCGAAGCGGGCCAGCACCTGCATCCTCACTTGCATTTTCTTCAGGAAATGCAAATATTGTAGTTTATTTTTGATACTGTTCTCTAGGATTTTACTTTCCTGCTTGTGACCGTCTCTGATTGGCTGCTACAAGCCGAATGCGTTGTTTCAGGTGCAAGTTTTGCTCCTGGAAAAAAAAACAAAAAAACAATACCAGTACTTGGGAACCTTCCATTATTGTTTTCTTCCCCTTTTGTAGCAGGATGAAAAGGATTTTGGGATGAAGTGGAGATGAAGTTTGTGTATGAATAAAAGAAAGGCAGAGAGGATGAAATGAATCCTCTGTGTGGATGGACAATGCAGCATAACTTCATGATACATTAGATTTGCCATTGTTCAGTCAACGGTGTTGCCAGATTGGGTATTATTAGGCACTTTGGCTGTCTATATATATATATATATATATATATATATATATATGAGGACAGCATAATCACACACTGTCACCCTATAGTTGGGCCTCTTCTCACCACCTCCTGAAGTTTGACCTTCTCTCATCTCTTCTCTGATCTGTTTCCCATCAGCTTTCTCTCTTACCGCTATTTTCTTCCACTCTTTCTCTGGAGCCTGTTTGTTTTTTCAATCTTTTGCACTCATTTTCTTGCACATGCAGCTAAACAAGTTCCCAATGTACTTGTTTAGCCTCAAGGGAAATTGAGTTCATGTTGTGTATTTTTCTGCCTTGATGTTTGCCCAACCCGCAATTTGTTCTTCTCTGTAAACTAATCTTAATTTTTTTTATATCAAAAAAAAAACCTGATAAGTTTACTCAAAAAGAAGTCATCCTAATCCATGATTTGTTGTGAATTATTTAATATAGCTAATTTTCTGTCTTATCGAGGGAATCTTTGGTATCTCTAGTATCTTGCTTCCCTGCACTCACTGCAGCTTGTGGATAAATTCATTTTGAATTCCAAATTAAATGAATGTTCCCCTGCATAATTGCTCCCTTTGCTATGAAGTTAATTAAAACAGGGCAGAGGTACTGTATACTGAAGATGCAATGGGAAGGTGTGACACAGCCAAAAAGGTTAAGGTGGGTGAGAAGAGATCTCAGAGGCAGTGATGCTGCCATGTGCTGCTAAAGATCAATTCACAGCATAAAATAACCCATTAATTGGCCAGGCTATTGATAGATGTCGATCAATCGGTGATAGCTCAAACTGGTCCAATTGATCGTCTGCACCGCTTTATCGGTCGGGTTCTGCTATCTATCACAGGCATTGGGGCCCCCTAGCGTATGCATTAAGTGACTCTAAAACAAACATGACAAAATACCTAAAAGGACAACTAAACCACACAAATACGATCCCCAAAACCATTAACAACAACAACAAAGTAACCAGAGTGACTCCAACGACACATAAAATTAGGCTTTACACGATCAAGTTTTTGGGCCTATCACCGATCAGTGCGTTTGAAAAAACGATCACCGATTTGATCATATGAATTCAGGTTGTTTTTTAGGTATCGACCAAATTTCTTCAGTACTACCTGATACAGATTCATGAAAAATCAAACGGTACAATGTTTCGGGACCTAAACGCAGCCTTGGGACTGTGAGGGAGTAGAAGAGTTGAAGAAATTCTATGCAGGACCTGAACATAACATTTGTTGTCAGTGTGTGGGTGCGTGGCCCTTTAACGGCGAATGAAATGATTGATGAAAAGAAACATGAAAAGACAATCACATATAACATGGGGGGACAGGAACGAGAGAACCGAGGAGCAGCCAGCAGCAGGGCGCCGCTCGACCAGTGTGCGGAGTGAGGGACCGTGTTTGACCGGAGCAGATCAATTATAAGCTGTATGCCGTTTTGGACTGAACCTGAGGATAGCTTCGGCCCTGAACAGCAGCTGCGTCCACTACAAGATAGTTGGAGATGACGCTGTGGAGACAGACCACACTGGAACTATGTGAAGCCTCCGTCAGCATTAGCATTAGGAGCAAAGACGTATTTCCTGACTGTGGCATCGCAAAACCCGCTGTTGCTTATAGTCCATATTCACAGCGGAGGTGGGGCGCACACGCGCACTTCTGTGTCCACCATCCCTTTGTTCTTTCCCGTATTAATGCTGAGAATGGTCATTATTCTAAATGCTGACATGAATAATAATATGGTGACATAATATTAATAATAAATAATTGACGATGTGGCCCTCGGATCAGACTAATTAGATTTTTGTGGCCCAGCTCTAATAAAAGTCAGTCATCTCTGTTCTTTATTGTTCAGGGTCAGAATTCCTTGAGTTTAAGTGAAAAAATATGTACATTAAAGTTTTCTGTTGATGTTTAAACCTCTTACAGTGTAAATGAAAGCGATACAAATCCCTCTGCATGCTAATTCTACGCTGCATTCCAGCTGTGGTGGTGCCACAACGCTCAGTGAACACTGCGTGAGAGGTTAGCCAGTTCTCTTACTCCGTGTTTGTCTGTTTGTGGTATTTAGCATCTCTCAGCTAAGAGCTTCTCAGAGCATCTTGACCCAGTCTAGGAAATGATCAGATGTTCTCTCACTCTGGAACCCATTACCACACAAGTGTTATGAGAGCATTGACAGGACTTTACTTGTTCAGCTATGGTTTATGGGTAAATCCTCACGCTATGTATGATTTATGACTCGTGTGCACTCGTGCTGCTGTGATTTGCACAATATTGATGTCATGTATGTTTATATTTCCCACTGAGGTTGACTGTCTCAATTCCACAGGAGCTGCTGCATGCTGGTGTGTAGCTCTGGACTAGGTGCTAAACTGAGGTTGTTTTCAGCTGTTACTCGATTAAAGCTTTGCATGCGTGAATGCTTGTGTTCACACCTTTTTCATCCCCTAAGGCTGGTTTTTATCAGCATAGGAATAGAATAAAAGCCTGATCTGAATGTTGACGGTCCTTCAGGTGTGCATCTGTGGCTGCGTACACTCCTCATACTGTCGTGTACACTCCTCATACTGTGGTGTACACTCCTCATACTGTGGTGTACACTCCTCATACTGTCGTGTACACTCCTCCCCAGATCAATGAAATCAGCAGATCATTTGTGCTTTGCTACCTGCTTCTGTCTGTATGTTCGCAAAAATCCATTTCTAGAAAACCTGGACCAGACTCATCATTCCATCATCTAATCTTGCATATTTGACTGAGATGCAAGAATTCCATCCAACAGAAATTCTGTCAGTTGAAATGTATCTTTTTCAAAGGTGCCTCTTCTTCAGTAAAAAATGTTGAGTAATTTTTTTATTTTTTTTGCTTTAGAAGAAGCTATGACCAAAGTAGTTGTAGTTAAGAGCCTTGGTGTTAAACATCATATACTGTATGACTCGTCACATCATTACCAAACTGAAAATAGCCCATTTGATACAGATACAAGTGATTGAAAGAAAAAGCAACCAACTATAGTAAGCCACTTTAAAAAAGAAATCAGAATCCCTTGATCGAGGTTTAAAGGTCCAGTATTATGCTGTTTTTCACCCATCTCCATTTGTTCTAAGAACCTTAAGAAACTCGCCTATTTTCTGGAGCTTTAGCCCTCTGAAAAGTCAATTTCATGACTCTTCTAAAAACAGGCTGTTTTTATTGCCTTCATGCATATGCATGAGTAGGCGTGTCTGTAGATGCTGTCTTTTGCTAGCCACACACTCTTGTTATTGTTTTCAGCCCAAAAAACTGCACATTACAGTAAAACACATGGCTATATAAGTGGCTATTGTGATTGTGAGTCAGACAAACACTGCTCCATGTGTGTGTGTTTATCACATCAGCAGTGGAGTCAGTCAGCTGCTTCAGCTGCTTCAAACACTCACCGTAGCTGCTAAGCCGCTTTCTTGTCATCCACTACTGATTACAGAAAGAGTCCATACAAATTGATAGTCCATTGTTTTGTCCAACCGCTGCGTTGCATTGGGTCACAAACACGTCAGATCATATCAATCTCACGCCTTGCAACAGTTTGTGCTTGGATATTTACAGTAGTGGCTCATTCAACAAATACCAAATAAAAAAAAAAAAATCATTTTTATAAGGAAAACGAATAAATACGTTTGGATGAACTATGGCCGGGCCCGCGGAACGTCTCCGCGCGGAATAGCACGTACCACGTTACCGAGAATTCAGTCAAATGACTCGGTTCCAGCAAGTGAAAAAAGGTCTGCGAGAGGCTCTTGACATCCGCTCATGGAATATCTGTGAAATTACAGCCCGATTCAACTAACATTAACAGAGGAGTAGTCATTTTAAAAATGGGGCCCTCGGGGGCCTTTGAAACGATATATCACGTGACTATGTTCCCATAAATTTGGAAATTACCGGAAATAAAGGTGGGCCCCCAGGCCCCATTTCAAATAAAAGGACTCCGAATGTCTCATCATATTCCTTCATAGAGTATTCATACCAAACTCCATTCCGATCTAACGAGAACTAATGGAGTAGTCATTTTAAAAATGGGGCCCCGTAACACGTAATGGGCCCCATTTATATATTGGTATATGCCAATGATTCGGTACCACCAATCGTTGTAATATGACTCGCAAATAAATGAAAAATCGACTTTAGTTTTTTTTTCTTCTTTTGGGGCCCCAAAAATCAAAAATGGGGCTCTGAGCGTCGATGCATACACATTCATAGATTATATCTACCAAATTTCAGCCCGATCCGCTCACGAATAACAGAGGAGTTGCGATTTTAACTAGTGTACACAACAACAAAAAAAAAGAAGAAGAAAAAGTGAGTTGCGTTTTGAGTCCGGTAGCCTAGCCTAAAAAGTCTAAATGGGTACACAGAATGAACGGCTACAACAAAATGCTAATTTAAAACAAAAACAGGTTTAACTAAATTTAACATCACTAATACTTAATATCAACTATTTCAAAAAGGCTATAGGCCATAACTTGATCTGAAATTGGTCCTTTAGCTTTTTTGTGCTTTTATTTACAAAGTAGTTCAGAAATGCAAAAGTGCATCCAGGGAACTTTCACAATTCACATTGTTAATGAAATGAAATTGCTGTCTCTTAACATCCAATGATGTTTTGTTGATTTGTTAATGTGGGACTAGACTAGAGTTTAGGGAAAAGATACTATTCCAAGAAGAATGCCGTATAATTAATGTACGGCCGGAGATTTAGGATTTGAACCTATTCTGTCATGATGCTCTCATAGGCACATAGCAGCAGTGTTTTTCCTTTGGGACTATAAGGATACCTCCTGAGAGAGGAGAACGAGTTCAAGTCCAAGGCTTCTCATAACATGCCAAGGTCAGGAGCTTGTTCACACTCTCTGACTTGTTCACATACAACAACATTTGAATGAAAGGGAGCAGAAAGAAGCATAAACTCTCTTTGCTATGAAGTTAATAAGAAGACGCAGAGATATACAGTAGATGGGAAGGTGCGACACAGCCGAAAAAGGTTTAGGTAGGTAAGAAGAGACCTCAGAGGCAGTGCTGCTGCCATATGCTGCTAAAGATACATTTACAGCATGCAATAACTAATTAATTGACAAGACTATTGACAGATGTTGATAAATTGGTGATGGCTCAAATCGACCAAATGAATCGTCTGCACCGCTTTATCTGTCGGGCTCTACTTTCTATTGCAGGCATTGAGCCTCTCCAAGACTGTATACACAAAGTGACTCCAAAAACACACCTAAACCACACAAAAATGACTCTAGAAACAAAAAAACAAAAAACACTAAATGACTCCAAAAACCCATAAAATGACAGAATAATAAACAAAAGGGAAGGAAAAATACACAAAAATGATGCCAAAAATCACAAAACGACAACAAAAAACTCAAAATGACTCCAAAAACACCTAAAATGTGAAAGAAAACAGGAAATAAGAGGAAATTACAAAATGAAAGCAAAAAAAAGTCCTAAACAACAAAAATATGCAACACAAAAGAGAGAAAAATAGTTACAAAATGACAAAAAAGTACACAAAATGCCAAAAAATGTTTGATTATTTCCTGTATTGCTGCTCAGATGGGTCATTATTCTAAATGCTGAAATGAATAGTAATAATATAAATAAAATTATGACATAATAATGATAAATAATTGACATTGTGGCCCTCGGATTATACAACATCAATTTGATTTTTGTTGCCCCCGCTCTAACAAAACTTGGCCATTTCTGTTCTTTGTTGTTTGGGGTTTGAATTAATTGAGTTTAAGTGAAAAAAAATATCTACATTAAAGTTTTCTGTCCATGTTTAAAGCTCTTACAACATTTTTTTTTATTCCATTTCTCTCTTAATCTTAATTATTTCATTCAACAAAAACATACAACAGCATTTAAATGAAAAGGAGCAGAAAGAAGCATACACTTCTGAAATCTTCCCCCTATCGAAACAGGAAAAAACAAAACGATAACTGAATAATTTAGAAATTTTTTATTCACTTTTTTACTCAACAAATATAACTTTATTTACAATGGTTTAACTATGTTCATATGGATTTGTTGGGTTTTTCTTAAGAATTTAATATTTTGATAGCAGTTTGAGATGTCTATTGTCGTAATTTGTGATAAGAAAGTTGAATTGAAACCATTAACAAAGACGTTACCGTCTTTTATTTTCTCATCATATTCTTTCACTTTCTTCTTAAATACTATCATGGTTTAGATTTTGTTTTTCATATATATATGTATTCAAAATTTTTTCAAAGTGCTCCCCTGATTGAAATTCACATTGTAGCAGTTCTGTGTCAATAAAAGAATCTCTTCCTTTCAAATCATGGCTATTCTCTTTGAGAATTTCTTTTGAATATTGGTTGGTAAAACTTTCTGTTGAGCCTTGTATATAATTTTCAAAATGTGTATTCTACTGGTTTGTCAAATGTTAATAGGTTTAACTGTACAAATATTGGGTTTGCAATGATCTCTGTATCCACTCACATTGTTGACTCACAGCTTCCTTCTGCAAAATGAAAATTGGACTGTTATACGTCTTAGATGACTTCACATTTCGATACAGTAGCTCAGATATGGAGCAATCAGTGAATTATATAGAAGATACATTGCATTTTTTTTTCAAAATGCAATAATTCCATTACCTTTCACAACACACTGATAATAGTTACGGTAATTCCTTTCCTTTTTACTACTTTGTATGCTCACATTTTCCAGTTTGCATTGCTTCCTCACACAGAGACCAGCAGCCTCAGCTTTCATCTACAGTAAATATCTAACATACAGTAGATCCTCTGGCTCAAAGCCCCTGTAGACGTCATGGTAAATCTCCATAGAAGCCTGACGGGGGTTTAGGCTCATATCACCTAGTTAAAAAAAAAACAAAACAGATCATAATCACCACCATAGCATACTGGTGGTTTTTTGTTTTTTGATTGTTTTTTCTACGTTGTCTGCACATGCTGTCAAAGGTCAACACTATAAGACGTGTAATCTTTTAAAAACAGCAATGCATGTGTTGTTATTGCAATTAAACAAATGGCTGGTGTTCTTTTCATCGCTTGTCAGAAATGTGTTATACAGTATTCATGTGTGGAAGTTCTAAAGCTATGGTTTAAAGATCATGAAAGCTGAATATGATTAAGGTATTTGTTCTTGGCTACATGATATGATAACTTTCACTTTTCATTTTAGTTTTTTGATGCCCTTTTAATGAAGTTTTATTTATTTTTTTATTGTTTATTTATCAGGTCTTTTGATTTGTAGTCTGATTTTATTTGACAAATTTGATGTGGAATTAAAATTTCAATAATTACTGTTGATTAAATCAAGAATTTGTGAACTAAAATGCTTATATTAACATTTTCCACTATTCCCGATGACTATTAATCGTCTCATCATTTCACACCACAATAACTTGTCCTTACATAACAGGTTGTAACTGGTAGTACTAGCTGGCTTTTGTCCTTCCAGCATTTTTTCAGATTTAAATTTTTTATCAAAAATCTAATCAATTTCTTAATAGCAGTAGTTCGGTCTGGCTCTGCTAAATAGAGGATCGTTTTTTACAAATAGAAGAGAATCCTTTAGGGATGAAACGATTCACTCAACTCCCGATACGATTCGATTCACGATACCGGGTTCGCGATACGATTCTCTCATGATTTATTTTAGAAAATAAGACTGTAGACAAGTGACTAAAAAATGTTCATTTTTTTTCCTTCATAAATAAAAATACTGTACTGTTTTCTTTTATCTTTTCATTGTCAAAAGAATCCCTTGATTAACAAAAAAATAAATCCTAAATGAAACAAATAAATAGTACAAATGAAGGCTTGGGGAAGCCAAAATTCTTCCACACTTCTGATTTAAAACACGGTAGTGCGTCCTGAATTTCAAATTCTAAATAGATAGCGCCATATGCTGTAAAAAAAAAAAAAAAAAAATTAAAAATACTGTACTGTGATTCAATTTAAGAGTATCGATGTGAACCGTGACACCTTTGAATCAATTTTTAACTGCTTCACGATTAATCTTTACTTCCCTATTTTCTTGTCATTGCACAAAGTACAACAAAATTGCACATGCCCCTCCCACAACATTCTAGCACACTTCAAAGATTCAAGCCAGACAGACACAGTTATCATAAAAACAACATAAGGTACGGTAAGTCTGTCGGAATAAAAAGTTCATCAGTATAAAAGTACATGGTATAAAATATTAGAAAAGATACATTTAATTGAAAAATGTCTTTTAATAATGACAAAATATGTGTATTAAGCCAATTAAATGTATAAAAACTATCTAAATGTATTATTTATTATTTTTCTTTTTTTATAAGGCTGCCTGATTATCATTTAAAACAGGATATGGGATGAAGACTGTGTTCACAGCTGGATTAACGCAACAACAATCACGGAGACATAACAACATGATGTGAAGACGGCCATATAGGGCACATAGTTTTCTTCCACAGAGATTTCTTCCCAGCTTGTATTTGCCACAGGTTGTTTTTTTTTTTTTTTTTAGCTCAATCCTACAAGCTATGCTGCTGTGTCTACAGATCCAGGTTTCCCTTGGCATCCGAGAACAAACATGAAGGCATGCTGTGGGTATCTGAGATTCAGACAAACTGTTGTGCTGAACTCTTGATTTGAGTTTGTGGCAGATTCTCCATCTGTAAACCAACTGTTCTATCCTGTGATCACATTTCTTTCCTCTGTGTCAGTGTGCCTAGCTCTTATCTCACTGCCTGCTAGGTTGAACTTGAGAAAATCATGGTGTATAGAAAGAAGAAGGGTTTTGTTTATGGCGTACAAGCTGGGTGTAATGTTTTTGCTGTGTCGGTTCTTTTGTTGTCTGGAGGGCGTGTATTTCGGACTATTCTCACTGGATTCTGTGCAACAGAAATAATGCACAGGAAATACCAAGTTTTACAATGAGGAGTGATCCCGGATGTAGGAATTGCTCTAATTGTGCTGCTTGTTTATAAGAAGCCATGCAGTTCAAGCGTGACCAAACCCCAAAACCACTTTTTTTTCTACTGAACATAAATGTACAGTATTTGGGTATGATGTAGGGCTGAACGATTCTGGAAAATAATCTAATTGCGATTTTTTTTTTTCAACAATGCGATTGCGATTTAATATGCGATTATGTTTTTCTAGGGTCTCTTATCATGTATTTTTCAATGAACACAAGCAATAAATCAGTCTGTTTAATAATACACAATGTCAGATTTATTTAAACCTTAAATAAATATAAAATATACATTTTAAAGTACAGATTACAACAATAAAGCAAACAAATCTGTGCCTTTATCGCTTCAACATATCTAACACGCTTCACGTTTCATGAAACATGTAAACATGTGGACTGCACTTCTCAAACACTCTCAGCACAAGAAAAAATAAAATAAAAATTGCAGCCTTTGCGATTAGAAAATTGCGTTTTAAGATATCGCGATAATATCGCAGATGTAATTAATCATTCAGCCCTAGTATGAAGCAGTGTTGTTGATTGGTCTTTGTCCAAATCTTGACATCATTTGGCATATTTTGTTGTAAAAATGTAAGAATGACTGCCCTTTATAGGTTGAAACCAAGCTATTGCAGTCAAATTGGTTCGTGACGTTTTGGTAGTTTCTACAGTGTTGGCCCCGCCCCTCCTACAAAAGCTATCACCTGTCGACTGCAATCTGTGGCGAGTAGGTTAGATTGAGATAATTGAGAATAAAAAGATATAGTGAGTAGTAGGCCTGGGCAGTATTTTGAGATTTCTATTTTGGCAATATGGAAAATTACAATATTGTCTCTCACAATACATTTTTATTTTATAGCTTATTTTTTATTTAAAACTCGTTTTTTTAGTCTTTACTTTCAATACTTCTGAGAACTGCATGAAATGCACAGTTCAATGAATTTCTGTGCGCATCCTAACCCAGAACCACAGAACTCACTCACACGTGCTGTTCCTGAGGGGAGAAAAAGTCAAATTTGGCACCTATTGAACAGCATTTTGCATCAGCAAATGTAACCTAAAATAATCTTTCTGATAAGACTTGATTGAGTTTAAAACATCGAGATTTACAGTATATCGTATATCGCCATTTTGAGAAAAAAATATCGAGATATGAGTTTTTTTTGTCCATATCGCCCAGCCCTAGTGAGTAGGTAGTTAGCATAGCATTAAAATGTTCTTTTTAGAGAGTTTATAGTATTAACTGGATGTGTCGTAACTCCTCAAGCCCCGCCCATAGTCAAGTAGATTTTTTTAATTTCAGCCAAAACCTTGTTGTTGTGTTTCTCTTTAAACTGATGATGAAAACCTCCTGCTGTTGATTTTCTGTCTACTGATGGTCATAAAATGTAGCTACCAAATGATGTGAGGCCATTATTGGCCTATAATGTTTTAGTGTGTACTGTAGGTCATGCTGATGAGTGAAACGTGCTCTCTGTTTCCACAAACTCATTGAGATGTATGGCTGGCGGATGGACATGAATTACATCATTCTAATGACATTGTAGCCACAGCAATGAAAGCGTGGTCTGAGGAATGCTCTCCTCGGCTGTTTTCCTTTCCCTCTGTCTTTTCCCTTCTGTCTCTGTTCACATTAAAATAAGCTGCACACAATTACCCCATAAAAGGGGGAAATTGTCTTTGAACCCTCTGTCCCGAGCCAAAAATATCCAGATTTGACCTCATTTTATATTTGGCTTTTACCACAAACAACGCCCCAACCTGTAATCTTAACAATAAAAAAAAAAAAAGTCTAGCCACCATGCTTTCGTCGGATTCTACCCTAGTAATTTTAGCTGTGGCCAGTACACACACTGGTAGGGTGGAGGCCGAACTGGCACTGGGTTTATGACCAGTCTGGGCTGAAGACTGACAGCGTTCCCCTTTTGGTAGATTATAAAGAAATAATCAATGGTGGGTAAATTGCTGTCGTTTGTATAGTAATAAACATAAGTGTTCTTTTGAGGCATCATTGAGGGTCTTTCACATTTTTTAAGTGAAAATCCTCAGTTGTGTCAGGCAACACTGAGACCTGACTGAGTTAAGCTAGGTTGATGACGTTATGGGTGTGGCATATGGTTAAAAAAAGATGATGTAGCCGAGTGATAAATAGTAGGGAGGCAGTGAAGGGTAAGACGCTAAGGTCTGAGTAAATGAATGGGTGAGCTCAGTGTTGGGGCACAGGGCTTCTGTGGGGGTTGGAAAGGGTGTGTCATGTGTGTAGCGGAGGTTGGTCCAAAATGAACACTAATCCAACCAGAAGCATTTCTGAGACCAAACAACAGTCTGACACAGGGGTGGACTGGCCATCTGGCATACCGAGCATCATCCCGATGGGCCGTCGACCCAAAGTGGGCCGGTGTGGTCCACTACTTTTTTTTTTTTTTGGACGAGTGAGTAGAGGCAGACATGGTAACAGGTGGCCAAAGATGGTTCAAAAGTGTCGAGAACATAGCAAGAAAAGAGTGAAAAGTGACTAAAATGGGCCAAAAGCAGTCAAGAGTAGCCAAAAAATGGGGAAATGAAGAGGCTTTAATGTGCAAAATGTGGCAAACAATACTAAAAAGGGCCAAAATGTGGAACAAAAAGAGGCGAAATGTAGGGTAAAAAGGAAACAAGTGGTATTTATTGGGCAAAAGTTAGCTCATTTAGATGAAAAGTGGCAAAAAAAATTCAAGAAAGGACAAAAAATGGATAAAAGTATCAAAGAACGTGCAAAAATGGACAAAAAATATGAAAAAAAGACATATGTATTAGCCAAAGGTAGCTAAAGTCTAAAAAAAATTGTCAAAAGGTGCAAATATGGGACAAATGAAGTTGCAAAATGGAAATCGGTAAAACGGGGTTGAAACGTTTCCCCCTGGGGGAATGATAATTAAAATTAAGACATAAAGAGCCACATGTTGAACATTAATAACAGCTTCTACGTGGTGTCACTGATGATGTAGTGGACTGGTCTGGACACAAAATGCCAGGGCTGTCCCAGTCCATGAATGATTTTTAATATGAGCGTCACGAGAGAACAAGTAACGAGTTTGAGCAGGATGGTGCGTCTCCGTATCAACGTGTGATACTGTTGGTGATCAGGTGACTAACGCTTTGCCTTGTGCAGACAGCCTTTCAGCGCAGCCTTCACGAAGCAGGAAGAGGAAATAAAAAGTGTTCTGGTGAAAGCGGGTGCTGAAGCCACCCAGGAGATGTGTGTGTGTGTGTTTGCATGTATTTGTGCCAGGGTTGTGTGATGCAAAGCCACAGCTGGGAGGGGTGTGGGCTGTGTGAGGGGACGGACAGACAGCTGGTAAGGCCAAGGGTGAGTGTGTGTGACAGCCACACTGACTCCTTTGTTCCCACTCACTTGTGCCAGTCACAGCGAGTGAAGTGAATCCTTTCATTGCACCTAGAGCAGATACATAGACTAAGTGTCTGTGTGTGAAGAGGGCAATGGCTGCATATTTCCAAAAGTAAGCCAATAACCATCTTCTATAATGTCAGTGCTCCTGTAAACTACCTATTACGCTTGTGATGATAGTCATCAGTGCTAACATAATTGTAGCAGCGGCAACATTGAGCAGTGCTCCGGTTCAATGTTGCTTAGGTAGATGTTTTTTTATTTATTTTATTTAGTGAGCCACAGAACTTCTTTGGCATTTATAAAGCCTAGTTGTGCTACTTACTGCTACAGCTTGGCTTGGAGGAATGATGATTTACGCTGCAATATGACTGTTAACCACAGTGAAGCCGTCCTATATGAAAATAATTACAGTAGTCATTTAAAAACCATGTCTTTGGACAAATCAAGTAAAGCTGGACACATTTGGCACTTGTATGTTGTCGTTGGAAACGCTTTGTACAGGTAGTTGAGTTGTTTTATAGAGTTCTGTTCAACTGTGAGAAGTTTTTACCAAACCATGTCTGCATGTGGTTCTTCGTTCCTCTGTGTCTGTAACACCCACTTGTTTGTCATTGATGGCCAGTAACAGAGGTGGTTAGTCCCCTTCATCTTGTTTGTTACACTATGGCGCTAATCCTCCTGCTCTTTAAGACACGCCCTTCTTTCCAAAGAGTAAGAGTGGGCAAGTATACAATACAGTAGTCCCTCGTTTACATTCTAAAAATAACCCGCAATAGGCAAAATCTGCAAAGTAGTCAGTTTTATTTTTTTTACACATATTATACATGTTTTAAGGCTGTAAAACCCCTCACCACACACTTTATACAGATTTTTCTCCTCTCAATGGCTCTTGTGTCCTCCCAGGCTCGTCCCCCGGTAATACCACTCTCTCTCTCTCCTACTCACCCGTGTCCTGCAGCTTGGTCTCCTTCGCGTCTCGTATATAAACGGTGCAGCCGGCTGTGGCTGCTCCAATGTGCAACTTCATACCCGTCAGAAGTAGTTCCAAGAAACAATCCTGTGTTCTCCGTAGTAATAAATGAAAGGCGGAGAAAAGCAATCCAAAAACCGAGACAAGGAAGAAAATCAAAGGAACCAGATGGGATCTAATGTAAACGCTGCACCGGAGTCACGTCTGGTGCCGTCACATTCAACCAGAAATGGCTGCTCTCCAGGGATTGTATTTTCAGGTAAGAATCATGCAAACAAGCACTTCAAATGTGTGGTTTTAAAAAAAATAAATAAAAAATGTGCACAAATTTTGTTTATTGGTAATAGACTTAACATATTTAATGTTGTAGACATTTCCACTACAGCTACTCTTTAAGTCTGTTTGCCTGTTTAACAATGGCTGTGTCCCCATGTGCCTCCTACCATTAAAATGGGGCCTCGTCTTTCTTTCTCAAAGTTGGACGTTAAACCCTAATTTCCTATCACCTTTTTGCCTCTCTGGTGATTTTTTTTTTTGTAGAGTTTAATAAACCTTTTTAGTGCCTGACTTCCTCCTCTGAGTATCATTTAGTTCAAGTAGGACGAGTAAAAATAGCTGTGAATCAATCCCAAATGTTCTCAGGCTCTTCCTGCATGTTGATCTAGGCTAGCACAAACCAACAGGGGATAGAGCGTTCAAAGCTGGGCAGAAGAACTGGCAATCTGGCTCTTCAGCAGAGGGCGTGTTCATTAAATATGTGTCTGGTGGCAACGAATCGGGCCTTGACACGGTTTAAAAGCAACTAAAGAGCCAGTGGTGGATTATGGTTGGTTGAGTTATGATGATGATGATGATGATATGACCTTTCGGTCATTATATGCTTCAGTGGAGATGGTAATCCTCTGCGTTATTGAATTTAGCTAAGTGGAGACCATGTTTCCATCAAGAGTACAGTACAGTACATAGCATGTGCAGAGGCAGCTCATGGCAGGAGGAATTATCGATCCTAATGGTGTGTCGCATACATTCCAGTGTGACTCGATGACTGATGCACACACGATGCCAAAACTGTGAACCACAACTGAAAGCAATATCATAGGTTAACATTATCCCTTAATCTAATAATGTGCTCATATTCCTAACACAATAATGCTGCATGATTCATTTGTTTATTACCTTAATGTGATAAGATTCTTGCTCAGTGAGAGTAATTCTGTATTTGAGGTCAGCTGCAGGTATTGTATCTCTATTGGATTACGTCTAATGACTGCATTGTGTGCATAGCATGACCTGTTTTTCTAAACAAGGCAATATTATGGAACAAAATCAAAATGTGCTTTTGAGGCAGAGGTAAAGTCTTGTCGAATGTAAGAAGAAGTTCCAAAATGACTCCTGAAATGTCATAGCAGTCGATGTAGGAGGAAACTGTAATGAAGCGCTTGTAGGAACTCTGCTGTAAGATTCAATATTTGTGTAGACGGCTTCACACTGGGGTGACCTTGTCTGATCCGAGCACAGCTAAGCCCTAGGGACGGGCCATCAGTTTCATGGGAAACTTTGCCCCGCAATGCAAACACTTGAGTAGTGAAATGATCACAGTTATGGTGTTTATAAAAACTCTACTGGCCTCACTGTGAGAAAGCAATCCCGGTTTATCCAAACATTGAACAAATTGCAAGTTTGGACTTGGACTTTTCCATTTAACCCAGTAGAACAGTGGTTCTCAAACTTACTTACAAACTTAAGTACCCCCTTTTTCTTACTTTTCTATCCAAGTACCTTTGTCCGACTACAACATTTTACTCCGAATTCTGTGAAAAACTACTATAGTGCATAATGATGGAATGAATGAGTGTTTTGTAACACTTGTTTTGTAAAAAAGTGAAATTAAATAGTATTTAGTTCTTCCTGAATAGGTTTATTTTGTAGTTATTTATTTTGTTGTTGTTTGTCTGTTCTTTTTTATTATTCAGTATATTTTTCTCTTATTTTGTGTGTTTTTGTTGTCGTTTTTGTGTGTATTTGGTATTTAGATTATTCTCTGTGTTTTTGCCTTTTAGGTGTCGTTTGTTTTTGTTTTTATTTTTTGTCGTTTGGTATGATTCTCTGTTATTTTGTCTACGTTGTAGTGATCTGGTGTATTTTTCTCTCATTTATTGTCTTTGTTGTCGTTTTTTGCGTGGCTGGTAATAGTATTTTTCTCTCTTAGTACGTGTGTTTTTTGTGTATTTTGTTGTTGTTTGTCTGCTGTTTTTATTATTCAGTATATTCTTCTCTTATTTTGTGTGTTTGGTAATATTTAGTATGATTATTATTGTTAACTAAAACTTTATAAAATGCCATATTTTTTATGCTTTTATTTGTTAATTTTTTTTCTCTTTCTCAAGTCCCCCGTGTAGTGCTTTTGCGTACCCCTAGGAGTACACGTACCCCCATTTGAGAAACACTGCAGTAGAGCACACTGGTTTATAGGCAGAGGGTAATACGCTGCTGAAAAATCTCTCTCATATTAATCAGCTATTAAGTTACCTAATAACCCGGGGATGCAACTTTAACGCTTTATTGGGCAGTTTTTAGTTTATCAGTTCATTCATTGAATGATTTAAACCCAGAGGATAGCCTTCATTTCAGCTGTGCTAAGGTTGAAGTGCGCAAACGCATCAATCCATATGAATGAAAAAACAAACATGTTTACCACTGGAGACCCACACACTCCTTACTCAGCCTCTAATAAATCAGGTTAGCAGGTTAAAAAAAACTTTCACATTATTACCTAAAAAGGCTGTAAATGTAATTTCAGTATTTCTCTCTTTAATCTAATTTAATTGGTGTATCAGTCTCGTACTGTTGTACAACTAGGGCATGCACTTGAATTCCATCTTTATTAGGAAAATGTTACATTTCGTCAGGGTTGGGGTCAATTACATTTTTTAAAGTTGCAATTACCCATGTTCAATTACAATTCAATTATGATTACATCCAATTACAACTAAATTACAATAATTTTTTTATCCTCAGAAAATCTATATAAATCACATTCTCAATTACTAAAGTTCAATTACAATCATTCAATTACTGAGCCTGAAAACAATGACCTAATAAAAATTAACCTTACTCTTGTGTTAGCTTTCTTTTAGCATCTCTTATGATAACGGGTCCTAAATTGCTGTAAAATACACTAAAAACAAATATCCATCATCTGATTTTTTTTTTTTTTCCCTTCATTGGTTACATTATTAGGCTTCCTAATCAATGAAAATATAGGTTTTTAATATTTTTGGTGTCACTAAACCCTGCATTTAGTTCTACTGATGCTTCTTCTCAGATGTTCCTGAAAATTGGGGAATTAATAAAGGATTTTGTCAAGTATGAACTAAAGCTAGGCGATATATTGAGTTTTTAACAGATATTGATATATTTATTTAGGCGATATAGCATAGGACTATATCGTAATATCGATATAATTCACATGACATTAAAAGTTTCTTCCGTAGAGCTGCTAGTAAGCCTTTTTCACCTCTATCTGTCCCTCTGATCGCAACCGCAACAAACCACGCTGAAAGCTTCGATGGAAAATTCTGTCCTTCTGGGAGAAAAACCTAAAAAAACAAACTTGAATTTCATTTTTTAACAGGAGTATTTTAAAAGATATGTAAAAGCTTGGTATTGAAACGCTGGTTGTTAGAAATCTCTACAAATTGATAGAGGTAGTTTTTATTTTATGTATTTTTTATGTTGACAGACTTTGCAGTGGGATTTATTAGATTCAGTTAGTGAAATTTTTCATCTTTTGGGGAAACATTTATTGGTGGTCACATGGTTTCACTAAAACATGAAACCAGCAACTTGTAAGGCACGTGTTGCCACTCCCTTAGCAAAATTTAATTGGCAAGTTTAAAAGACCCGTAGAAATGATCTGAAACTGTTTCCCAGTAGCAGTAGCCTACCACATTGCTAAATACACGGTCCCCACAATAAGAAAGTCTATGACAGGTATAATGCTCAGTAAAACACTGTGTACGCGCTGTAGAGAGTGTCCGCAGGTCGATAACGTTGTAAACAGGACTCAAAACAACTTGTTTATTATTTCTTTCATGTATTTTTAACGTTTATTCTCTTATTTGTGATATAAGTGGCTGTAACCAAAGCAATTTACCCCTGGGATTAGTAAAGGAATTCTGATTGTTACCGTCACACCCAGTACAACCCAGGAAGTAGATAGGTCTGACTGAGTGCGTGCGTGTGTGCGCATGCTAGTAGTGGCAACTGTTTATATATTATGTATCTGATAAATGCACAATTTTTAGTAATAATAAATAAATAATTGATAGTATGATAATTTAAAAAAAACTGTACAGCACTGTGGTCATCTGAAATGTTGATATTGTTCACTACACCTCTGTTAATAAGGTACAGGTACGCTATGCTGTAATAGTTACAATTACATCACAGAGAAAACATCAATATATATTAAGTTGCCATTCTGGTTCGATTTTACGCATCAAAGCATTATCTCAAGGCAAGGACAATATATCAAGATATATATCGTATATCGTGATATAGCTTGAAAATATTGATATTAAAAATGAGACCATATTGCCCAGCCCTAGTATGAACCCTATTAAATACTTTTTTTTTCTAGAGTGTGTAGTCCTCTACTTCTCTTTTGCTTGTGGTTGTAATGTGCATGTTTTCCACAACAACCTCTGTCTGCTACCTCCTTTTCCTGCTGTCTGAGTGGTAATTTTAGCATTTTGAGGAAGTGGATTCTCACGCTGCTAAACACACTGTCTGCTTGTAACAAAACAACTTGTTTTTGGTAGTCTAGTTTTAAAAGGCCTGTTATGAGCATGCAGATTGTCTCGTGTTCCCATCAGCGCTTGAACGAACCAAACCAACAGCTGCATAAATGCAAGGTATTGATTTGCCCTGCAGGAACTGGTCGCGTAACTACAGCCCTAATGGGTTTTAAAAGACAAACGTTAGCTTACGTTTATGTGGTTGTTTTGCCTTCGCTAAAAAAGCGCTCGGCCAGGGTATGAGGGGGTGTGAGACGCTCAGATGTGCTCGCTGCTCTCTTAGAGTAGTCAAGGTCACTTCATGATGGAGGCGTTTTTGCTGCTTGTGAATGAAGAATGCAGAGCCGGTCCCTCCTTGTGCTACACAAAGCCTCCTCCGACACAACCACATACTCGCATACAAACAGGCTACACAATTAGACAATTGCTCTATAGACCTGCTTCTCTCCACCACTGCCCTCTCTAACTACCGTAGTCAAACGGTGTCCATTAATGCCCGCCTCAGTCACGTGACCTGATGAGGCTTTTGTGTAGAGGTCTGGTGAACTTTTTCACTCCTTGAGGCGTGACCTCACTTTGTCCTGTCATTGTTGTCTGCAGACATCTCTTTTCAAACCAGTCCCCGTTACTGTTTTTCTGCTTCGCACACTGTTTTTGCCTTTGATTAAACACGAGTCAGTTTGTTTCACTGAGCATTCGATTCCAGTGTTTCCCTTTAAATGCTCAGCCTTCCTTTTGTGCCAGCTATGTAAGTTGATTACACCAAAGATCCCATGGGTCAGCAGTCAAACCAGCCTTTGTGGAGTCTGGGGGAAACGCATAATGGCATAGCTGACATTTTTATCTTCCTTCCCCAAATGGCTGAGGTAACTTAAGGTTTCGAAAGAAAAGTGCAGTTCTATGCCTCTAAGTTTGATCAGGATAAGCTTTCTGGTGAGTGGTTGAATTTTCTGAATTTCTGCCTCTGCGAAAGAGAGAAACAAAGAACCTCATCTAGCCTTTTAATAAAAACAGACCCTAATGACTTGTTAATTGTCAAAAGTCAGCATGCACGCCATATGGTGGATTGATTGCTACCGACGCAGCGAGAGTCCAGAAATCCCTGCAACTTTAATGTTTGTGCTGCTGTAGAGGATTTTTTTATTTCTTTATTTTATCTCTAAACTTTGGTTTTGTTTTTCTTTATTACATCGGATCAAGCAGTATTTTGTGATCTGAGAGCTCTGGGTTAGTTTTTGATGGGGAAAAAAAACACTAAAAACAACAAGGCGTACACAATGAAGGGTGAGTGTTTGACCTGGATAGGTGTCGTCTGAATGGGGCTGCGAAGCCTACGAGCAGAAGGTCACGCTTCCACTGACTCACAAAGCCTCTGGGGCTTTCACACTGTCTCACACACACACACACACACACACACACACACACACACACACACACACACACACACACACACACACACACACACACACACACAGCAGTAGCCTAACTGGCAGTGAAAAGGCTTACAGGGTAAACACCTAAAAGTGTGCCTCTGTTCTGTTTACAGCTCTCTCTGCTGACCTTGATGCTGACTGATATTGAGTTATGTAATGGGGGACGGCACAACACTTTATTTTTGACTACTAAAAGTAAAAGGGATTGTGTTTGAGCGTGTTGCAGTGTCCGTTGTGTTGTGTTTAGAAAAGCACAACATGTGTAATAGCCACGTTATGCAACACCCTTGAGTGCACACACTGTAAAGTGCAGGGGATTAAAATATACACACTCAGGTACTGTAATGGTTCCACTAATGTTTTGTAAGCTCTGGAATATTTGAAAATATCATGTATGTGAGGTATCGGTCAGTGAGTAATTATGATGCTGATCGTGTGGGGATGTTGAATGCTGTTTTAGTGTAGTGTAGTGTTACTGCTGCTCATAACGTCCTCATTCGTTGTCAAGTTCCATTCATATTCATTTTCTAACAATTCTGTTTTGTTCTGAATTCCATCATTGTTGAAAATGTATGTACAGTAGTTTATGGATGCAGTTTCTTTTCATATCATTTAGATCAGAGATGGGCAGCTTTCGATCATAGCAGGAGCCACAAAAATCTGATTGTTAGATCGAAGGGCCACGATACGATAATTCATGCCAGCAATAAGAATCTAACATATTTTTGGGTTGTTTTTGTCTCTTTTTACAGACAATTTTGTATGTTTTTCTCTAATTTTGTGTGTTTTTTGTGCCCTTTTGTGTATTCTTCTTTACATGCGTTTGTTTTAGTTGTTGTTTTGTGTGTTTCTGGTGTCATTTTGTGTGTTTTTGTTCTTGTTTGTGTCCTCTTGGTATTATTTTGTATATTTTTCAGTCCTTTTCTGTGCTTTGAGCCATTTAGTGCATTTACATTGGGGGACACAGAAAATTAGACTGAGGGCCCCCGGGCTCCCAGTCGCCTATGTCTGATTTAGATCAATGACTCTGAGCTGCTCTGCTTTTAGGATCCAACATCAAATAACAAATAACAATAATAAACTCAGGAAAAGCTTCAATATTACTTTGTTTGCTTAATAGTGCAGAATAACAATTAATCACACTAGTGTAGTAATCAACACAGATTTTATGACAAAAAACATCATGAGCTAAAGGAAAACTCCAATTTTATCTGCAAACTGAAAATAAATCAAACAAAATGTGAATTTGGTAAAGGGAAAACTATAGAACAGTGGTGTAAAAATCAAATTTTCAACTTTTTAGTTTTTCCCCACCTACAGCCTGCTGAAAATGGGCCCTTGACTAGGACTGTATGATTATGGCCAAAATGATAATCATAATTATTTTAATCAACAATGTAATCAGGATTATAATTTCAATTATTTATCATATTTGGTAAAAGAAAAAAAAAACACAACTCTTTAATACACTACTGTTAAACAATACGTGTACATTTTACAGTGCAAAATGAAGCTTTAAATAATAATTATAATGAAAAATAATTAACCCAAAAATGTAAAATGCACTAAAGGCTAACTGAATTAATGATACACTGTTGCAGAGTTTTTAATTATGGCAACCAAAATCGTGATCAAAATTTGATTAATTGTGCAGCTCTACCCTCAACCTAATTTGGGATCCCGACCCACAAGTTGAGAACTCCTCTACTTTAGATGTTGGAGTCTGGTTGAAGATGTTATCCAGCAAACTGTGTGCAGTGTTTGTGAATGAGTTCACAGAATAGTACACGCTTATAACCAGTATGCAATTAGATCAAAGTCAAACAGTGTCTTTACATTTGTCACTTTATACAGGGAGATACCTACTGTCATGTCTAGGAACAAAGCAGTGTGTTCTCTATCTAATAACACTGCCTCATGGTTTACAAAGAGAGTTAATAAAGATGGTGTTGAATGCGTTTTACCAGGTTTCATTTATTTATTTAAATGGCCCATGTTAAGCTAAATAAAACTTTTCTGTGCTTTAAACATCATAAAAGTGCTATTTGGGCGTCATACACATGCCCAAAGTGTTTTTTTTCATTGATTCCCTCGATCGTTAATTGTCACCTCGCTCCAATTTGAGGACGCGTTTCCACTTTGATGACGAATTTGACGCGGCACTGAGCTGGAGAAGCCGCGCCTCCAGGAAGCTCTCTGCCGTGATTGACATGTAAACAGACACGCCCACAAAGGTGAGCATTTCAGGGTCCTTCGCGCAGTGCTATGTATGTATTTTCTACAGTCTATGTACAGTATGTACCGGTGAACGCCCCGCCCCCACGCTCTGTCTCGTGTTTATGAAGCAGCATGAGCTCGGCTACGGAGTGGGTGGGAGGAGGGTGGGCCGTCCTCTGGCCCTACGTCACCGTGCAGGGAGGAGGAAGTCAGTGTCCCGTCTATAGACACGCCCACTCATGAATGCATATGCATAAGTAGGTCGCAAATCAGCCTGTTTGTGTAGAGTTGCTCAGAAAGTGACTTTTCAGAGGCTAAAACTCTGGAAAACAGGCAAGTTTGGGAAAATAAACCTCAAATACTATGTTTTTAGAGTGAAAAATAGAATGATTTGTGACCTTTAAAATATAAAGGGACAAAGTTCCCTTTCTGGGTAAACTTGATGTAAAATATGCCACATGATCTGATTTGCATGACCATCCTATACATGCAGCGTTAGTGTTGATTGGGATGATCTGATCTCACTGACAGACTGTACTCTATATATGAAGGGCATATTAGAGTTGACTGTAGTCTCTGATAATGTCATTATAAGATACTTCTCGTCATCTCATATTTCTAGTCGTCTCAACATGCACGGTGTGGTGTGTGATCTATAGGAGCCCTAAGACCCACAGGCTTTTAGCAAGCTGAGACTTGTGTTTAATCTTTAGCTTGAAAATGTACACATAGGGTCATATTTGTGAATCTAATGTGTACCGTCAATGACAGCCGCATAATAAAATGTCCAAATCTGTGGATCAGAGCCGGTGAAGTATTATGATTACATGTCTGGTTACGTGGATTAAATGTAAATGTGCTTTTACAGCATTGATGACTCACTGAGCAATCGACTCTGCAATCAGGCTGTGAGAAGGCACGGTTCCCTTTTTATTGTTTGGGAAATATAAATCTGAAACCAAAAAAACTCATACAAATAAAAAAGTCAACAGCACTTAAATGCACTTACAATAGTCCTATTTATTATTTTTATGTATGTACATGATAGGTGCAAGACTTGCTGATGCATGTTCATGTGGATTTGTTGAGTTTTTTTCTTTTTTCTTAAGAATTTTACATTTTGATAATGTTTCGAGATGACTATTGTGGGGCCATTTTATGTTTTTTTCCAAATTCCGTGTTTTCCGCATGAATTTTTTAAAATCCCGGAGTTTTTTGTTTTTTAGAAAAAAATTATTTTTTTTCCGAAAATATTAGTTTTTAACTCCTGTGAGGAAACAAAGTAAATACTAATAAAAAAGAAAACCATAATTAAAACAAAAAAAACGTAGGTCAAAAATTAAAAGGTATATATGAGTTGTACTGACATGGATTATTCTGACTGTTCCTTTTTAATTATTTATATTTCATATAAAAATGTATGAGAGCAGCATTTAATGTCGCCCAATTCCCCCTCAGGGATCAATGGTTTACTGAATCTGATCAGGTTGATTGATTACGTTTTGATCGTCTTAATTTAAAGTAACCTAATTTAAATTATCCTGATGACATCATTCCAGACCGTAATGGTTAAACAAAAAACAAATGGACGCAAAAAATCAATCAGACGCAAGGATATATCAGTTATTTCACCACTAGGGGCCAGAATATTTGACAATATTGGAAGCTATCATTAGCCAACGATGTTTCATCCACAAAAACAAACAGTCCTTTCCTCCGGATCTTCTGTAGCGCAGATTAGATGTTGTTCAAACACTCTGAGCAGGTGAAGCTGATTAAAGCTAATCATATTTTCACACGCTTGAAACGGGCAGAGCTTCACAGACACGTTCAAGTTAAGCGGCAACTGGTGGCTCCGTATTTAGGAGCGAGTGATGAGTTGCGTAGTTTTTTGGCAGTTTGTGTTTTGAGTGCTTTAGACGCCGTTTGAAGTGGACACATCGGGAGGGGGGCGGGGGCGGTGCACCTGATGAGCGGTCCCCGGAAACATTTCCTCATAAAAAAAAAAAAAAGTTCTTGGCCTCGCGGTGACGGCGTTTCATCTCGTCAGTGGATTCCGTTTTCATTGGTCGATTCCGTGATTCCGTCCACGATTCTGATAAACGTGGATTTTATAGGGCCGTGCTATTGTTGTGATTTGTGCTATATAGATAAAGTTGAATTGAATATTCAGATCAATCAGAAAGTTTGGCACTAAAGTATCAGTTTGAAGAATTTTATCAAAACATTATTTATAATAAAACTCTTAGTTATCAGTAGTGTTTAACGCTTGTCAGACACATTTCACTTAGATATATTTGTTTGTTTTATAGTCTTAGGACTGATGTATCATTCATTCCTGGATGTTTTGTAGAACTGGAGAACATTTAGAGGTGTCCCAATCTGATACCGATATTGGATATCGGTCCGATATTAGCCTGAAAACGGATATAGGATTAAAATTTCTGAGTTTTCCGATTTTTTTTATTTTTTATTTTATTCAATTGTAGAATCCTGCAGATATTATGTTCTAGGTTAAAATGTATGTAACCAATTGGTTAATAATAAATAAGTAAGTTTTTCTCATACCTACTGTTGTTGACTATTGTTCTTTGTTTGAGTAACATCACTTGAAGCCTTTTCTAACATTCCACCATACAAAATAAATAATAATTATTTTTTATTAAAGAAAAGAGAGAGAGAGAGAAAAAAAAAGTATGTATGATTCATGCTGATATCGGATCAATATCGGTATCTGCTGATACGCAAGGCTGCAATATTGGTATCATATTGGAAATTAAAAAGTTGTATCGGGACATCCCTAAGAACATTATCTATTAAAGATCGCAGTGTGAATAACTCAGCTGTGTTGAACCCTGACAACGAGGCTTTGAAATCTCCGTAGGAGCTGCTAGGAGAGATTAGACGTAATTTCTGGCCCCACCAGCGTCCTGGTGGGGCCAGGGATCATTTGGATGATTGTTGAAGCTCTCCTTTTGAGCTGGGTCATGTGTCTGACTCAGCATATCTTACTTGGCTTCAGTTCATTTGACGGACAGTTCTGTAATAATCTGGAACAGTCTCTCAATGGAGATTCCCTCAGTTCTTCTGAGTCTCTCTGCTTCATTACCTGGAGTGAATTTTAGTCGTATAACCTCTATCAAATGATCATAAACATTACGAGAGGTTTGGTCCGGTCGGTAATTTGAAAGTCCTTGTAGAGAAAGTTGCGCAGAGGAAAAACCTGATTGTCTGTGAGACAGCGTCACTTTTATTATTATGCTCACCTTAGACGCCAGTAGTGACGTTGGGCCATTGCGTTAGCGCTGCCAGAGACTCCGCGACAGGTACTTCTCTAGCGGATTTTCCTCTAAATGTCCCCCAAGACTGGTCCCCCAGTTCAACCATCCACTCTCTCTCCTAATTACTTGTGCCACACAGCTTAATCTTTGTTGCGTTCCGTATGTAAACAGTGCAGCACAACACACATCTTTTTTATTGTCTTTAGTAATATTTATAACACAATGAAAGAAAATCCGGATAAAAGCACTGCATACTTACACATACTATATGTAAAACCTTTTAAACTCAAGGTAATATAAAATATGGAATAAACAATAATCTAGATAAGACAAAACAAATTCTCTTTAATGTGCAAAATGTGCCATTCTGCAAATAGAATGCGAAAACAGAGACTGAAAATTCCTGCCAGTCTATGGAGGTGTAGGAGGCAAAGGAACTCAACGTGTTTTTGACGACCCTTGGCTGGAGCAGACGGGATTGGACTCACATGCAGAGACTCAGGCAGACACGGGACATAAGGAGAGCCAGGTTTATTGGCAAATCAGGAATGTTCACATAATGACAGGCAGACATTTAACAGTTGACTCGCGTAATTGAAATGTTCTGATTTATTTAACTGCGCTGTTAAAAAACTGAAAACAGAAGAACAGATTTGCGATTTTCTCTTAATCCTTATTTGATAAGATTCAAAGAAGTGATCAGTCAAGGACCTGATTTAGGGTTGCCCTTTTATTTATGTTTAAAGAATATATATGTTGTTTACTTGTTTTCTACTGTCTGACTGAACAAGGGGTTGTGGACCACTCGGGAATCACAACCCAGATTTAAGATACGGAAGCGTTGTTTTTAATAGGAGTGTGACGATAAATATCGCGATATTTTTCTGCGCAATTGATTATCGATATGCTCGCGCTAAGTATAGATTTAAATATATATATATATATTTTAATTTTTTTTTTCCAAAACCTTTTCTGCTTTTTCACTAAAATGTGCAGGTAGGTCTTCACAGAAATGTTGTCACTGTTTGTTGAAGGAACCAATATATTGTTTACTGGAATATTGCACGATAATGGTGTCACTGGTAAGAAAGACCCTATTTTTTGTTTACAGAAAGCACTATTGGAGATATTTATTCGTTTACATTAGTATGTTGACACTTCTTTACAGAAATGTTGTAATAAAATTTGTATTTTTTCACTGATTTATTATTTTTTTTTCTTGTTATGTCATAGATTATTGTAGATTGATTTTTGATTTTTATCGTGAGATAATCGTTATCGTGAGCTTTGTATCGTATTGTGAGGTACCCAGAGGTTCCCACCCCTAGTTTTTAACAATAGTAGCAATTCTACATTTTCTGGCAGCAATTGAGCCTTTTTTCGACATGCGATATATCGTACCATCCTTACAATGTGTACATTTCCACTACAGGTACCCTTTAGGTTACAGTAGCACAGTTTAACGTCTCTTTAATTAGGTTATAAACTCATGTACAACTACAACCTGTTGTACATGAGTCGGTCAGTGTACGTTTTGGTCATTAAATTTTCCGTTCAGAAATCGAGAAACAAAAAAGGAGTAGTTAATTGATTTTTGCTTTCAGATTGAAATTCAAGCCATATTTCTTCATCAGGGTCAAGAAGCCAAACCAAAAAAAACAGAAATACCAGAGGACAAAAACAAAAACAAAAGGTTTGTTTTCATTATGGTGAGACCGGAAGTTGTTCTTTTCAAGATAAGAGCACATATATGAGGGCGCTGCTGTTTTTCTGGCGCCAAAATAAATGAATTATGGAAAAACGAGGCGTGTCATCTACAGAAATTGCTGCAAAAATATTACATGAAAGTGGGAGTGGCAGTTTTTTGCAAGACGTGAGGAGATTTTGCACAGAAAATGGTTTAATCTGACTCGCTGATATATGTGCAATATATTTATAGCGATTTCTGCTGATGGCAAACATTGTTTTGCCATTTCAAAAATGATTTTGGAGTACGGTTCCAAAGACATTTTAAACAACAGGCTAAATATAGAGATAATTCATATATGGGCGTCCTCATATGTGCTCTTATTTTGAAAAGAACAACTTCCGGTCTCACCATAATATAAAAACAGGCATTTTTTTTGTTTGTTGTATTTCTGTTTTTTGGTTGTAGAAACCAACATTTAAAATCAACCACTTTTTAAAAGTTTGTTTATCCATTCTTGACCCTGATGAAGAATTATGCCTTGAATTCGAAAAAACGGAAATAAATGAATAAATGATATGAACTAAAGTTGACCTCAGACTGAGAGTACATTACAATATGCCATTTGTGCTTTTCAACCCAGGCTGAGGGGAAGATGCGACTGCGCTGCTTAAACAGTAGAAGTTTAAATCAATGAATTCTAATGATCACTGGTCCTTTGTGACAAACCAGACCCTCTGACTCACTCTGTTGCTGTGTGTTGTGCGTCTGTTCCTATACTGGTTCATCAAGAGGAATTGAAAAGCCCACATGTGGAAGTGAAAGTGTGAGGCCTGTATGTCAGTAGTCTTTAGCTGTCTGGAAAATATTTCCACTTGTTCGTCATCTGTACCCACTTTGTGAAAAGTGCGGTCAATGATTGCTGATTTCTATCCCAGTCTGTCCCAGTTTTTGGTAACAACTTATTATCGATGCATAATTAAAAAGGTTCGGGGTCGCAGACAGTGGTGCTCACGCCGCAGCCTACAGAACCGAAAGCTGTCGTGCTGTGATGCATCATGGACCGCTACGACTTGGTTATAACCGGACACCCACCCGACAGAGTGAACCAGTTCCTCCACCATATCCACCCAAAGTTCCCAGCTGACAAAGAGACGTATCATGCCAGCAAAGATTTTAAACCGGAAACTCGACTAATGTATCCCGAGCTAATCCACTGGGCTAACGCTAAGGACCAAGTTAAAAAAAAAATCACCACCAATTTGCTTATGGAAGGCTAAAAGCTAACACGTCATCCCTTTGAAATACATGTTAGCATAAAACTAGCGTCACTGTAACCATCAATCCTGACTTGCAAAACACAATATTTGTAGTTATGTTTAACGTGTTCACAAGACAAAGCTAGCCCCATCAGACAATATTGAAACCATTTAGATTATTTTTAATGTGGTGAAACGTCAAAATAAACAATATGAGACTGATTAAATCATGAAGTTTTAACTGGTTTCATTTTAGCAAAACAGAGTGATATTTAGCAACCATAACTTTATGTGGATGGGTTGGGTTTTTTCTTTTTTCTTACGAATTTTATATTTTGATCGCGCTTCAAGATGACTTTTGTTGTAATTTGCGCTATATAAAGAGTCGAAATTGAAATTCTGTAACCCTTTATCAGATCTAAAATAAACAAGATTCAGATTTTCATGTGCTATTTTTTTTTTTTTTTTTTTAAAGAATTTAGTTATTACTGAGAGGGAAAAAAATGAGCTGCATATAGTAACACGAACAGAGTGACTGACATGCACAAATGCAGTATGCAGTTTAAAATTGCAGCCCATGAAGAACAGCTCTGAGTCAGCAATTTTATCTTTTTTTCAATGTGTAAATGCGATTACTGAAGCGGATTCTAGTATTGATTTATTCAATTTCATTTGTGTTTGTAGGGCACCTGTTTACACTGTCGGGGGAAAAATAAATGTATTAGGGCCCGAGCATCAACCAACACCAACAATAGGACCCTATTGCAATGCACTTTGTTTTTATTATTATTACCTCCACCAGAGCGCAGAGTGGAAGGTTATGTTTTACCCTGCGTCTGTCTGTCTGTCTGTCTGTCTGTCTGTCTGTCTGTCTGTTAGCAAGATAACTTGTATGATTATGAACAGATTTGGATGAAATTTTCAGCAAATGTTAATAATAGGTCAAGGAACAGGTGATTACATTCTGGTGACGTTCTGGATTACCAAAAAATGAGAAAATACCAAAAATATAGGAAAATAGGAGCTGTACCTGAGTGGCTTATGGGTAATGTAGTATTGGTAGGGAAGTGCATTGTGTGTATGACCCGCCCGGTAGTCGTGCTGTACTTGGTGGAGGTCTGCGCTCTCCGAGTGCTAATCCGGATTGTCTCCGCACTGGATAGCGGGCAGCGACACGCCAAGGTCATGTATCAATATTTCGCTGTGGATTGTAGTACAGAGTTTGGATCTTTTCCCTTCTCCCGTGAGGATATCAGTTTTTGTGGGAATTTTTCTGGATTTGTGGTGGACCGTCGAAGATTTAGCTGTTGCGTGCGGCGCAATTTCAAAGGAGATGTGAGTTACTCTATGTTGTCATCTTGTGTGTTTTTAGGTGAATTTGTCATTTTAATGATCCTTTAGTGTTTTTGTTTTTTTGTTGTGCTTTTGCATATTTTGTTGTGCTTTTGCATATTTTGTTGTACTTTTGTGTATTTATGTATTTATATCGTCATTTTTCTGTGTATATGTTGTCGTCTTGGGTGTGTTTTGAGTGAATTTGTCTTTTTAATGGCCCTTTAGTGTGTTGTTGTTGTTGTTGGGTTTTTTTCATATTTTTCTGTAATTTGTGTGTATTTTTCTCAGAATATAAAGATTAAACACTTATTATGAGTGAATCTAATAGTGAATCTAAATTCAATGTAGGACTACAACATAGGGTGGAAATCACAATAAGTGAGAAATGAGCTGCTTGGCGAGTGCTTTTCAATTGTTTTTTATTATTATTAGGGCCCGAGCACCAACCCTATTGTAAAGCACTTTGTTTTTATTAATAACCCAACCATGTCCCACCATCACTACCGGGGCTGAGGTGCATGTTACGGCTGACTCCAGGGCCGTAGCAGAGGTGGCCAGGGCCCACCTCCGAGCCCAAAGCCCCCCCGGCCCCCCTTCCTCCATTTCACCCTCTGTTGTCACCAGACCATGCCCAATGGTTACCACAACTACCATGGCGACAATGACAGAGCCAACAGGGGATTGGTCAATAACATTGAACCTTTATAGATTGAAATATTCCTCTTAGCAGCCTGTTCACTTGGATGATGTGCTACACTTGTGGAAGTTATTAAGAGTTTGTAAAATTAATTAGAGCAGCTTTCATTTATATGCCATTAAAATGAGTTATGGTTTAACCCAACCTTCATTCATAGTCATAGCGCCACCTTTTGGTAAAAGGAAATCATTGGCATTATATTTGCACTGAACATTGCAGGAAAGTTTATAATATAATCCATTAAAATGGTCAGCTACGTCTCAACACTTTAAAATTTCTGCCGCACCCCGACATGCAACACACCTCAACGTGTGCCACGTCCCTACATGCGTGTGGTTGCGAGGGCGCGCTCAACGCTGCTTGCAGCTTAAATTTTTCCATACATCTTATTTTAATTTATTTAGAAACTGTATATACTTCTGTTTGTAATTCATTGTTTTTAAGGTTTGGTTTTGTGTAATATTTACAGGCTGTTAAGAGCTAAAAAAAAAACCTGTAGTTTCCTTACATCTGTCTTCTTTTTTCAGTAATAGCTCCATTTTTCTTCTGTGCCCCCCAATAATTTTAAAAATGCCCCAATTTTTTTTTTTTTAAATGGGGCTAAAATTGCCTCCATAATATTTTCTTGATTTTATACCCTTGTCTTAGTATGGTTGTAGCAATTACACAGACATGTGGCACGACCTATAATGCAAAACTATTGACTATGATGAAACTGTAAATTTACTATTTGAATATCAGCAGCTGAACTACTGACGCTTTAAATCTTATATCGTCTTAATTGTGGTCATTTTTAAATTCTGCCGCTTTTTTGATGTGTACGACCAGTTTCCTCTTTTCTCAACAAACGCCTACTTCCTCCCACAGACTTTCTCTGCTCTCTCTTGGCGGTTCTGTCGCCTGAGGTGAAGCGCTGCACAAACTGCTGCGAACTTTGAGTCTGAAGCTTGTGATGCTGAAAGAACACCACTCGTAGGTAGATTGTCAGAGTGAAGGTGCTCCGTCCATCTCCACAGAGCAAAGAAGCAGATTGGTGGTTCTTGTTGGTTGTCGTTTCTTCTGGGTGAGTCCTTGGGTCTTTGACACATTTCCTTCACTCTTTTTTTTTTTTGTCATGCTACACAGGATGTCGAAGGCCTCAGGGTGTGACTGTATCTGCTTCCCTGCTTCCCTTTCCTCTCCTGCGTGTCACTGCTAAATATTGGGTTTATATGATTGCAGTCTGGAAGGTCAAATAGCTTTTAATGTCTACTCTAGATCGCAGCCATACAATTATATTTTCAGCTCAGACAAATTTTTAAAATAAGGTCCGAAACCTGGCCTGACTTTTTCAATGTTCATTTTATATACAGTAGCTGAAGCAAACTCCAATACCTAGAGTACATTTTCTTTTTTTTTTTTATTCTTTTAAAAAAAATATTCCTCATGTTGTAGGGCTTTAAAAGGGTAAAACCTGAAGTGAAGCTAGTTTTTTAAAGTAACAGAACTCACCTCAAAGTACCTTAAAATGCTAGATGCATTAAAAAAAAAAATAGTTGTTTCTTTTTGCTGCATTAAAAAACAGTTAGAGATCTCACATGTATACAATTTCCAAATTTTGGCGATTTTTTTTTTTTTAACACTCAAAAAGCTGCTGCGTAGTTCATACCTACTAAAACGTGCAGTTTTTTCTGGTAGTTGTAAATTTCGTGGAGCAGAGAAAAATGTTTCATCTGTCTTCAACAAAGGGCAGCATTGTTTTGTGGGCGCTCGAAGCCACTATGGAGTGTTGCGTTCAAGGTCTGTCAGGGTGTCCTATGAGGTGCTTTAACTCCTGCTTCGGCAGTAATTATAGTTTATATTCTTACTACGTTTTCGATGCAAGGTCAAATATTGTGTGATGGTTTGTGGGAATAGAAAATGTGAGTGTTGGTAGACAGATTTTTAAAATGGCTAAAAGGAAGCCTTTGGCTTTACTGATAAATCTACTGCATCATAAAAAGTAATTACTTGGCACTAAGAATCCTTCTTTCCTAAACTCATCATGGATTAGTTGAATGCCTTTGGGGCTAATTTTGTTTAGCATGCTTTTTTTTTTTTTCTCCGCCTTTGGCAAGTATTTTGGTCTCCTGGTTTGTCTAAAAGTCCCAGCGTTGTGATTACCAGTGTTTGCAGAATGCCGTCCGAGTGCCTCTAATTGTTTCTGACTCACTTGTTTGCCTCCGTTTGTTGGCATTGCTCTGCTTCCACTACATCACTTCGTCTGTGTTTGTACCTTGTTTGACCAAACAATGAAGATTGTCTCATTTATCTGCGTGTGCAGGTTCCTACTCTTAGACACACAGATCAGAAAGCGCTACATGAGACGCGCAGGTTTGACAGGATTTCCTGGTTGCAGTGTTGAGGGAACACTTCTGAGACTCGTGAGATAAACCCTCAAATTAAATACCGTCGTGTGTGATCGCTTTAAGTCTTGATTTCTTGATTCTGGATTTGAATCGGCTTAATTCAGGATTTCCAGTTGGCGTAAGGTTTTGCATGTTGAGTTGAAAGGAAGGCACTTCCTCTTTCTTCTAAGTCTTGACACCGTTAGTCTAAACTCTGACCCCAGCCGTTCCTCTTCTCTCTTTGTCATTTTCCTGTGATTGTAGCCAATTGTTCAGCCCTTTGTTTTTTTTTCTTCATTCACTTTCCATGCATTCTGAAGTGCTTTTCTGTGGATAAAATTCAATATTTTTCATACATTATTGACACTCGAAGCATCGATGTAAAAAAAAAAAAAAAAAAAAAAAAAAAAAATGTCACCAAATGACATTAAACACACATTCTAGGTAGAAATCATAGATATTTAAACATAACATCTAATGAGATCAAGTTATGGATGAATCGTTGTTTGTAGAAAATAAATAAGTAAATAAATCAAAATTCTTGAATAATATTCTTGCAACATTTAGCTCAGAAAGATTAAGACTGTCACAGAATGTAATCCTCCTGTGTTGTACATTTTCAAAACTTTTATTTCTAACTCAATTATTACAAAATTCATACAAAGGAATCATCCGCCTGAATGTTGGGACTTTCAAAATTGAAAATGCACATCAAACTTGATCATTTAATGCTTTTATGTGAGGTTTAAAACCTGAGATAATATGAAACTTATGTCAAACATAGACATATTTCTTGATGGTTTTGATTTAAATTCAGTTTCTGTCCTTACTGACAATTAATTCTGTGTAAATTAGAAAATAATTGTATACTGTACATTAGTACATATTAGAAGAGAGAGATTTATACAATGACCAATAGATGTTTAGTGCATAACATAGCTCCATCATTTATTTATTTATTTCTGGGGGAAAATAAGGAAATGAAGAAATGTAATACTTTTAGAAATTCTGTTAATTGCGTGTTGCTGCAATTAGTCTTTCTCAATTTTCATTGCAGGCCTGTGATTTTTTGCTTTAGTAAACTAATAAACACTCATAGAGTAATGGCTGAGAATATATAATGTTTTTTTTTTCTTATTATTTTTAATTTCATGTGTGAAAAAAAATATACAATTGTGATTACACTCATTCATTCCTTCAAAAAATGTCTGGCCCTTTTCAAGTGATAGTGGCGCTGTAGCCCTTGGTGAACACTAGTTTGACACCCCTGCTTGAGCTTTTAGATGTGTAGATTTATGCGGCGCTGGCACACTAGGTGTAATATGATCACCCTGTGGCTACCGTGTGTGGGTGGTAAAGGAGTCATGCTCCGAGCGACAATAACTATCCCTATGATGTGCTTTGTAGCCTTTGTCTAACCCAAAGATAGAGTTTTTTTTTTTTTTTTTTTTGAAGACGTATACGCACATTGGCCTTTGTAAAGGCATCAGATGAAGAACTAGAAAGAGTTTGTTTGAAATCCATCCCACACCAAAGCCAACACAGACACTGACGAAAAAAAAAAGCAAAGATGCCCATGTCTACATTTTTCGCACATGCTAAATCATTTAATATGTTCACATGCCCATATAAAAATGCTCAAAAAAGCAGACAAATGACCCCAGTTGTGTGAGGATTCATTTTGTGCTGCGTAGACACAGATTTAACGGAGGACTGACCTTTTCCTGCTGCTTGTCTCGCGTCACTGCAGTAAAAACAGTTTAGATTTTTAAGTGTATTCTTTTTCTGCCTTTACAGTATTTATTATCTCCAAAGCTAAAGGTTCATTAATGGCAGCAGGGTTTGTTATAGCTGGACTGTAGCTTATTTTAGACAAATTATAGGCTTGGACTTTCTGTTCATGTCATTTTCTGAAGGAAGGAAGGTTTATAATGATGCATCTTATTATTTTTTAGAAAGTTTTTTTTTATTTCCTGTGAGGAAAGCTGTGGTAGAGGAAAATTGGCTAATATTCCACTCCAAATGTGCGTATGCTAAATTTTGTTGTAATAAATCAATTTATCTTAAATCCTTTTCTATCCATAAGTATAACAGTGGTAGAATGGGATTTTTCAGGGATGTAATTAGGGGATTGCTGTGCTGAACTGCGCAAACTGTGCCAGCAGGAATAAAAACACACGAAAAAGATAAAGGAGAGAAAAAAAAAAACGTATTGAATATTTTAAGTGAGCAGTACGTTTCAGTCACAACTAGAAAACTGCTTACTCAGCCCCTGCTTTTAATTTATGAAGAGTGACCACAATATTTGGCTGAAAAGGACTCACTTAAATCATTTATAGAAAGAAATACTTCAGTTCTTTTATTGAATTTGTTAAAAATGGTTAAAGAATCAGCACGTCTTTCACTTTTAAATGCTAAAATAGTGAAAAACATGTTTTCTTTGTGACTCAAAGAACTTTTAGTTTTTTTTTATTTATTTATTAGTCTTGGATAAGAATAGTCACAATTTTCAATCAAAATTACATTTTGAGAACCACTGCCCTAAAACATTCATGGGTTTACTATATTCTATTGCAGGAAAAAAAAAAAAAAATATTTCATGGCAGACCATAAATGAAATCACTTTAATTTACACTATGAAAGTAGTGTTGTTTGTATTGAGATAACATGACACAAGTTTATAATACCACAGTTATGATATAGCCCTTAAATCATTTAATTTAATTTTTATTTATTTGTTTTTTTCAAGCAGGGACAAGAAAACAAAAAAAATAAAGAAACAAAATAACTGTGTACAAGAAAACTCAAACAGAGAAAAAACAACCAGAGATATTCAAAATAATATATACTGTAAGATCCATGTACAGCTATAATTGCAAAATTATGTTATGACTTATTTAATCCCACCTCAATTTCTTAATCATACCATTTTCCTCATATTGTTTTTTACTTTTATTGTTATTTCTGTATTCCTTTATTTTCTGTATTCTGTGAGCAGGTTTGAGTCCCCAAAAAAGTGCTATATACAATTGATGTATTATTAGTACTAAACAGAATAGGAAATAAGCAAAAAACCTACTAACTAATAACAGTAACTTAAGATATATACGAATACAATGCGAAATATCATTATCATAATGACGAAAACCAAAAATCATATTTCAATATATTTTTCTCAAAATGGTAAAAGATGATGTAAGTTAATTAATTAATTTATATTCAGAACTAGTCACTGTTGCAAAATGTCCAGCCTGGCCACCAACCAGTCTGGCCCACCACCATGCTCTTCCGGGGCAGGAAGATCCGAGAGCAGCTCCCCCGACCTAAAAAAAACCCGCCCCACCAATATGTCTTTGATCTTCTTTCTCACTTCAGTCTCTTGTGTCTTTGGATCTCACACCATCACCCGTCTCCCTCCTCCTGCCATGTATGACCCTCACATTACACATAAATTATGTAGGTGAAACCCAGCACTGCCCAACAAATCAAAGGTCTCCACTAACGCTCTGTTTCTGCTCCCCTCGCCCTTTCTCTCTGCTTTATTGATGGTTTTGTTCCATAATTTCAACCTCTGGCAGTGGCTCAGATCCCTGCTCCCTGAGGGTGATGGGAGATTTAGTTTTCCTCCACTATTTTAAAGCAGATGCTGAGTTATTGCCGCCATAACTCAGCATCTGAAGCTTCTACATTTACAGCGGCTAGGTGAGTATTCATGGTTGGATTAATTTCACTCATACACATTCATAGCTGGGCAGTGGTGGGCTCAGTGTTAAGGAACCAGCTTGTAACCGAAGGGTGGCCAGTTCAAATCCCATGTGGGCCTTACACTTTATGTATGTAGTACATGTATGACAATAAACATGAATTACTATTACTTACTATGCTGCTTTGGAGCCTATAGATAGACAAGCTGTTTGATGGTTTTGGCAGAGTGCTGTTACTTATATAACAAAAACAATATTTTCCAGCAAAATGAATGTATAACCTTTATTCAAGCCTCGTTAAGATTTTGGAAAAGCTGTCGTTCTGCTCTGACTTGTGTTTTTTTTTATTTTGAAATCTGCATGACAAACTTGGCAGAGGCCTATTCATTCTCAAATACAGAAGAGACGATGCATAAAACGAGGAAACATGAGGATGCAAGTAGAAAAAACAGACAGCTTTCTACAAGTAAGATTGATAGAGTGCAGCTCTGTGTACATTTGACATGCTGGACTCTGAGAGAGCGAAATGTACACACAGTAACTTACAGTGAACCATATCCGACTGCAGTAAATCACAAACATGACACTGACATGATGAGACCTGACAGTCGCCAGCTTGACAGCAAGATCCAATTTACAGCCGAAAGAGGCTGCAAACCGATGAATGAGTAACTGATAGGGAGTGGATCCACATACCTTAAGGCTATAGTAATTACTTATGATGATTTGGGCACATGGAAAGCAGCTTTTGAAAGTGGTTTTCAATCTCTGCGAAAAAAAAATCTACTAAGTTTCAGCTTCTTTTTTCTCTAAGGGATGAGCTTTGACTGGCAGCGATCAGATGTAGTGTGTGTGCGTGCGTGCGTGCATGTGTGTGTGTGTGTGTGTGTGTGTGTACAGGCTTCCAATCAATATGCCTCAAGGCTGCTCATCTACGAGTCTTCTGATGTAGGAAGATGACGAGATGCTGGGAAACACACGCACGTACAAATACATGATTCACTCCCTCAATCTTTACTGGAATAACTTCACCAAATCCTCAGAGGAATAGGCTCGTGTTTTCAATGTCTTATATTGTGTTTTTTTATTTGTACAGATCTTAACCAGCCCTTGATACACTCTGCTTGAGCTGTAACTATCAATCACTAACGCAGGAGGCTTGGTTAATTTCGTTTATGTATAAGTTTGCAACTAAAACACATGACAATCATGGAAAATTCCATGACCACAAGTCAAACCAAATCCTGGACAAGTGAGCACTGATAAGAGACGTCAGCGTTTCAAATCGAACTGACCTTTATAAGTTTCTGGCTCGCTTTTGGGGGAAAGCTTTGAGATGGTTTTTCCAATGGAAGGTTTGTTTATGGTTTTATTTTGTGACGTTAAATTGTCCGAGGCAGTGATGTGGTATAGGTATTGGGATGTTTCTCTTATTTGATCTGTAAAAGTCCATCATTGGATTGTCAGACAGAGAAGTCAAGTCCATTCCTCTCTAAAGTTCAGTGTTGTGTGATTTACACAACTGTGTCCAATACTTCATACTTTTACACATTGCTTTTGAATTTCACTGAAGGACAGGGATGTCCCACTGCTTTTGTTTTTTGTCCACTGAACTGTGACGAACTGCCTGAACGGGAATTCAGTTTCAGACATTTTATTACAATATTACGATTACTGAAAAGTCCTTTTGTTTGACAAGAGTTAAGTTTTATAGCTTTCTTTTGCTTTTTTGTATGTGTATCTACAAGGATGAGGAGAATCACCATTAACGGCCTTTAAAACTCATTATTCTGTTGAACTATTCAGGGACGTTGAAACGGCCGTTCCCAGTGGACCTCGAGGCAGCTGAGAGTGTTGAAGTGTGTTAGAGAGCTTTATATTTCAACCATAACTTTCAAGTATGTTGACATTTTTTAATTATTGAGTTCAGCACTTTTACCGTCTTGAAGGGATACATAGCCCTTTATAAAGACGGCCCAACTGAAAGACTCTTTGTGTAACCTTTGCTAGTTGGAATGTGAGGTGATTTAGAAGCTATATGCAATAAAAACGTTGAACGCACAAATTCTGATCTCCATGTTCAGCTGAGTTCAGTGGCAGCACGTTGAAATACTGATGACCGTCATAATAGATTTTTTGTTGAAAAAACTCGATTAGGCGATATATCGCGATATTTAGTCGCGCGATTCTCGGATCGATTCAAAATCCATCCATATTGATTTATTTTTTTTAATTTTTATTTAACCAGGAAAGTCTTTTCCACTGCAGGAGACATTGTAACTGCACAAATAAATGCGCTGAAACCTGGGTATGTTGACCAGCTTGTGTGTTTTCAGTAAAATCTAAAAAGAAAGTACTTACTTTCTGTATTTATTTGTTGTTCTTGGCATATACCTCAGTTAAGTTGCACTAAAGCCATGTTGCACTAAAGTCAAAGTTGGTTTAAAAGCCACAGGTAGATTGTTTGTTATTTTTTATTTTAAGTTGATGGCACATGGCATGTTAAAGCCAATGTTTTGAGTGTAAAATATGCCAATAAAATATATTTCATACATAACGTTCTCATGAAGGTGTACACATTTACAGATTAGTTGTTTTGTAAGTCATATATACGAAAAAAAAATTGCAATAATTGCATTATACTTTAATATCGGGATATATCGTATCGTATCGGGATATGAATTGTATTGCCAGATGGCAGGCTATACACACCCCTAATATTTTCTACCCCCGACTTTACTGATTAGGTGCTCCAACATCAGGTTGTGTTCCAAGTCACTTGTTCAAGTAGGAGGTGGGAAAAATCCAGAGTTCCGAATTGCTCGGAATTATACTTGGTCATTATTAGTGAAGATGTAATAGGTTATCCATATGTTTTATTATAGTTATTAATCTGCTTCAGTTTTACTCCTACTACTTCCACATTTTTCAACCAATTTCAACAAGTTTGGTGTCAAAACTTGCAGATAATTTCTGGCATTTATGCTATGTATTTGCTTTTTTCTAACTCTTCAACTTTTTAAACTATACAACTTTATATTTTTTTTAATTTTCCCATCCATATCAGACATTTTCAAAATCTTGAACTTGCAACTTTGAACTCTGCTCACTATCAGCTAATTCCTTCAACCCATTACCCACCCGGCTAATGTTAATGCTAGGTAATGTTAAAACTAGGCTAAATCTAGCTAATGCTAATGCTAGACTAATGCAGTGTTCAACGACGCGGGTAAGCACCTGCATCCTCACTTGCATTTTCTTCAGGAAATGCAAACATTCTAGTTTGAATTGTTATTTATGCTCATTTGTTTTGGTTGTTTTTGTGATGCCTGCGACATTATGTTTTCCCAGATGTTTGTGCGCATCCATCTGTGCCTGCCTCGCTTTTCACTCTCTTTGCATCTGATTCACCACCTTTGTTTTGGAATGAGGACCAGAAGCAATATCAGTGTGTGAGATTGTCCAAAGAAACGGCAGTATGTGAAGCAGAGAGAGATATCGTCTGAACTGAATACACAGAACACCATCACATGACAAGAGAAAGTCTCTCAAAAGTGTTTAATGTACGTTACCAAGTCAGTCCACTCTTCAATAGACGCACTTATCCATCTGTCGGATGCGACTCAAAGCAAAGTGGAATGACTCATTTCTGTAGAGTTGTGACTTGAGTGTAGCACGCAGTTTGGAGAGAAAACGCATCCCCGTTTGAAGCCATTGATGCATCAGCTGCCATAGCAACCGGCCGTTGGATAAAGACTGTGTGGATTATTATGGGGTGACTCACGCACAACAGCTGGTCTTGTTACGTATAGTATGTTTGGATTAATACGTGATCAACAAATGTGCACATGCATGAAGACGGCTCACAGACGGCAAATGAATAACGTGTCGTGTCTCTGCATATGCTTTCTTTGACTCTTTACTGTTTTTAATCTCATTATGCAGATTGTATATAATAACACACTTTACATCCTGGTCAGTGGTGGTTGTCTCGTACTAGGAATTGGTAAGCACCAGTTAAATATGCATTATAGATTTAAATTAAATACTGTATGTAACGAGGCTCCTCACCAGGACCGAGGATGATCCAAGCCCTTTCTAGACAGCCTCTAAGGGTAAGTTATTGATGTATTCCTCCATTAGTTTTTGGGATATCATGATACGTTCTCCACTTGATAACTCTGCACTAATGGCTTTCATTAGGCCACCTGCAGGCACAAGATATTAGTTTTGCTTAACTGCTGTTACATGGTTTAGGCAGTGATTTGGCATTTGTTCCCTGTGAGGCATCAGAGTGACTTTTCTTCTAAAACTGAGTTCAATCTGGATAGTTGCACCTCAGGTTTTCTTTAATGCACTCCCAGGAGTCCTATAACATGAGCCAGTAAGTAATTACTCAGGGGCTCGATTGGGTTGTAAATTGCTTGTAGGAAATGTGTGCTTCCCAATTAATCTGTGTACAATGCACAGATCTATTCCTGTTCTAACCGAGTTGTGCTAACCTTTGTAACAAATTCATTAAACATGAACTAAAAATGTAAGAGTGACTGCCCTCTATGGTTGAAACTGCTTTTACGATCATATTTAGCTATTGGCTTAGATGGAGGCCTATGATGTTTTGGTGGCTTCTTACATCACAAACCAGCCCCGTTGGCTCCACCCCCTCCTAAAGAAACTAGAACTTGTCGATTCTGCAACCTGTGACTTGAATTGTAGTGACTGGACGTGTCTTAGCTGCTATGGAAGCCCCGCCCATAATCAAGGGATTCATTTATTTATTTATTTTTGATTTCCAGCCTAAAAACTCAGGGTTTAGTTACAGAAAAGAAGATGACTAAATGTCAAATGAAGTAAGTTTGTGGTGTGGATTTTTTATACACAAACTCACATCACATTCTACAAGCTCTATCTACCTTCATAGAATAACAGCATGAAAAACTGAGTGTTTCAAAGAACTTTCTCAATGAGTTGCTTTAATACTCAAATTAAGATACTTTCATATGACTTAACCCCTGACTTTGGAGTGCTCTATGCTATGTGCAAAGACGGCAAACTAAATAGATCGAAATGTTGCATTAAAATAATGTTGAACTGAATCATAAAACTTGTGTTAACAATTTGCTGGCATTTTTTTTGCAATTGTTCCCGTTTTGTAGAAGTGAAATGATAAAGTTTCACTATGGCAACATTATTGCTGTGGTTCACCAAGAGGCGTTACCACCACCATTAAAGTTGCCAAGCACATGAGTTGACTGACAACAAAGCTATTGAATCTTGTGATAAAATCTTTATTTCAGTGATTCCCAAACAGGGTGCCCACGGATCCTTAAAAAGTCATAAAAGGCTTAAATTCATGAATCTATAAATACGGCTTTAATTATCATTAAAATGTCTTAAATCAATTATTTTTTTAAATGTATTAAAATATGGGAAATTGTAAATTTTACAAAAATTACCTGTTCAAAAAGATTTTTCTTAATGGCTTTTTCGTAATGGTTTTTATTTTTTGTTTTTTGTTGTTGTTTCATAGATTTCTGGCTATTTTTGTAGTCAATTTGTGTTTTTGAAGTGATTTTTATTATTTCTTTGTGTATTTTACTGTCATTTTGTGTATTTTTGTGTTTATTGTCAGTTGCACGTTTGCACCAGACATGAGAAAAAAATCACCGTAACCCTTTGTAATCGATGTGATGTTTTTCTCCCCCCAATTATGTTTACTGTGAAGTTGGTCTTACATTTAATTCCAAATATCAATAAAAAAAAAAGTCTTAAAAGTTCTTGAATTTAATTTGACTAAAGCTCTAGGAACCCTGCCAAAGTGTCAGGTTGGGGCCCCCTGGTGGGCTGTGGGGGATTTTTTTTTTTAACCCTTTTTGAAGATTTTAGATTTTTGAGATATTGGAGTTGACGAGACGTTCTTTAGTTTGAGAATGTGTGATTTACAAACACTGTCACAGATATTTGACGTTTTCTCATATTGATTGCTGTTCGATGGTTTGGGACCTGCCAACAATAACTTTTGTCTTTGCTCGTCTTGACTCATGTCCTTCCCTCTTCTGTTGTTGACCTACAGATTTTGATGAGCCAGCTCCAGGACCAGTGACAGCGGTGTGAGGAGGACGCACACACCTTTCTCACCACACTGCAGCCATGCCGCCACCAGCAGACATCGTCAAGGTGGCCATTGAGTGGCCGGGAGCGTTCCCCAAATTAATGGAGATAGACCAGGTAATGCAAAAAGCACACTTTCCCTAGATAGGCAGGCTTTTTATCTTGTAATCTGTGTTTCAGATTTTCTCACCCTAATGTTGTCAGAACACAGTGCAACACAATAAATCTGTAGTGTATAAATAAAGAAGTGTGTGTGTGTGTGTGTGTGCAGAGGATTTGATCAATGCATGACGCAGCTCTTGCCTTTGCAACATTTAATTAGCCTCAAGGAAGTCCCTTTAATTATGAAGACCAACAGGATCACAGCTTGGACGCAGCTTGAAAGACCATCCCCTGAATTGAGTGAGTTAAACTGTGGCTGAAAATTAATCAAGAACATATAGCAGCTGCACAGCAATGGTTAGGACAATTTTTGGCCAAACGAGACAGCCGCTGTTAGCATCTAAAGGCAGATTTCAAACAGCTGTCAAAAATTAAATTATAAGGCAAAAATCCCAAAATGCACAAGCAGCATCTAGAGTAGACAGCATGGACATGTTGGTCATTTGTTTTTGACAATGATTTATTGGCTCCATAAATGGAAAAACTGATGTTTAAAAATTCAATTTTTGCATAGACTCCAATTGTTTGCATAAAAACTAAACTAAAATGCTGTTAGAAAAAAAAAAAAAAAAAAAAAAAAAAAAAAAATTCAGTTTTTGAGTTGAAATGATCATATTTCCTGAACATCATCTACCACAAAAATCTGTAATTTTTTTGGATGAACATTTTTAGCAAAAATTTGCAAGTGCACTGTGATTGATGCACTGTAGGCTGAATTATTAAAAAGATTTGTGTTGGACAGTCTGATGATGCGCCTTAGCAAGTTTGGTGTCAATTGAGAAAAAATTGTGAAAGGAGATTGGTTTGATAAGTTTCTAAAAAAAATTAAACAGGGATGGACTTAATAATATGCAATAGGTTTAACAGTACAAATACTTCTTTGGTTTTGGCAGCTACATTCTGGTGAAAGTTGCAAATCTGTTGCACATATGGTTGATTTGTTGTGAATTTTACAATTTTTGACGTTTAAAGACTTGCTGTAGCATAGGGCTGCACGCTTATAGCCAAAATGATAATCACGATTATTTTGATCAATATTGTAGTCACAATTATTATCAGAATTATTTATCATATTAGGGAAACATCTGTTTTATTGCATTACATTTAAACAGCTTTAAAATGGAATTAAAATTTAAAGATATTTTAAAAAATAATCCCAAAAATGTAAAATGTACCAAAGGCTAATGGAATAAATACACTATTTATTACAGGATGTAGACGATTAGGTTAATTTAATCGTGGCAACCAAAATCGTGATCACGATTAAAATTCTATTAATTGTACAGCCCCACTGTAGGGCCACCTTTAGGACTATTGGCCACCTTTAGGACTATTGGCCACCTTTAGGACTATTGGCCACCTTTAGGACTATTGGTCACCTTTAGAACTATTGGCCATGTTTAGGACTATTGGACACCTATAGGACTATTGGCCAAGTTTAGGACTATTAGTCCTAAACGTCCTAAAAGTTGGCCACGTTTAGGACTGTTGGCCATGTTTAGGACTGTTGGCCACGTTTAGGACTATTGGCCACCTGTAGGACTGTTGGCCACGTTTAGGACTATTGGCCACCTGTAGGACTATTTGTCACGTTTAGAACTATTGGCCACGTTTTGGGCTATTGGCCACGTTTAGGGCTATTGGCCACGTTTAGAACTATTGGCCACATTTAGGACTATTGGCCACCTTTAGGGCTATTGGCCACCTTTAGGGCTATTGGCCACCTTTAGGGCTATTGGCCACGTTTAGAACTATTGGCCACATTTAGGACTATTGGCCACCTTTAGGGCTATTGGCCACCTTTAGGGCTATTGGCCACCTTTAGGGCTATTGGCCACCTTTAGGGCGATTGGCCACCTTTAGGGCTATTGGCCACCTTTAGGGCTATTGGCCACCTTTAGGGCTATTGGCCACCTTTAGGACTATTGGCCACGTTTAGGACTATTGGCCACGTTTAGGGCTATTGGCCACGTTTAGGGCTATTGGCCACGTTTAGGGCTATTGGCCACCTTCAGGGCTATTGGCCACCTTCAGGGCTATTGGCCACCTTTAGGGCTATTGGCCACCTTTAGGGCTATTGGCCACCTTTAGGGCTATTGGCCACCTTTAGGGCTATTGGCCACCTTTAGGGCTATTGGCCACCTTTAGGGCTATTGGCCACCTTTAGGGCTATTGGCCACCTTTAGGGCTATTGGCCACCTTTAGGGCGATTGGCCACCTTTAGGGCTATTGGCCACCTTTAGGGCTATTGGCCACCTTTAGGGCTATTGGCCACCTTTAGGGCTATTGGCCACCTTTAGGGCTATTGGCCACCTTTAGGACTATTGGCCACGTTTAGGACTATTGGCCACGTTTAGGGCTATTGGCCACGTTTAGGGCTATTGGCCACCTTTAGGACTATTGGCCACCTTTAGGACTATTGGCCACCTTTAGGACTATTGGCCACATTTAGGACTATTGGCCACATTTAGGACTATTGGCCCCAAGCTGGCTTGGGAGTGGACCTTTGTGCAAAATGTGTTTATTTCTTGTGCATGGGAAGTCTGAAGAAGAGTGGGGGAAAAAGAAAGAAAGAGATGAGACAAACTTGCAGGGTTACGTTAGGTTTGTAACTTGCAAATTAATTTCCTAATGTCAAAACTCACGTTTTAAAGGCTGTGTGGCTGAGTGATTCTCTCAGAATTTCTGAAAGCACTTCACTTTACCACTGCAGCACTATTAAAGGTGTGTAATTGCACTTCCAATAGACCTAGAAAGTTGTTAGTCTTCTCTGGAGAAATAACCCAACTGTGCTGCATCGTTTCCTGATGAATCTCTCTATGAATTTTTAATTATACAGTCGTCTACTAGAAATGCTGTTCCTTTCAAACCAGCACAACTTTAACTTGTCAGTTAAAGTTGTTTTGTTTTTTAGCTCTTTTTTTACGAATAGTAATGAGATATGTGATCACATCTACTGAACACATGCAAATTCTCATCTATTTCACCTGTAGAGGTATCAAAGGTCTAGAGGTTGCTTAGTTTAGCATCAGAAAAACTGCAACCATAGTAAAGTTAAAGCTGTGTACAAGACACAAGGTAGACAGACTGCAAAGAGTTCTCCCACACAAAAATCAACGTTTCACGCTGGCCTGCACAAAAAGGACGACAATACAGGAACCTGATGGTAACACACTGAGTTCCTGGAAAACATGATGTTTTTTGTGTTCTGTTTGATTCTCTGGTACTTCACAAAATGCTTTCATCTGATGAAAATGACCACTTCAATTTTTCAAAGCATTTCTTCCCTTTTTTCTTACCCAAGGTAATTATCAGGTTAAAATACATGCACGCTGTTCAATTAATTGTTTTAGGAGCAAAATTCATGATTTCTGGTGGCTGGATTTGGAATAGATTGTCAATGCTCAGGGTTTATTTTTTAATTGTGGCGGTTTTGACTTATTTTTTTTATTTTTTAAATAAGCTTCTTTGATCCTGACCATGGAGTGACAAGTGACATTTGGGACGTGCCTGTGTACAGCTCGCATCCATTACAAGTCTGCACGTAAAGGTCACGTTGTATGTCAGCAGACTGTTAACAAAATGACAGAAATATAATAATTAGGCCCAACAATGACTAACTCATGTGTGCACTGTTGTGTGTGTGTGTGTGTGTGTGATTCAATAAACAGTGTGCATGTCTGTGTGTGCGCGTGTGTCACAGATGGGCTAATGATTGTACAAGCTATGAGTCACCGTGGCAACAAAAGCTCTGATTGCCCTTCTCAATGGATGAAGCAACGAGTAAAGCAGTGAACTACAAATAACATGTGTTCCTGCATGCGCTGCAAGGTGTTTGAAACAAAGGGTTAAATGTAGATTTTTTTTTTTTTTTTACTTATTTTTTTTTGGGGGGGTGGGTATTTTTTGTTGTAATGAGCCCCTATTATCAGAGCTAAAGAAACCTGAATTAAAAATGGCCTCTGAGTTTACTTTAGTCGCCTTTTTGTCTTGACTTCCCAAAAAACCCTCCTCCAATTTCCTTAAAATCTCTCTTCTCTCTCTGTGTGTGTCTTTCAGTCATTACATTTCTTCTCTTTTCCTTGTTCTTCATTTTCACCCTCCCCATTCCTCATCCTGTTAGAACAACTTGCCCCTTTCTCCCTCGTCCTGCATCGTCTAACTCCAACACCCCCCACCCTTACCCTGCATCTGCACTTAACAATAGCCCCTGCAGCAGCATATGGCTGCGTGAGTCATGCAAGACTGTGTGTGAATCTATCTGCATATTTGTCACTTATTTGTGTGCACTTTTTTTATGATCTATTCATGTAGATATGTGTGGTTTAGGTTTTGGGTGTTGTTTTTTTTTTTTTTTTTTTTACATGCATGTTTTTACACACATCTGCATCTGGGGAAGGTTGACTTATTATTGTCTGTTTGTGGTTTGTCTGCTGAAACTGCAGCATTTTCTGCATTTCTCAAACCCCTTCTGTGTGTGTGCCGCTGGCACTAAACACCAATGTTTGTGTAAGCACACTGGGGTAAGGACAGAGTACACGCTCATTATGTGTTGCAGCTTAAAATTGTCAGAATCGAGAGATGGAGAGGAATGAGATTGTGTGTTTTCTGATAAGATGCTGCTGCAGATTAGAGATGACAGTTTGAAAGGCTTCTTTCTCTTCAAAGAAGAAAGGTGAAGTTAAACGCACACAAAAGCTTGTTCAAAGATGTGGGTTTTCTTTTTAACACGTTACATTTTTTAAGTGACTGGCAATAATTAGACCAGCGATTCTCAACTGGTGGGTTGGGACCCAAAACCTGTACTGGGCGGGTCGCGGATAGCTGTTAATAAATAAATGAACACTCAATGCCGCTCATGTTGGACTCTTATTTTGAAAGAGACTTTTCTTTTGACAGGCATGTTGTGTAATGCATGTTGCACAGGAAAATATATAGATGTATGTTTTTTAAAAAGATTATTAATGTGTGTTTTTAACAGCTATTTTTGAAAAACTAAATTTGGCGTGGTGAATTCTAAAAAAAAAATATATGCGTTGCAATTTTACTGTGTCCCTAAAGGGACACGGGTATTTTTTTTTTTTTTATTGTGCTCTCACGTAAAGGTTCCACACGCTCACGTAAAAGTTCTGTGTGAAACTAATGCGTGACTGCGTAAAAGTTCTCGTAAGGAGTTAATCGTGTTAGATGATCTTGTAAAGCTTTATTTTAGCCTTAGGATTAGGATTAGGGTAAACAATTACCTATATGTGCTCGTTTACGCAATACTATTATCACGTGCTCGCGTGTAACTTTTACGTGAGCACGCAATAAAAAAAAAAAAAAAAATATATATATATATATATATATATATATATATATATATATATATATATATATCCATGTCCCTTTAGGGGCTCCGTATTGGGTCCCAGTATGAGACCAGTTGAGAATCCCTCAACTAGACTATAACTAAAATAGTCCGGACTCCTGATGATCCAAATTTGACTAAAGCTAAATCAAAATGGGTTGTCAAAATTAACACTGGGTATAAAAGCCAAATATTTTGAGATTTGAGTGTTTGTGTGGGAGCACAAATCCACAGAAAGGGTTGGTGACAGATTTATAAACTGTAATTATTTTTGTTTAAGTTAGAAATCCAATTTAAGGAAAATGAAAAGAAAATGAATCATTTCGGCAAAGGGAAGAGATGGTGTTACAGTTGGTTTTTAAAGCAAAGAGGAGCACATTTGTAGTTGGTGGCAACATTTCACATTCACACACTTGCACTTTGTGCCCATACTTGTACTTCTATACACGATGGTGTTCTCGTGACCACATCCTGTCTCCACATCCTATCCAAATAACGATTTTAAATGTCATTTTCTGCCAACCGTATTTGCAACCTTTGAGCGTGCTTGTAAACAAATCAAAGAGAAGATCATAACCTGTTTTTAAAAAAAAATAAAGAAAAGATTTTTTTTATCACGTACATGTGGTTACACTTGTCACCAACACTTATGTCAGGTACAAGGGTTGCTTGGCTGCTTAATGGATGATACTGAGTAAGAGGAAGAAGGTTGTGATACGAGAGGTGAGAGATCATCAAAACACTGAATAAGAAATGTGTAAATGAGACATCGGAGGTGAGCTTAGAAAGGAAATTAAGGGCGGCATTGAGGAAATTCTAGTTTTTAGATGGATTTAGTTGATTTTAGGCTTAAATACATTACACTTTTGTTAAGTTTTTAATGGTAAAACTGCTTATAGTTGTTCATGACTAGTTTATTTTCCAAAGGTTTTCTGTCACTTAAATGTTGAGTGTGTGATCCCTAAAACACTAAATTAATATCTCAGAAATGTGGAACATTGGAATGGTTTTCAAACCTTTGAATATTAATGGAATGTGTGATATTTTCTGAATGGTTTTTAGATTTTATTGATGGAACCCACAGATGCTGTATCTTGGAATTCTGCACTTTTTCCCCCCCCGAGAGCCTGGAAAAGACAGCAGTGGCGTGCGAGTAGTCATTAAGTTAACACCGACTGGCACTGCGTAATGCACATGCACAAAAGACACACTCCTTATACAGTACATTTCTCACTTCTTCCTCCTCACATGCTCATATTTTTCTCCCATCGCTTTTTTTTTTTTACCGTCATCAGCTCCCTCCTGTTCTTTGTGGCTACATCCACTCGCGTCCGTCCCTTTATCTTCTTCAATTTGCCTCTTTCCCACTTTCTCTTCTCTTCTCTTTTTTTTGTTCTCCTAACAGCCCACTCTTCTTTAATCCCCTCCCTCCCTTTCTTCTCTTGTCATGAAGGCCCACCATCCTGCCACCATTCTCTTCTGTCTGTAAATCATTCCCACAGTTTCTCTCCGTGCTCAGCCTGATCCCCCGAGTCACAGCAATGCATCATGATTTATCCACAATTACGAGGCAAAGCAGACCAAAAAAAAAAAAAAACCTTTTTAGCACACTATTGTGATTTACGACATTTTTTTTTTTTTTTTTTTTTGCAAGTAAACCTTTTGGTCATTAAAATGTAACAGCTGTCGGTGATTGAGGGATGTTTTTCTCCATCCCCCAAGTTGTTGCACAACGTTTCTGACAGCGGTTACATGTGAAGTGGTATTGATTGAAGATTTTGCAGCAGCAGTGGTGGTGGGTAGGGGGGGGGGGGTTACTGATTCTGAACAAACAGCCTCACCTTGTGTCAGTCTCACTGTATGAAGTTATCACAGCCATGCAAATATATTTCATCTCTCTATTCACAGAAAAAACCTCTCTCTGCCATCATTAAAGAAGTGTGCGAGGGGTAAGTCAGCGTTTCCACGTTTACTATTTACACCATTTTTAGTAGCACTAGTGCAGTGGTGATTTTTTATTTATTTATTTTTTCTTGTTATCTGGTGCATACAGGTGGTCCTTGGGGAGCCATGAAAACTTTGCTCTGCAGATTGCTGATTCCACAAATTTCTACATCACAGAAAAGGTTTGGTTGCAGAATCCAACCTTTAACTCATCTCAGTGTTGGGGTTAAATTATAATTGTAATTGTGTAGTTAATAAATAATTACAATTATGTTATAATTATATTATAATTGTTTTTTTTTTTTTTTAAATATATTGCTGTTGTAATCACAATTCAATTGTAATTGAGTTTAGATCATTGACTTTGTAATTGTAATTGCCATGAAAATTCTAAAACTAATTGTAATTTAACGCAAAACTGGGGAACCATGTTACAGTTCTACTGTATGTGCAGTTCTACACATATGTACTGTATGTGTGTGTTTCAGATCAAGCTTTCCCACATTTTACCATTTAAAAAAATAAATAAATGAATAAATCGAGGGGTAAACTGACACAAAAAAGGTTCAGATGCCCGTTCTTAAAATATTAAAACCTATATTTTTATCGATTAGGAAGCTTAACAAGGTAACCAATAGAAATTAGATGATAGATATTTGTTATTAGTGTATTTTACAGCTGATTTAAGACCCATTATCATAAGAGATGCTAACAGAAAGCTAACACAAGAGGAAGGTTAACTTTTTTTAGATTATTTATTTCAGGCTCAGTACTTGTGATTCATTGTAATTGAACTTTAGTAATTGAGAACGCAATTGTAATTGACTTTCTGAGGATTAAAACTAATTGTAATTTAATTGTAATTGGAAAAAAATGCTGGCCGCTGTTATTGTAATTGAACATTGGTAATTGGAAATGTAATTGTAACTGAAAAATGTAATTGACCCCAACCCTGAAAACCTTAAAAAGGAGTTAGAAAATTTCCCTCTTTTACCTATTTCCTAATTTACCTATTTCCTTTGTCCCATTTTTGCCCTTTTTGACACTTTTTTTCAGACTTTAGCTATACCCTTTGGCAATAAATATCCCTTTTTTCATCTTTTTTGACACTTTAATCCAAATTTTGTCCTTTCTTTATTTATTTTTTGCCACTTTTCATCCAAATAAACTGACTTTTGTGCAATAAATACCACTTTTTTTCCCTTTTTCACTATTGTTTACCACATTTTGCTCAGCAATGCTACCCTTTGCCATTACATACCACCTGGTTCCTCTTTATTTGCCCATTTTTTGGCCACTTGACTCATTTGAGTCACTTTACACAGCCTTGACAGTAACAGCAGAAAATGACCTTCATATGTACACTCATGTCGTTGTTTATCACGGCATTCGTCAACAGAATCGCAATGACATCAAGAACGGTTCAATCCTGCGCCTCACCACCTCTCCTGTGAGTACATCTGGAAACATCTGCTCATCCATCATCTCAGTTGAGCTTTTTTTTTTCTTTCTGCATCTATATGTTGTACTTAATTGCGCATACACCCGTCCCGTCTCCTCAGTACCAGACTGCAGTTCAGCTTCATGAACGCATCCAGTCCTCCAGCATGGATGCCAAGCTGGAGGCCTTGAAGGATCTGGCCAATGCCTCTCGAGACATCACTTTTGCACAGGAGTTCATCAACCTGGATGGCATCTCGCTGCTCACACAGATGGTGGAGAGTGGGACGGAGTAAGTCTTTCTGCTGTCAATGTGATTAAGATAAAAAAAAAAAACATGGGAGCGGTTCAGATTTCTTTAAATATTACACAAGCTTATTTTTAATTTAATGCTTGACACATCAAAGCCAATTTCAGCTGTTTTTGCTACAAATATGAAATTTGGAGGCAGTAACCTGAGGCTGCTCTCCAATCAATGCCTTCCTGAGCATTCATGAGGCGCTAATTCATCTCTGAAGTGAGTGACAGTGAAAGTGTTGACGCCATTGCACTGTGCAGGCTGATCATTACAGTTGACTGAGCTGCTTGTCCATATACAGTATATATACACCTCAGGCAATGGCCTTCTTCCTGATAGATGCATCTGCCGTCAAGCACTTCACTCTATTTGAATTTGGTCACAGATAAAGGTTTCCTGGTGGGTAACTGCTGCACTCGTGTGGAAAAGGGTGAGGGCGGCGTTCATCTGAGCTAGTAGCTACAAATGGAGGCGTAATAATTATTTTTCATTCTGATCTCGTTTTTCTAAAACTAGGAAGGTTAATGTTTTTCTAATAGTAGTTACAAAAAGAATGTAAGCACATAGCAATGTTTGTCAAATTGATTACAAATAATAAGTAATGCTCCTTCCCACACTGCCTGATTTCATGCTGCTGAAATAAAAGAAATGCTGCTAAAGAAATGATTAATTAGAAATTACAAAAAATGTTTACTATCCTTTTGATGTTGCTCAGTATCCTGGTAGAGAGCCTAACTGATCCTCATTAGCACTGGCTGTACTTTTCTCACCTTCATCAGCTTGACTTATTGTAAACTGCTTAGCTTTCACTTTCAGTCATAATGCTGAATGAAAGAAATGGCTTCTTAGGAGTTTGCATGCTCTCTTTAAGCAGACTGTATCATCTTACAGCCTTGGAACTCATTTAGCTTTATGGTTCAACGTCAAGGTATTCGCTAAGGGTGGGACGATATACAATCGATGGTAACGCATGATTGCAAAGTGGAGTGGGGTTTGATATTCTATATATGTATATATATATGTATAATCTTGGAAAATAATAATTTTCATATTTTATATTGGGGTTGCGTATGTTAGTTTTGAAGTTAAAAAATAAAATATCTGTTATACAAAGTTCAAGAACATATAGGAATATTTATTTGAATAATGTCATGATGACATGATTAGGTTCTAATTTTAGACTGGCATAAAGTTTCAGTCTCTGTATTTGCGTTTTATTTGCACTGTCACTTTTTGCTCTTTAAGTAGGTAAAATTTGTGTTATTTATGTCATTGTTTATTTTATATTCTATTGAGTTGAAAAGTTCATACCCAGAGTATTTAGTTGGGTCTTTTTCCAACAAATATTTGTTTTTTGGTCTTTATTTCCTGTCCAAAAATATTGTCTCGTATAGTTATCGTGTCCCACTTTGTCTTTGGATCCTTGTGGAATCTAGTGTGAATATATTTTAGCATTTAGCTTTGCACCAACAGAGCAAATAGACACATTAATACAATATGAACCTTTTTCAACCCATTTAAACATTTTCAACCTTAATGCTAATGCAAATGTACAGCTAATGCAAGGTTAGTGTTAATGCTAATGCTAGGTTAGTGTTAATGCTAGACTAATGCTATTGCTAATGCTAGGTTATTGCTAACGCTAGGTTAATACTAATGCAAGGCTAATACTAAGTTAATGTTAATGCTATTGCTAATGCTAGGCTAATAATATTATTAGGCTGTTGGTAATGCTAGGTTAATGCTAAAGTTAAGCCAATACTAATGCTATGTTAATGCTAACATTGGGCTAATGCTAACAATAGGATAAACTAAATTCATGTTAAGTTAATGCTAATGCTAGGCTAATGCTAATGCCTGTTAATGCTAAACTAAGGCAGTGTGATTCCGGTTTCCTTTCCCTCCTGTCTTTGGATCCTTATTAAATCCAGTGTGAATATATTTTAGCATTAACCTTTGCACCAACAGAGCAAATACATTCATGTCTAACGCCCAACAAGGAGATCAAAGCCGATGTGGTTTAAAACCATGTCTCACTCAATCACATTTGCTTTCCCGACCTTGAAAAGAGGAACTTTGTTGTGTTTACATTTAGATCAGTGACTAAAATGACAATTTGTTTCATTCTTTGTCTGATTTTCATCAAGTGAAAAGCTTAGAGAGAAGAGCAGGTGTTATACTCCCCCTCACTCCGTTATTATTTAGGGTTAAAAAGCTTTTCTTTATTTTACCACAGCTTCCTGTCAAGCTCACCTGGGAGCTCATTGTCTATGCTAGCAGTTTTGTGGTTGCCTCAGTTGTGTGCAGCCTATTTACAGACAGACATAAGCCCCCATAAGCCCCCTTTCCCCCCCAAACACTCTGAAAGTGTCACCCAGGTGTGTAATTGCTGGAGGGACGTCTGTTTTGACCATCATAGCATTGCTATACTTGACTGAGAAGAGAAACGGGCTCTGCCTTTTGACTATTCAGCATGTGGGGTGGGCCGGGGGGGTAGGTGGGTATTTTCTGAAGGTTAGAATAAGATTTTTTATCTTTTATTTATTTAATTTTTGCAGAGGGGATATTTCTCAGCTGTGCAGCCTGGGGCAGTGGCGTCTGTGTGCTTGTGCTGCATACTGTGAGGGCAGACATAGCAGTAAATTGCAATGCAAAAGTGCGCACAAAAGTGTGAACACACGCCGTTGCACACAAGCAGACGTACGCTACCAACTGGCAGGAAGGGCAGCAGCAGCCACTCGTGTGGGACATACTAATTTTCTGCTTCATGCAATTCTCATTAACCAAGAGCAAATACGATATATATAGATTGGAGAAATGTTTGCTTGGGTAAGAAGTTTGCAGGAGGAACATTCACACACACACACACACACACACACACAAGTCTACTTCTATAACAACACAAGTTCTGCAACTTTGGTATCTGAAAGATGTAACGTCCTGCTTTGATATTTAAAGTCTTATCAGCAGAAACCTTTTTCTGGAGCATTACACTCACCTTTACTCTCTGACAGGAAGTCATTAAAGCCTCTCTCTGCCTTTTTCTTTTTTTTTTTTTTTAATGTAGTTTTAAACAAATGGTTGACCTTGTGTGATCTCCATGCACGGAGCCACTGAGCTCTCAGCTCTGTGGTTAAATATGATTTTATGCAAATGACAGTGACATCAGTCATTCGGTCCCAATGAGCTTAAAAAGTGGAGTGTCCGTGAGTGAGAGGGGAGATGAGAGCCAAACATGCAGATCAGTGCCAGTGTCTTGCACGAGCCCGCGCTCACACACACACACACACACACACACAATCATTAGTGTGCCTGCCAAACAACTCGGAGAACTGTAATTATTCAAGAGTCTCAGTGCTGGATACTCTGGAGGGCAGAGAGCTGCTGTGATCTGATGATTCTTCTACTGTATTCATGCGGAAATCAGTTGGCCAGCTGCTCGTGCTCAGTCCACTTAAACTCAGCATTGTTGAAGGTACAGAGCGCCCTCGTCTGACTGTAATAAAAAGGCCTTCACAATGGTTTTGTACAGTAGCTCATCAGTCTGCACAGTGCAATTTCAAAGAGCCTAGATACAGTATGTTTTCTTTTCAAAACATCAAAGAAGAGGTTTTTGTTCTTGTTTTTTTGTTTATTTTCTTTTTCTTTAGAAAGGCGAATTTCCATCACAAACTTAACTCACAATAATAGTCACTCCAAAACATAGAAAATATAGATGGTTATATTGTAGTTCAATTCAGGCGATTCTGTCCATACTTATTTGTTTTTTTACATATCGTACAATAATACAGTCAAAAACAATGAGGAACAGAACATAACTGGGGAACGCACCCACTCATACCAATAAAACCACATGGTAAATCAAATGAAATCAGATCTGATTTGTTTCACACCCTCAGTCCATTTGCTCCAGACATTAGGAATTTGTCTTTTTCTACTTTGAGGAAAGAGGATATACAGTATTCTCCATCACATAAATCCCATGGATGATTTCTATCAGTTATAGAGGGGAGGTTTTTAAAATGAAGACATCATCCATATTGACAGAATGTGGGTGATTTCTCCAAACCTCACAGTGCAAAAATGATTTAATGCAGTAGCTACTTTAAATATAGAAAGATACATGTCATTTTATGCTTAGAATTCTTCCTGTTGCCATACATTATATGAAACTCAAGCACTAACATGTTGTCTCCTGGTAACTGTTTTGTTATGCATGTCCCACATTTAACGCTAAAGTTTCTTAAATTTTCACAGGCGCTATCAGAAACTACAGAAGATTATGAAGCCCTGGTAAGCCACTTCCCTTTCCCACTGGTTCTACATTGGTAACTCTGTGTTCTTCCTAATCTGCTGCTTGAGTTTGCATGTTCAAGACTGCAACCTCAGTGCCTTATGGGAAATAATTGACTATACATGTTTAAGATTTTCAGGGTTCTGTTTTGCATGTTGTGCTTGGCTCAAGGATCAAACAGCCTGCTAACGCTTCCTAATGGACTGAAACGAGGCTGATTGGAGACATGTATTGAACTTGAACAGCTACGTTAGAAAAATAAACAAAAATCAAAGCCTTGACAGAGTTAAACCTTGGTCATTTTCTACAACAGGGCGCATTGTCTCTTGACCTCCTATGGGTGTCCTTTTATCTTACATTCTCTTCATAAATGGCTTTGATTTCTTGAAGTGCCTTAAATCTAAAGCCTTTTTTCTAGTTTACTGCAGGGTTTCATCTAAATGAGCAGCAACATCTGCAGCAGCCTTTTGCTTAGTCTCCATACAACTCTATGTAAACTATATCTATCCAGGCTTTCTCAAACGTTTACGCTCTAAGAAGCCTCAACAAATGGATTCACTTTTTTTAAACTATCAGATTAGGTGTAAAATATCCTGATTTGGGCTCGCTGGCACTAGTTAAGGCTAATTATTAATTGTGCCAGCTGTGGAGCAATAGTATCTACAACCTACAGGAAAAACAAGTAATTTGTGTAAGATTTAAACTATATTTAAAGCTGTACTTATATCCCAAGTCCGTTTGAGAAACCCTTTTTCTTTTAATTTTCATCTACCCTGCAGCAGCAGTGACTCTTGCTTTCTGTTGTTCCACTGATCTGGATTATAATGTGAAATGTTTGGTTTTTTTTTTCTTTTTTGGCAGTTTTTGCTGCCTTTTTGATTACCAAACTGTAATCAACATCCTCAAAAACTCTTCAGAAATTATTCAAAATACATTTATCTCATCTTGTGTGTCCCTAACCTATAGATATAACATAGAAATAAGATTTCTTGTGACCAAAGTGAGCATTTTCGTGATCTCATCATTCAATTGTTGCATTTATTCAAAGTTGCTCAACCACACTTTCTTTCTTAACTGTAGCTTCAAATGTCTCTATAATGAATCCCAATCCTGACCTCAGTGGACTATCACCCCTTTGGTCTGCATTCTGTACAAGCCACACCCCCCAGGTTCTGATAGGCTGATGAAAACATTTGATGGACGCACTTCTTCAATGTTGGAGGCTGACCACTAGGAGTCAGTGTTGCAAAGTGAAAAAGCATTGATGAAATGGTTTCACAGTGGTTCCCAAACTTTTCCCAGTTCCGTACCCCTTCAGACATTTAACCTGAAGCTATGTACCCACTACTGCTGCACACTTAAAAAACATAATCATGTAATGTAACATACAATCTAGCCCTACAGTGAAATATGTCTCCTCGTTTACAATTTTTATTTTTTTATTCATCTAATACCTAGGACAATTTGCAGACCCCTGGGGTGACCCGTACCCTACTTTTGGAAACTAGGGTTTATATGACTTCAGTTTTTCCTCGTCAGTTTAAAGTGATTTTCTTAGACATTCTCTGACTCCCACAGATGGATGTAATGTCTGCATTTATTTGTGTAACTGCATGTTTTCACTCTTTGCTATAGCTTTCAGTTGTCGGTTGAATACTGCCTTCTGCTGCCTGGCTCCTGCTGGCTTTTCCTTTCCTCCTTTCCTTTCATCGTCCTGCTTTTTGGCTATTTTCTGTCTTCCTACAGCAAACTTGTGTGAGGTTGTTGAGCATATGTTGCTCTCCTCCTCTCTCCCTGTCTACTGAGGGTTCAGGGTTTGTTGTTTGCTTCTGGGCTCAGATATCGGCTGCTGCAGTTTTCTAGGGTGTGTTGGGTTTGTTTATGTCTCTGTGTGTCGCCCTGCAGTTTTGGTGACCTGCTGTCCTTCACTTTGACCGCCTTTGTGGAGCTTATGGACCACGGCATCGTCTCCTGGGACACTTTTTCGGTGGCCTTCATCAAGAAGGTTAGCTATGGAGATAAATTTTATAAGAAGTAGGATTTAGTTGTAATAATTCTATATTATATGATGCATTGAGCTTAGTGTATTTAGTTTTTTTAATCTTTCTTTTTAAAAGAATAGTGAAAAATGACATACGTTGAAAGAAAATAGTGGTTTGGTACATTAATAATATTGAATTGTGTAATTCTAAGAGTGTGTGGAATAAAAGGAATAAAGGAAATCTTCTAAAAGTGTAAAGAAATGTGAAGAAAAGCAGCATTTATTGCATAACATGCTTATCATATAAGTTAATAATTCACATGTTATTCCAGGTTTAATAAAAAAAAAAGTAGCTTGTATAATAGCACACAATGCTAGATATATTTTGCATGAATTAAATTAGCTGATATTTATTCATATAATTTAAATTAGACTTTCAAATAAATAAATAAGGCACTCGTAATGATGTACACATTCCAAGGTTTCTTATTATGAATTTTATATTTTGATAAGCGCTTTGAGATGACTTTGTTGTAAATTGCGCTATACAAATAAAGTTGAATTGAAATTAATTTTGGGAACATTTAAAAATATCAACTTTTCATGGGAATTATTTATTGGTGTTAACCGGAAATTGTGAGTAAATTCAAATAACTGTATCATATCCAAATGAAAATATTAACATCCGTGCAAAATAATGCAATTAAAAAACCCTAATTTTTCCACTAGGGTTGCAAAATGCCAGTCATTTTCAAAGTTGAAAACTTTCCATGCTAATTCATGGGAATAAACTGGGAATTAACAAAATTTAAGGCTGGCAAAATATAGTTGGGAAAATATACTTATAATCTAAAATATCTGTATTTAAACTAACCCCAATTTCCTGTTAATTCAATTAAATAATTCCAATTAAAAGTTTATATTTTTCAATATTGTGAAAATCCCGAGCTTGAGTTCCAGTGGAAATGTATTTTTTGCCCCTTTGCAACCCTAGTTGTATTATTATTAAGACATATATTTTTTTAAATGTTTGATGATTATATCTATGCTTCTTAGCTCTCCACAGTCCCTTCATCTTTCTGTCCATCCTTTTCCTGCAGATCGCCGGCTATGTGAACAAGTCAGCGATGGACATAGCAGTGCTTCAGCGCTCCCTGGCCATTCTAGAGTCCATGGTGCTGAACAGCCAGGACTTGTACCACAAGGTGGCACAAGAGATAACAATTGGTCAACTCATCCCACATCTTCAGGGGTGAGCAAATAAATCCTTTTTTTCCAACGTATCACATATTCATGTACTCTGCGCTTATTATTTCTGTTGGTGTGTGTGTGTGTGTGTGTTTCCTTCTTATTTCAGGACTGATCAAGACATTCAGACGTACACTATTGCTGTCATCAATGCTCTTTTTCTCAAAGCTCCAGAGGAGAAGAGACAGGTGAGGCTGTAGTGTCGACTCCTAACGCTCTGTAGTGTGCATCACTTCATGAACAATCATCGGCATTCAGGAGAACGTATACTGTATGTGTGCATTATTATGAGTGTTTGAAGGAGTTTGACGTGTAATTCAGAGCTTTTTGGCATCCGTGGCATGCAAAAGTTATAATTAAATGCAAATAATAATAACAGTGCCCCACACTTTTCCTCTCAAGTGAAGTAACAGTCTGGCTCAACTTTCCCCTCCTCCTTTTTTCTAGTTTGTCCTTTATTTCTCCTCCCTCTCTTATGTCAAGCTTCTGATCACTTTTGTCCACATAGGATCTAGCTAGCAGCACACGTTCTCATTAATAGTGCATGATGCTACTCCCAGCACACTAAGTTTCAGACGGAAATAGGTTCGCAAGCACAACTTTGTTTGAACTCGAGCAGCAATCCCACACAGCAGCCCAAACAGGCAGTGTTTCTTTTAGAGCTGGTTTGAATAGTAGCATGAGGTCACAAACAAAGGTATCTAAAATCATCCAGTCAAACTGCACAGCCGCAGGTTTGTGGTCTAAAAAACATTAGAGACAGGCGATACTATCGGCCAATATTAGGCATAAAATGTAATATCTGTTGACATTGGTATTAGGTTTTCACCGATATTGAATCGATTTGTGCAGTTTTAGAATAAAAACAAACATGGCACTATTGCCATTTCTAAAGTTGATGTAATGAATGTTGAAGTATTCTTATTATGCACAAAGGATGTTTAGTTGTAGAATACATCTAATGAGGCATAACATTAAAGGTGTGCTTTGATATCAGCTTTCTGTCAATATCCGACATTGCCAACCTCTAGTTTCTGATTTCCAATATTAACCGATACCCCCCCATATCTTGTCTAAATACACACATTATAATCTCCGCCCTCCGCCCCATTGAAAAATGATTTGTGCAAAATAAGAAAAAAACTAATTTAACTTCAGTGATGTGTATTTATTTCTAACATGTCTCAAACAACAGCACACATTGGTTTATTAATATTGGTGTAAAAACTGATACCAATGTATTATGACTAATATCAATCGATATTGGTGAACTAATAATATCACCCATCTCTAGGCTTGTTATTTCCTTTGAGATATGTATAATATGACCTAAATTAGGTTGGGGGATGCATTAATTGGTACCGGTTAAAGCTGCGGTTTGTAGAATCGTGAGGCGCTCCACGCTCCCCCTCCCCTTCTGAACACGCGCACACTGTGGAACTCTTTGCGACTGTTTTTTCCGTAGAGACTAGTAACAAATGTAGGAACTTTATCCTCTGGTATTGGAGAGTTTTCTGATGTTTTAGAGACACGAAAGCACGTATCATTTGCTGCTGAGAGGACAATAAGAGGGTCAGCTGCTCAAACACAAGCAGCTGATCCCAGTTGACCAGAGCAGTCACACAGCAGAGGAATTGGGTCTGTTCTTTCCACCTTAGATCATTTTAATAAGCTATTTATTCCGTCAGTTCTCTCTCTCTCTCTGTCTTTCCGTGGCTCGGGGCGGACTGCGCTGACTGAAAGCGGATCGCCCATGAAAACGTTTGTGCCTTTTTTCTGTTGCCTCTCCACCTCGGTCTTCCCTTTTCCTCTTGCTTTGCCTTGTAACGGCTGTGCCAAAAAACGCATTAAAGACTTCAGCTGGAATATAATGCCACGGCACTGTCCCTGTTCTCAGATCCAGAAAGGCGCATCGGATTTTGACGAGCAGCTCGAGCAGCCATTAGTAGTGCTTTAAAACAGCACATGGGATGGTTGGTAGAAAGATCTCTGATTGGCTGAAGTCCAGCATCACGCCCCTGTATTTCTAAAGCTCATTTACAGAGCCAGGAGAAGGAGCTGAGATCCACTGTCTACTCAGAACACTTTGGATTACAATATGCAATACAATATGATAAGATGATTATGGATTTTTGACCAAATAAAAAAAAAAAAAAAAACTTACAAACTGCAGCTTTAATATCGAAATTTGGAAATTCAGTGTTGGAAAATATCGGCACAACGGATATCGGCTAAAAGCTAATATCGAACATTCCTAGAAAATGTATGTAATTATTATCTGAAGCAGACATCAGAGTCCTTTTCTGGTTTGTAAAATGATTTCCTTTATAGAACCTTTGTCGATGACTGACATGCATACCTGGAAAATAGTAATTAACTTGAGAGCGTTTGTTTAAAACAGCTTCGTTTTTGTCTTTTAGTTGAAAAAGTGTGTAATTCTTAAGTAATCCATCAGTGCATTGGCGTTAAAGAATAGTTTGGGATTCGTTAATCGTGTCTAAAATGTGGATTTAAGTGCAACTAAGGAGCATTTGGCCCTGATTTTAGATTCTGCTGCACGTTCCTCACACATGTGAGACACTAGCAGCTTGTTGCAGTGTGTGGTAAAACTCAATAAACCTATTTTCTGATCCTGCTTTCCCACTTCGCTCTGCTGACTGTTGCCCTCCTCTGCCCTCCTTTTTACCACCACCATCTGCAGCCCTGCCAGATATTTCTTTCTGTAATCTCTCCGCTCCAACTCCGTTTTTAAAAAAAGAAAATCTCACCGTCATTCACTCACTCATCCTCTGTGTCTCTCTGTCTTTGACTTTGTTTCCTCTCTGCACACGGTTTGGTAGTGTGATGAGCACATTGCGGACATCCTAAATTGTCCCTTGACAGTAAGTGCACCCTTGATTAGCACACTTGGTAGTTTGCACTGTAGAAGTGATTAGGTAGCATTAGCTTTAGCATCCCCCTTTTTTCTTTACTGCTTGTTTTTGATTGTCCTCTTCATTTATTTATTTATTTATTTTTAAAGCATATTATTGCTTACGTCGTAGAATATTATGTAATTAATTAGCTCATTTCATTGCAGAAAATCCAAAGTCATTCACTTTAAATTCAAACATGTCTAATTTTCACCCTTTGTTCTCCTTTTCTCTCTCTTCCTGCTTTTTTTTTTCTTTCCTGTCCTACAGGATATGGCCCACATTCTCGCCCAGAAACAGCTGCGCTCCATCATACTCAGTGTAAGTCCATCCATTCGCTCAGTTCATCACCCTTTGCTCCACCTGACACCAAGGAAAATATCACCACCTGCTACTTTTTCTCTTTGGTTATTATCTACTGTACTCACTCCCTCTCATCACCTCATCCATGTGCGAATTTTTACTACCTTCATTCATTCATAATCTATTTTTTGACTTTGTAATCTTTCAATCATTGCACCATTTTATTATATATATATATATATATATATATATTTTTTTTTTTTAAATAAATATTGAATGATATTTTTTCCACAAAACATAGAACGTGATCCGGAGCCCAACTCCTATCAACGATGAGATGGCCCATCAGCTTTATGTGCTGCAGGTGCTCACTTTCAACCTGCTGGAGGATCGCATGATGACCAAGATGGATCCTCAGGACCAGGTGTGGATAGAGACAGTACAGCTAAATATAGAGTCAGTGACAGAGGATTGACAAATAGAAGCTGAAAGTGAAGCAACTTAATTTTGTGTCGTTGAATGAGAGGAATTATTAGTATTCTCTGCATACACAGGCTCAGAGGGACATCATCTTTGAGCTGCGGAGAATCGCCTTTGACGTGGAGTGTGAGCCCAACAATGGCGGCAGCACTGAGAAACGCAAGTCCATGTACACGCGTGACTACAAGAAGCTGGGCTTTATTGTGAGTATAATGTGTGTGTTTTAGAGTTGGGAACCTCTGGGTACGATACGATACGCGATACAAAGCTCACGATAACGATTATCTCATGATATGACAAGACTGCGATTATCGATATATTGGTCAGAAATCAATCTACAATAATCTATAACAAGAAAAAAAAAAGATTAAGTGAAAAAATACAGTTTTTGTTTCATATCTCTGAAAGACAATACATTGGAAAAGTGTCCTATGAACAGTGACACTATTTTAGTGTAACCATTCTGTAAATAAGTGTCAACATACTAATGTAAACGAAGTGTGTGTGTGTGTGTGTTTTGAAAAAATAAATAAATAAAAAGACAAAAAAAATCGATACTTAGCGTGAGCATATCGATAATAGATCATGCGAAAAAAAATATCGCGATATATCGCAATATCCTTACCTAACCCTAACCAAGGTTTGGGTCAATTATAATTGTAATTGCGTAATTGATAATTCATTAATTACAATTATGCTGTTATTGTAATTTTAAAAATTTGTTGCTATCGTAAATTGTAATTGAGTTCACTAAATTGACTTTGTAATTGTATTTGCACTGAAAATTCGATAGAAATTGTCAATTATAATTCTACGCTAAACTGAGGAACCATGTTACCATGTTACAGTACTGTGTACAGTTCTACACACACAGTTAACAATTAATAAAATGTTTTATATCAAGCTTTTCCACATTTTACCATTTAAAAAAAAAAATGAAATTGAGGGGTATACTGACACCAAAAATATTAAAACCTATATTTTTATTGATTATTAAGCCTAACAAGGTATCCAGTAGATAGGAAATAAATTAAATAATAGATTTTTGTTTTCAGTGTATTTTACAGCTGATTTCAGTTATCATAAGAGATGCTAACAGCAAGCTAACACAAGAGGAAGGTTAACTTTTTTTAGGTTTTATTTCAGGATCAGTAATTGTAATTTAACTTTAGTAATTGAGAATGTAATTGTAATAGACTTTCTAAGGATAAAAAAAGTATTATAATTTATTTGTTTTTGGAAAAAATGCTGGTCACTGTAATCGTAATTGAATTGTAATTGAAAACGTAATTGTAACTGAAAAATGTAATTGACCCTCACCCTAACCCCACTAGATCCCTCCACCTAACCCATAAAATGCCAGCATAGCACCAAAGGTGTCATAATTTAGCGAACGGCACTTAATGACAGCCTTCATGACACCTGACTCATGCTAATGACAGCGTATTGTCAGCCTTATGAATAAAGTAAAGTCTTGTCCTTGTTTGCTTTCCTGGAGCAAAATGTGTGGGACTCTGTAGCATGCTGGCTTCTAACTATGGCATAAGTATTTGAACTAATCCTATTGTGGCGTGATGTAAGCCCAGAGCAGTTTCACGGCTCTTCCCAGCCACACCAGTGCTGCAGTGTGTGCAGAGTAGATAAGGCCCTTTGGGTCTCTGCAGTGGGATGAAAACCCACCCTGAACTCCCTACTCCACTTTCTGTGCTCCACAGCCTGCACACGTACAAACACTCACATCCCTACACACAGAAACACTGAGACACATTTAGAGTCTTGACGTTTTCACATTCCTGAATTCTTTTAACAATATCTCAATGAAAGCGTATCTTATTTACTCAACATGTGAATTTCCCCACTATGGGAAAAAACAAGTAAAGGAAATCCAATTCAGTAACTTAAATTCTTCCCTGATCAACATCCTCTACCATCGTTTTAACTCAAATCAGTGCTCACGTGCATATCAGTGATGTTATTTATTTGGCAGTTAGTAATTGCTAGCACTGGGTCCCTGCAACTCTGCAATCTGTATATCGTCAATCCATGCATCTACCTATAATATAATATGTTTTTTCAAATAAATAATGATTGAAATTCATTCATGGATTGAAATGATAATTCAATACTTTAAATCAGTGGTTCCCAAACTTTTCACAGTCCCGTACCCCTTCAGACATTTAACTTGAAGTCATGTACCCCCTACTCCTGCACACTTCAAAAACACAATAATGTAATGCAGAGTTTTTCAATCTTGGGGTCGTTACCCAATGTGAGGTCACCTGGAATTCAAATTGGGTCCCCTGAAATGTCTAATAATTTAGATTAATAAAAACACTGATTAAAATTTGTTTTTGGAATGTTTTTAAAATCTGTAATCGTGGTTAGTCTTAAATTGGCTAATGTGTAATTTGTGGCAATGCATGGAGGCTCCTGACTGCTGGTACATTTATTTTGTCGTTTTCAAATATTTTTAAATCATATACCCCCTTTGACAATTTGCGTACCCCTAGGGCTGCCCGTACCCCACTTTGGGAACCTAGGCTTTAAATAAAAAGCTAATATTACACTATATGCTTTTATGAGCCAAAATCCAAAGCCCCCTATTGGTTTTCTACATTATTACATAAAAAAAAAAAAAAAAAAGAAATCAAATGAAGACCTAAGAATAAAGGCCCTCCAGTAGTCCCTGTTCCCCTGTTTGAGAAACACTAGGCTAGTAAAGAAGCAAAATGATTTCTTATTTATTTCTTTATTGTTTGCATAGGCAAAGAGCAGCATCAAATACATAGTTTCAGGGGTTTTTTTTGTGATAAGGTCTAATCCCACTACATCCACACAATGCTGAGGACTGTGTCGTGGTTCTCATTTAGGTGTAAAACTGCCAGTGTTTCACACCCCGTCGTTATCTCTCACTGGTTCAGTTACAGTATGTGTCAGTCTTCTGATTGATTCAGTGAAAGTATAAAGAAAAAAATACATGATTTTGTGTCTTTAATTTTTCTTTACAGAACCATGTTAATCCAGCTGTGGACTTCACCCAGATTCCTCCAGGCATGCTGGCTCTGGATAACATGCTGTACTTAGCCAGGCATCACCAGGACGCCTACATCAGAGTGAGCACATACACACACACACACACACACAAACACACTCGTACACACAGACTGTAGGAATGTTTGTTTTCTCTCCATCACCTCTACTTCCTACCAATCCATCTTCCCTCTCAGTTATTTCCTCTGTGTTATTTTCTCTCAGTCCACTTTGAACCAATATTTAAATGAAGATCATGCTATGCCATAGTCCAGATATGGGCAACTGTCGGCCCCGAAAGTAAACACACAAAATGACAGATGATATACAAAACAAAAATAATAATGCACTAAAATATATCTAAAAATACAACATTACAGAAAAATACAGTAAAGGACAAGAGACACACACAAAACCACTATAAAAAATGTACAAAACGATAACAGAAATGAACAAAATACTCCAAATAACACAAAATGATAACAGAAATAAACAAAACGCTCCAAATAACACAAAACGACAATAAAAATACACAAAACAACAATAAAAATACACAAAACAACAATAAAAATACACAAAACAACAATAAAAATACACAAAATGACTTAAAAAACTTGCAAAATTACAACAAAAGAACAAGAAAAACATGACACCACCAACCCACAGTACTAACAAACAAATACACAATATGACTAAAAAGACAGAGACAGATGGACAATATTGTGACCATCAATTTACCAATATGAAAGTGTCCCCAGTTAAAACAATCATTTGAAACTTCATGTTCAGCATTTTTTGTCTGCTGCCACATGCTATAAATTAGAACCAATGTTTTTCCTGCTGTTTTTCATGTCATGGTTCTCAGGCTAATAGGTAATAGGCTGGTTATGCTACATGTGAAGTTCAGGTGTGGAGACGACAATGCTCTTCTTTTCTCACTGAGGCTAAAAATGAGCAGAAATTGAAGTGGTATCACACAGTTTATATTTATTCAGTTGTGTGTTTGTTTAATGTTATCATGGAAAACATATATTACTTATGGCAAAACTAGAATCAATAACGCTTTTAGTGCAATGCCAATGAATGAATATGTTATAATTCATTCTATAGTTCATTTTATCTTCTTTTTGAATAATGTGTTATGGTTTCCTTTTATTCAGAATACATTTAACTCCTGACATGTTTCAACTGCCAACTGCCGGTCTTCCTCAGAGGCTTCCACTGATCTCTTTGATGTCCTTGTGAGTTATTTCTGGGTGTGGCCAACTTGACAGTTTTATCAGGCAGGCCATGCTCTCTGTCACCACGATCAGCAGACTCCTCTGAGGAAGACTGGCAGTTGGCAGTCGAAACATGTCAAGAGATCAAAGTAAGTATCCTGAAAAAAACGCTGTCTGAATAAAACAAAACCGTAACATATTACTCCAAAAACCTAGCTTCTGTTTCACTTCCTGTGTTTCGCTAATGGTTTTTTTTTTAAATTAACTCTTCCATGTTGGTCAGAAAGTGGGTTTTTTTTTAAATGCGATTTTGCATGTTTGTAGATCGTACTGGAGAACAGTAGTCGAGAGGACAAGCACGAGTGTCCGTTTGGTCGCAGCAGCATCGAGCTGACAAAGATGCTGTGTGAGATTTTGAAAGTTGGCGAGCTTCGTAAGTATGCACACACACACACACACACACACACACACACACACACCTTTCACACTGCGTGCATGATAAGACAAACATAATTTGCTCCTTGTCATTCTTCATTTAGTTTTTCATCCTGGGCTCAGAAGGCTTAGAGGGGAAGTGTACGGATATAATAAACACGAGCGGAGCGACTACGTGCATAAATCTGTGCATATTACAAACTAAACTCACTGTGTACACAGTCTCTGTACAAATGAGAGCAGCCATTATGTTCAGTAATTGTGCTGCAGTTCTTTTTTTTTAGTGATGTGCCTCGCCCCCACTGAGCCCCTTTCAGCTAATATACCGCCTCTGGAAGGCCGCTGTGCCGAGAAATAAACACTCTGCTTACGTCCGTTTCAAATTGATGTGCCCTTTTCATTTGTCTCCTCTTGTTTAAATGGTGACTTGGTCTGTCCTCGGCTTCAGACTGACCCCCGCTGCTCCCTGTGGGGAGGGAGAGAGCATTTGGAGCTCAGTTTTAAACTGATGTGCCCTTTTCTGCGGCTCAGGTGCTTGTTTTCTACAAGATTTTCAAATTGGCGGCGTTGAAGGTTTTTGGACTAAAGATTGAGGAGGACCTGTCGCTTTATCTGCCTTAAAATACAGTCCAAGGTTTACATTTTGCCCTTATTATTGTTATAGTTGAAATATCAAACTAAATGCACAATTTGAAATATTTGCTACTTTATTCTAAATTGTTTTTTTCCCTCATTTGTATTCAATTTTTTGTTCTTTGTTTTTACTTGCAATTTACGACATACAAAAAAAATCATTTAACAAAGGGTAAACATTTTCAGGGGCATTTACTTTGTTAAAGGTGCAGTCCGCAACGCTCAGATCCCCCTCTCCCCCTCCCTCCCCGCTGCTCTCTTGCCCTGCCTCCAAACTTTCCAAAGTCCCTCCCTCAGAGGAGCTAACAAGCTAACGTTAGTCCGACAGCAACATCACAGTAATATAAAATGCACTGTTAAAAGCATATTACTGCAGCGCTTCTCTCTCTCTCTCAATGTGCACATAGTACACCAACCTAGCAGCAGCAACAAAAGCAGCAACAGCACAGTGTTACTTACTGTACAGCAGCCCAAAACGGAGGCTGCTGCACGCACACAAACAGCACATGCACCACAGAGTTCTAGTGTAACAATTACAAATCAAACATAATGTAAATCAAGCAGCAGTAATTACCTTTCAAGCAATAATTAAATACATTTCACAAAGTAGACTGTATTTACTTACTGTTGAAGTAATCACATAAAAGTTCCATGGTATTTAAAAAAAAAAAAAAATCTAATTCAAATTCCACTCATTGTTTTAAATGTGTAGATGAAGCATTGGAGAACCCATGTGGTGAACCAATGAGACTCAGTTAGGGATTTAGGAGAGCTTACAGTTCCACAAATGAAAAAGCATATTAAATTATGACGAGGGTACTTTTGATATCTAGAGGGGGTACAAATGATTTGACCAAAAATGCAGAGAGGGTTCACAGGGACAAAAACGATTGGGAACCACTGCTTTAGCAGAAGGTTTTTAAATTATTCCACATTTTATAGCAAGCCAATGAAGGAGGAAATAATGTTTTTTTTTTTTTCTTGTTTGTAACTGTTGGAACTTTTGCGGCAACTCTTCTAACCCTAACCCTAACCTATTTTGTTTCAACTCCATACTTTTTGATGCATATCTCAAATGATAACCCATATATCGAACACAACAACAAACATGGTTTGCCACTAATCTATGTGTGTAGGTCAGAGAGGTATACAATATATTCTGGTATATTTATACCTACTATAACCCCAAGTTTTACATCTCTCATCCGTCTCTGTCACAGCTCTGGTATAATATTTGTGTGTAGTTTTTGCTGCACTGCAGATTCTACCTGGAGTGTCTTTTCAGGCGCACTCCATTACCCCTCTGTCTATATTACCTCACACTAATAAATGTACGAGTACTATGAATGTTGCATGTGCCAGGTGAAGGTGCTGTGGAAGTAAGGGCTGTTCGTTAGCGTGAGCATGCTTGTGTGTGTGTGTGTGTGTGTGTGTTTGTGCTTTTCGTGGCGGGAAGATGAGGAAAGAATGGGACTGGCCTCTACACTGACAGCGTCATCCCTCATCTGACCTTTCAGTGGAGCAACAATGAAATGCCTGACACTAATGAGGATGTTGGAGGTTGTGTCTGCCTCACTGAAATGCTTCTCTGTTATGGTATTTACTTCAGGCAGATATTTGAAATTGTGATGCCACATTTTTTAGCCGCTGTCGAGGAACTATGGGCGACATGCTTGGCTTCTCTTCCACAGTGGGAAAAAAAACTTAATTTTGATATCTGAAGTGGAAAAATAATACACACAAACACATTTTTTAGGTTAGATCACTGTTTCTTAAATGGGGTACGTGTACCCCTAGGGGTACGCAATGGCTCTACAGGGGGTACTTGAGAAAGAGAGGGAAAATAACAAAAGAAAGCATTAAAAATGTGGGGTTTTATGTTTATTTTTTTTGTTAAAAATTCTAATAATTCTAAATAGTAACAGCAACTCACAAAACGACGACAAAAACACACAAAATAAGAGAAAAATATCCTGAATGATCAACCACAAAATACACAAAATGACACTAAAAAGAGACTAAGAGAGAAAAATACTATTACCAGCAACACACAAAACAATGACAAAAGAGAGGAAAAAAAAACACAAGATCACTACAAAATACACACAAATAACAAGAGAAACATACAAAACAACGTAAGAAACAACCAAGCGACACCAAAAACACTCACACACAGAGAATAATTTAAATATTACCAGCAACACACAAAAAACAACAAGAACATACAAAATAAGAGAAAAACATACTGAATAATAAAAAGAACAGACAAACAACAACAAAATACACAACGTGACACCAAAAACACACTAAATGATGGTGTAAATGATCTTATTAGAACATGAAATAAAAATACAAGAGTCAGTCTTGGTTCCACACAATACAGGAAATGACCGAATGATAAAAACAATAGAAATAAATCTAAATACTAAATACTGTTTTATTCCAGTTATTTACAAAATGGGATTATTTAAAATGTGTGTTGTCACTTGTTTTTTTTCATCATCATGGAAATTATAATTTTTTCCACAGAATTCCGAGCAAAATGTTCTAGTTGGACAAAGGGGGTTCAAAAGTTAGATGATTCAGTTTAATTCTGTCTTTGTTGTTTTTCTAATACTGGGAAATATATTTCCCTCAGCATTATAATATGGAAGTGCTTCCATCCTCAGCTGAGATGACAAATAACAATGATGGAAATAAATCTAATCTTGCTTCCAATCAGATGGTTTAAAAAGGAGAGCCCCTGACTCTATGGATTATTGTTTAATAAATCTATCCTATTGAAGGCCTGTAAACAATGCTTAACTCCCTGATTGTGGAATTTAGCTGAACGTGCTGTTTGGTTTGCTGCATCCATCTCACAGACACACAGGCTTATCTTTATTTATGTTTTTAACCTGTGAACAATCCTCTTCCACAAAGTCTCAGAACAACAGAAGCACAGGATTCCCTGAGGAATTACATCAGTGAGGAAAAACGATTGTTGGGAATCTCATTAAAGCAAACAGGGCAATGTACTGTAATGCCATTATGAACTGCTTATGGGTGTATTTTTCTATTTAAATGTCCTTTTTTCTACTTTACGCATTTGTTTTTTTTTAATGTGTGGATAAAGAGTGAAGTCTGAACCAGTGGATTAATTATAACACAATTGAAGTCTTTGAGGCTCATTCACTCTCTCAGGCTTCTGTGAAATGCCACTCTGGCCCTCAGACACGGTTTTTCCCACGAGGATGAAACACAGAGGGATTTTGGATTTGCCGAGAGGCCTATGAAGTATTTTCTTTTTTAACCCCCGATTTCCTCTTCAAGCTGTTCTTTTCAACTTCATTCTCACTTTCACCACACTGTATAATTGCTTTCAGCCGTGTTCTTTTTCAGTCTCCTGTAGAATAATTCGTCTCCTGCTTATAGAGTGGATTCAGTCTTACTCCTGGCCATAGATTTGACAAACTGACACCAGCACTGTACAATCCATAATCTTCAGGATGTTTTGATCCAACTTTGGAGGGTGTCAAGATACGTGTATGTATATTTGCCCAAGACAAACCAGACAAGTCTTCCTTGTCTTTCTGTCTGCTCGGGTTTGGATAATTCATTGATGTGTGCAGATGTCACACTCCTATCTCTTCCTCTCCCCGTCACCCTCTTCCATTAATTCATAGATTGTCTTTGTCTTTCCCACAATGGCTGATATATGGGTTTAAATCTCAATGCCCCCCCCCTCCCCCCAAGGGTGGGGGGGAGGTTTTTTTCCCCCTAGTTTTATGCTATCCTCGCCAATAGGGAAGACAGTTTAAAACCTGCTTTTTCCCCTCACCTTTCCTCCTGTCGTTCTCCCACTTTTCTTCTAAATACGGAGCGCCGCCCCTGTGTCAACCCGCAGTTCTCCCGCCCCTGTCCTCTCACGCCATGTGATTGTCTTTTCATGTTTCTTTGGACGAGATCAATCTGAAATGAAATTCTGTTGCTCTGTAACATGTGCGATGACAAATAAAGCCGATTCTGATTCTTCTGATCCCACGTCCGATTCTAAAACATTAATCGCCCCCCCCCCCGTCCCCCGTCCCCCCGTGTTTTAGCTGGAACCCGAGGTTTTTATAGGATCTGTGTCTGTGAGGTGTCGTGCCGCGACTTCTCCGACTCCCCAGTTTGAGCTGACCCATGGAATATTTATGAAGTTATTTAGAAAGGGCCAGGCGTGGTGAGTAATGGCTCTGCTTGGTGATTCATGGTTTGTCAGTGAAAGAGGAAGAGTTGAGTCCTGAGGCTTGGCAGGTTGGAGCTTGGACGCACACAGTGGTGGATATGAGATGCACTAAGAAAGCAGGATCTCTTTACAGATGTAGGTCTGAATCAGAGCCAGTCTCACACTCACGCCCTCTCCTCACTTTAGTAACGACGTCCTCCTTTAGAACAAGGAGCCATGTTCAGCACCATGGACAGATCCGCGGCTCATTTCAGCTTCCGTTGCTGAAGAGAAACACTGTGTGGAAAATGTGTACCCTACGTTCAGTTCAAAAGCCAAATGAAATATTTAGGCAAGTGTAAGTTTTTCTTTTAGTAAATATATTGCAGCATCTCATCTCAGTGTAGCTGTCAGAACGTTGACGGAGCTGTTCTGCAGTTCTAATCTTGTCGATTGGCATCTCCCACCCTCAAAACCAATTTCTCACCCATCCAAGCACAGTCATGACCTTTGAAAGTGTGAAATTGAAATACTGTGACGTGTTTGGACTGGCCTTGCTTTTCTCTGTCTTTTTCCTCATGCACACTCACATGCACACACACCATCTCAGATTCTTTAAAAGCAAGGACATGAATTACAAAAGCTTTTTTTTTTTTTTTTTTTAGAATACAATGGTGATGTAGTGTTTTCTGTATTTTTTTGAAGGTGTAGTATCAAGATACAAAAATGTGCATACTAGTATCTTGTGAAAAATGTTGTCAAATTTGGAGCAGAAAAACTCTTTAATCCTGGGATTGCCTTGATGAATCACCATTGCAGGAAGAAGACAAGTTAAATATTAAAGTCCAAGCATCTCTGACAGACTTGTGTACTAACGAGTGCTGGGGAAATGTGATGGATTGATGCTATAAGATCATACTTTCTGTGAGTTTCTGTTGATGCCAAACTTAAATGCTTTAGACAAGGTCAGGATTCAGTATTTGTGATCTATTAAATGATGCATTTGATTTGCCCTTTTTTGCTGCACATTCACTAAAAGAACATTAAATGATTTAAAGCAGTGATTCTCAAACTTTTTTGGCTCAAGTACCCCCTTTCTCTAACTTCTAAATCCAAGTAACCCCTTTGTCCGAATACAACATTTTTCTTAGAGAACTATTCGAAAACAACTATACAGCATAATGATGGAATGAACGAGTGATAGCACACATTTTTAAAAATCCCATTTTGTAAATAAGTGGAAAGAAACACTATTTATTCCAGTGGTTCTCAACCTTGTATGGATCGTGACCCCATTTTGATATCAAGAATTTCCAGTGACCCCAAAGACATTTTTTTCTAGAATTTGTTTTAGATCATGTTTGAGCTCAGAAATAATTTTCTTACTGCATTTTAGTTTAACTAGATTCACAATGTGAAAGTATAAAACTATAGTTGTTTAAGATTGTGTGTTGTTTTAATTTGGATAAAACAATAATAATTATAAAATGTCAATTTTTTTTTTTTTTTTTTCTTCATTTTTTAGAAAATTCAGGCGACCCCACATGGGATTTATTTCTATATTTTTTACCATTTCCGGACCAAGACGGACACTTTATTTGTTCATTTTTCCACTCTCTCAAGTACCCCATGTACTGCTATCGCGTAACCCTAGGGGCACACATACCCCCATTTGAGAAACACTGATCTAAGGCATATTTTTACTTTAGCAGAACAGTCATTTAAATCTTGATCTTGTCATTGTGAGCCAGGATAACAAAGGCTTAAACCTTCCTCAGGAGCAAAAACTGTTCATATTTGCCTGAGTAGACATTCTGGCAGTTGATGAGACCACGATTGGTCCAAACACCTGAAACTACCTTACTTGTCTTTATTTTTTAAAACTGAATCAATGAAATGTTTTCAAAACACACACAAAAATGAATTGGCTTGGCCTTGAATCGACCACTGTTGAGCTTCTTATTCAGGACATGTGTCCGTTCAACGATGCTGAGCTGTTTGCTGAGGAGGAAGAAGTCATCCATCAAGGCTGCAGGCTGCGTACCTGCTGCTTTGGCATCCTGCTCACATAAGTAAACAGTGACAGAAGTAAAAGTGAAAATTGCGCTGACGCTGCACACACGTGCCCAGTATACACATGCACCATCTCACCCCATGTGACACGAGGCCACGCTGGCATTGTAATTGGAGTGAGAATTATTATTTTTCCACAGTATTCATCACATGACGGAGCTGCAAGGTGACTCGTTGCAGGGGAGATGTACATTTTTTTCTTAATTTAATTTGTTCAGGGTGACTTTTATAAAAGAGTCAAAATTTTCATAAACAAACACAAGTAACATTAAGGTAGCATGAATAAAAAAGAAAAAGTCTTCGAAATCTCATCTGTATTTCTCACATGTCCTCGTGTACCAGCTCCTTCCAATTTAGTTTAGGTTATAAATTATTCCTGACAGTGGGAACGGCAACGTGAAAATGCTTCTTTCTGAGCTTAGTCCGTCCGTGCTTCGGGTTCTGGCAATAAATTAAAGTCTTGGTAGAATAAATTCCTGCCGATTTCCAGATCATATCTCGTAGTGGACACATAATTATCTTTTTTCCTCACTCATGTTTACTCTTTTAATTCTCTTTTGCTTTAACTTACAATATGTATTTAATAATGTGGGGTTTCATTTTGCACTTAGATTTAGTAACATTCAGGTCATTTTAACTTTGTGTAATTGTGTAAATCAGATGAAATATAGTTTGGTAAAAGGTTTTTTTCTGTAATTTGACAGTTGTGATGATTTCAAGTTTTTGTTTAACTTACAGGCAGATTTGAATTCCAGATCTTTCTCCTATCAAATGTAGCCGTCTCCTTTACTTAGGTTGTGTAATCCCAGATTGACTCACTGACTTTGTGGTCACAGCTTAGTTGCACCATCTGTGTTGGAGTTTGTTGTTTTTTCTTTTTCCTTTTCTTTGTTTGCTTTAGGTTTCTCACTGCCAATGTGACGGTATAGTGGGATAAGAGTATAAACAAAGACACTCACGATGCTTTAATGTAAAGTTTTGGTCGGAGATGTTGATGTTTTTAGAAGCATCATTTTTCTCCGTTATGTTTATTCTCTCTGTTGGCGTACTTTGGGGGGGAAATGACACTTTCAAGAATGACCAATTGTGAACATTGTCTGATCACATGGCGTGAATTGTGAAATATTACACTTATGTGGGCATATGGTTGAGCATATCCCAAAATGATCATTATGGTGTCCTGTTACTTACTTTGTGAGAACCATCGACCCTGAACATCTGGCTTTGCAGAGGGAGGAAATGGGAGGACAAAGAAGCTGTTTGTTTGCTAATAGTCATATATAATGGCGTTTATATAGACTTGGTTGAGCCATTTGGTTTTTAGGGGTGGGACGATATAGGAAAAAAGTTCACAAGACAATATACGATACTGGGCTCATGAGACAAACTTTTGGAAAGGAAAAAATAAACAAAAAGTTGCAGATTAATAATGAACCATGCTTTTATTTGACTAACACACGCGCATGCACATGTGTAACAATCTGAGAAGACTGATGTGACAACACAGATTTATAAGAAGTAGATACAGTACGTAGAAGAAGTGGATGTATCCGTAGCTTCTGAAATGTAACGTCTTAGCATTGATGTCTTTGTAATATAGGTCTATTACAACATCTATATCAAGAAACGTCTCTAAAGCACTAATAAGGAAAAACATCAAAAAAGCATTTCATTAAGACGTTTTGACAGCTTGATGTTAAGTCACCGCATTGGTTATTTTCCGAGTGGTTAACCTTTCTCACTTGTGCGTCACTTCAAATTGAGGCCATTCATTCTTGATCTTTGCCAAGCACAAACGAGTGCCTTGCTACGCTTAATCCAGCTGCAAGTAATAAGTCACAATAACTGTTAGTATGTGTCATTGCATGGAGATTTTCCATCGCATCATACTGCTGCAAGAACAAACCAGGGCAGGTTAAGGGCCGGAAGCCTCAAAGCGAGAGTTACCTAACCAGGATAACATGACTTTGCACTCACAATGCTCCATCTCCATTCAAGTGGATAATTTTAAGTGCTTTTGTGCACTAGAGAGAATGATTCGGTCCCGACATTTCAGCTAACTGGAAAACATCTCGTGAGCCTGAAATTAAGCTTTTAATTGCACAAACTGTACATTTAGATATATCGTACTGATTAATGAGAACAACTTAAATATTTTATCGTTTTTCAACGTGACAGGACATATGTTTTAATTATTGTATTTTTCTTTTCATGAAAGCAAGTGATTCAAAGCCAGCTGCATGTTTTGAAGACAGTGGTGAGTTTTCGCTGTGTAATTAAAAAAAATAATAATAATTTAACCTTTATTTATCCAGAAAAAGTCGCTTTGAGGTTTTTTTTTTAAAATGAGTCCTAAATAACAGATGTGATCAAATATTTAGTGAGCTACATTCTTTATCCATTTGAATAACATATCACACTGCAGAGCAATCCTTTCTTCTGCAGGTCCAGCTGAGGTTAGTGATTGGTTTAAAAAAAACAAACCTGCCTGTGGCTCACCATGCCCTGCAAACTTCAAGATGGAGAGATTTGTGCAGAGTATCAGGGGAATGCTTCCCTTCTGCATCCTCGAATAAGTCATAGCACGTAATTCATCAGCTTTCAAAGTCCGCGCACTTTGAAAGCTGATGTTGTTTGTTTAAGGATTTACCTTTAAATAAATACAATACCTTTGAAAACCCTGTATAGACAATGATCTGGCCTTCATTAGTTTGCTGATAGGTTAATGGTAGAGTACATTTTTCAGGATCCATCACCTCAGTTTCTCTACAATCGCAAATCCAACGCTTGAAATTGCAGTTAAGGTCACTCTGCTCCGAGGCCTGAGCACATCAATCATTATACTGTGAAATTTCAATGACTGCCTGACCCTTTCCATCCAATTTTATATCTCCTCTTCTCATGGTTGGCCAGGGCTCCTGCTGCTTCACCTTAAAAATCCTTAAATGAACCAGCTCTTGGATCGAGGCCACAACTCATTACTACAAGATGAGGGGGAGACAGTTTCAGCCCAAATGAATGACAAGTCTTGTTATTGTCACTCTGGGTTAATGCAGTTTTGGCACACATTGGTTCTGCCTTTCCTTCCAGCTTCTGATTCCTGTTCCAAACATGCAGCCACTCACAGTTCTTCAGTATGCTACTCATATTAAAAAAACAAACCTCTTTTGGTTGTAGAAAATTAAATCTTTGTTAGAACCAGCTTCTGGCTGGCGTCTGTCTCTGAGGCACAGTTTGTGTTTGAAGCTGATCATGAACTAGCATAGATCTCGATTAATTTGGTACCAGTTCCTTGTTCTTATTAGTTCTTTGTAGGAAACGACCCAATTAATAAACCAAACCCCACAGCAGAATCAGACTCCATTTATTTAATCATCTATATACACTCGCATTACTACTCTATAGTTGTTTGTTCATTTAAAAAAAAAAAAAAACATTGAACCTTCTGTAAACAACTCTATGGTTCCATCTGCACTGACATGCTGTTTTATTTTTTGCTGCTGTCCCTGACGCTGTGTTTTTTTTGTGTCCACAGCCAGTGAAAACTGCCACGATTTCCACCCCATGTTCTTCACCCACGATCGCTCTTTTGAGGAGTTTTTCTGCATCTGCATCCAGCTGCTCAACAAAACATGGAAGGAAATGAGGGCAACTAGTGAAGACTTTAACAAGGTAGGCAGCGTGTGTGTCAATCAAACTATTACTTCTCTGTTTCCATATTAGGACTCGCAGAGGTGAAAGTAACAGATTACAAGTAGCCTACTCATGTTGCTTTTAAGGGTACTTGTACTTTTTTGAGTATATTTGTAAATCAGTGATATTACTTTTACTTCAGTACATTTTAAAAGAGGTAAAGTCATTCATTACAGTTCTACACCCAAATGTGTAAATAATGTTTTTTTGTTTTAAAATGATCAACGGACTTTTTATTTTATGTATGACTTACTTGTACAGTACTTCTACTTGAGCAGGATATATCAGTACTCTTTACACCCCTGAAGACTAGCTAGAATGTTTAATCTTTTTAGAGATTTATTCCAATAACTATATCTCACATTTATTTAGTTATTTGTTTTCGTTAATGTGACTTTATCCGACTTTCATACTCCTATACAGTATCTTTGATCGGAGCTCAGTGGAGTTAATCTCAGTGGTTGTGTTTCAGCTCAGGCACTAATTGTGTGTACAGCCAGGCAGTGATTGATGGGGAGTTGATGACAGATACATTACATTGTGTTGTGAAGTCATTTGAGCGTCGACTGTATGCATCTGCGTATGTTTTGTGCCTTTCCCCTTATTTATCAAAGTAATTATGATTGTCTCATGGTGTCAAACACTATGTACTGCTCAAACAGTGATTTGTTTAGAACTACTGAAAATATGAACCTGTTCCTATTTCGCTCTGCAAATAACTTTAGGGGTCATTTGATTTATTTATTTTTTTCATGTAGTGCTTTATCACTCAAGGCCGGTTCTGGTCTTAAGTCCACATTTTGGCGGTCTTGGTCTTGTCTTGGCCAAACTCTGAATTTTCTTTCAAGACCAGCACTGCTCTGCTATTTTTTTTAACTTCATTAATATGATAATAAGGTGAAGCACTTGGAACTGTTCCTGATTAAATAATGTTGTAATTGACTTAAAACAATTAGCGTTAGCTCACTGATTGTTCTGCCACCTTGGACCATGGAAATTTTTCCTGTGCTTTATGTGTGGAACATCAGAAACACCTCTAAACACTTACTTCGGATTATATCCCACTCACGTTCGCAGACGAGATAAATCATGGATCTGTTCCTGTCAAATTAAAACGACCTATTGGAGTAACGATAACCATGAAAGAGAAGGTAACGTGATTAAGAAATGAAATAGGATGGATTCCTGGCCTTGCGATGTGCTGACTCTGTTAAGTCGCGCGTGTCTTGAGTGATGGTGGAAAGAATGGATGCTTCTGTTATGGCTGGTGCCTCCAGGCCTCTCAGCCTTCCCTTCCTTCCTCTCTCCTAACACACCTGATTCACATCAGCAATCAGGTGGACAGGGAGGAAGAGCTGTATAAAGGGCTGAGAGGACCAGAAGGGGAGAGGCACAATTTCTGACCAGCAGCAGACATGTGGGGAGTTTCTTCAGCTCCCCACTCCACATTGTCTTTAAGTTTGTTATTTTTGTTTGGGCTAGAGATTTTTGGTAGTCCCGTTTTCGTGATTATGTAGCTGTAATTAATTATAGCTTTTTGTAGTTTAGGCCCAATATCCTACCTACTTTTGTTTAGTTGGGCCAGGATCTCCAGTCTGTTTTTGTTTTGTTCTGTTGCTACTTTTTTATAACCTGGCAAGAGCCAGATTGATGTGTAGCCCTCCTTCTAACTTGAGTTCTCCACATCGATCTGGGTCCATGTCAGGCGAATCCTTTCGGAACCAGGGAGGGACATGAACAGAATGCTTGAAGCAGATTGGGTTAAATGCTTGACCACCATGATTTGTTTTAGCCAATCACATAACAGAGACGCTGCTATGGCTACAACATGAATAAGGCTCCGCTGGTGAAAACATACGTCTTTACCGTCCAAAAATGCACAAAGCGCCTCTCGCTGTTGCTCTTTGAAAGATGAAATGCTGGATTCTTCTAAAACTGAGTTTATAGCAGCTTTTACACGTTCATCCTCCTGCGTCGACATCTTTCTGTTTTGATTCGGAGCTATGCTAATAGCGGTAGCCCAGCTAGTTCCTCTCGCCGCAACTGTGCATGCGCCAGTTTTGCTTCGACGCTTCTGCCTTCGTCAAACCCGGATATCCCGCCCTAAACCACAACACTGCCTCATGATTGGTTCGAACTGGTTCGGTTTGCTTACAAAGGGTAAGGGCTGGAGCAGCACAAGATGGATTCTGGTGTTTGTGAACACCAGGAGAATCCATTTTGCAGGCAAGGTTAACTTTGTGAATCTGTGTTAATAAATACTTTTGATAATTGTTCTTTCTGTAGTGGCGTCCTATTTATGTTGTGGCCCCTCAAGCCTTTGGCTACTAACAATCATGTCTGTTTCGAGTTCATCATTATTGAAATCACACACACACACCTATCGTTCATCAACTCCCTTCATCACATTCTTATCTTGAAGGTGAGAGTCAGTTTCAATTTAGTAGAAATAGATAATACTTTCTTTCATCGCTTTTATCTTTCATCAAACTCTTTAGAGTTTGAAAATCAGCTGGATGTTGTCGATACGAAGAACGTTTGTTCTTGAGAACTCAGTGTCGGCTAAATGCTGTATGCAGAGATAATCACTCTTCTTTCTAAAGCTGATTCAATTTGTATCCAACATAAAGATATTTTTGATACATTTAGGAATCCAGTCAACTATAGATTATTTGGTTTGATGACTGAAGTGATAAGAGTCTCCACGCAGTCAGCACCAAAATCTAAATATGGCCCTCAATTCATAAAGTTTGTCTACCATTGTGGTTCACTCATTAACTTGTTGCATGACTTACAGATGGTACATTCCAGTGTGAGGGGATAACATCATGTGCTTGGATTACATTTAGGCAAGACAAATGTATTTGTATCATGCATTTCATACACAAGGCAATTTATTGTGCTTTACATGATTGAAAAGTGCATCAGAAAACATTCACCAGTTTAAAAAGCAATAGAAACATTCAAATCAGCAGTAAAAACATTAAATCAACAATGATTACAAATTTCCCTCTCAGTCATTAGAGGTAGAGAAAAAAGAGCCTTTAACATGGTTTTAAAAATATTCACATTGGACTTCAGCTCTGCTGGCAGTTTGTTCCACTTCTTTGCAGCATAACAACTAAAAGCAGTGTCACCATGTTTACTGTGAGCTCTGGGCTCCATTATCTGACCTGTGTCCATAGATCTGAGAGACCTTCTGGGTTCATAGCTGACTAACATGTCACTGATGTATTCTGGACCAAACCCATTCACAGATTTATACACCAGCAGCAGAACTTTAAAGTCTATTCTGAGGCTGACTGGGAGCCAGTGTAAAGACTTTAAAGCTGGAGAAATTTGCTCTGACCTCTTTGTTCTGGTTAAGACCTGAGCTGCAGCGTTCTGAACCAGCTGTAGCTGTTTGATGATTTTTTTTCGGGGGGATTCTTGTTAGCAGACCATTACAATAGTCCAGTCTGCTGGAGATAAAGCATGGACCAGTTTCTCCTGATCTTTCTGAGTCATGAAACCGTTCACTCTGGAGATGTTCTTTAGGTGGCCATCGTTTAGGAAAATGCTCTCCTTTCATTAGATATTTTTGCAGCTGCAATTTGTCCTCACCACACGTCAGCAGCACTGAGATAAATAACATAAATCTTAGTTTGTGACTTCAGCCTCTGTGGTTACAGTCAGTGAGAATAGGAGTGGCCCTTAAACGCCGATGGCTCAATCAGTGACTGACACACACACACACACACGCAGACACACACACACACACACACACACACGGTCAGATTCCACCATTGGTTTTTGCTCATTGAAGACAAAGGCACCGAGGCTGAAATAATACACAAGCAGGCAAACAGAACCTGCAATTATTTTATGCTGGATTGCAGTTTGAAAACGTGAAAAACAAAATTGAAGGACAGGTGTGTGTACATGTGTGTTTAATAGAGGTATGTCTGATGCTTTCGGGGCACAGCTTTGACCGGCAGCTACCGTTTTCTCTGTTTCCATAGCAACCCCTGTTCAATTACCTCTATCGTGCAGCTTCGCTCGGGTTGGGTTTGAGTGAGATGGAGCCACTCTGCCTCGTGTGCACATGCCTTTGTTTATGGGCGCCAGTGTTTGTGCGTGAGTCCATTAGAGACGTCTCTTTATATATTTATATTTGTCGTCCCTTCATCCAACCTCTGTGCTACAGCTTCTCCTCCTTCTCCGCCATGAAGGAGGAGAAAAGCCTTCTGAGCTCAGGCCCTCAAATAAAAAAATTGCTGGGTGATTTAGTGGCTTGCACATTACCCCTCCTCCTTCTTTTCCCTCTCCCATCTCTCCCTCTCTCCCTCCCTCCGCTGCTTAACCTCTCGATATTTCACACGCACACGTCAGGTGATGCACTTGCTGTAGCGCCATTGGTGTTTCTGATTGTGGTCCGTGTCCAATCACGGCGCAAGCCTTGAAATCAACATAAGTATAGCAGAGCAGTCTGGTGGATGCTCTCAGTCACAGAACGAGGGAGGTAAGCAAATGGAGTAACGTAAAATAACATCCTTTAGCAGACACTAGACAGATGAAGTCTGATGGAGAAGAAATAAGCATTTTAAACCTTTGAGAATATCTAAGGTGGACTGAAAAGGGAAATTTGTAGGCAAAGCGGAGGACAAAAAGAGAAAGCAAAAGAAGGCGGTGCACAAGCTGTGTTGACAGACGAGGCTTTCCTTATTGTGGCTAACGCTACGGCTAACTGTCCACAGTCAGTCTGCTCTTCCAAAGGAGCCATCTGCTCCCACCATCTATCCCCCGCTCATCCATCGATCTCCACTACTCATTTTCTGGCAAAATCCCAAAGATTCATCCGTCACTGTGGAGAGCATCACTACTCACCTGGAACCATGGAGGTGACATGTAAGTATCAAGAATGGTGATGGAGAAAGAGGGAAAAGACAGTTTTTGATGACGGATGAGATGAGTGAGGGTAGGTGGTGGTGAGAGATGGAGTGGGTGTGTGTGGTGTCTTTTTTTTGCCTGGATGCAGCGGAGGGAAATGGATGGAGTGTAAGGAACGTGAAGGGAAAAGGAGGAGAAGGGACAGATGGGCTGGGCAGACTCAGCCAGGCGTAAGCAGGTTAGATCAAGACCCACATCACAGCTCTATGAACACACACACACACACACTCAGTCACTCAAATATAATCTGCTTTTCCACAGACAAATGAATGCACACATCTTTAGGGATCCATCTCTCACCTACCCCCTCATTTAAGCCATGAACTCTATTCCAGTGTAGCGTTTGTTTGTGTGTTGGGGGTGGGGCTTTGTTGTTGTGAATGGGATTACTCCACATCACCCAGTATTTGTCACCAGAGGAATTCATTGCGTCTACTACAGCTCTCAGCCTTGGATGAGCTTCAACCAGTGCTGTAGCCTGAGGGCTTTGACACGGGATTAGAGCGAGGTCGACCTCAGACACAGACTGTAGACCAGGAGTCTGTGAAACACTGCCAGTGCCTGATTTCCTTTATCTTAGCCAAAGTAATGAAGTATTGTATTCCCTCACTTCATTCAACCTGGTTATTATTTCAGGGCTGCACATTAACAGGTCCACCATGTTAAAACAGATAAGTCAAAGACGATTTTCACAGCTGACTGAAGACGTTTAAGGGACCGAGGTGCCAAATTGTTCCAGCAGTTTAGACGTGAGCATCTGTTTGAGTTCTGTAAACCTTTTTAAATGCGTAGTGACATTTATTGAAGACTTGGTTCTCTTTTAAATAAGTGTTTTAAAGTGACTCATTGTAGTTTAATCACAAATCCAGAGATTCTTGTGCTCAATGTAGCTCCCACTGCTGACTGTGTCTGGTCCAATGTTGAATTCAGTGGTTTACTTCTCTTTATCACTGGTAAAAATACCAAACAGTCATGGGTTATGATTTTATTTTGCAGGAACAGCCTTTGTGATAGGTAGCATTTCAGCTCAATGAGGCAAACAGAGAGAAAGTAAAGCCTTCTATTATTGGTGTCTGTTCCAGTCCAGGATGATGAACAGGAGGTGAGATAAGCGGCTTTGTTCAGCCATGTGAAGGACTGACCTCTTCCACATAGGACTATTTGAATGACAATCCGCGGCGCACGAGCGGCCCTCATAAATCAGCTATTGTTGAGCTGTTAGCTTTGCCTACTGAGGCACAACATTAAAGCTTCAGTTCCAGTTTTAATTAGGGCTGCAAATTAATTAGGCGTGCCGCATGCAGATCCATGTGGGGACAGTTCCTCCGTTTGATTGATGAAATGGGTGTCAGTGTGTCAGAGGTGAGCGTGACTGCCGAAAGGTTTTGGGCGGCTGCTGTGTTTAGATTCCAGGAAGCAGCTCAGGAAACGGTGGAGGAAACCTTGCACGCGTTGCCCTATGCCAACGGCTGCTGTAGGGCTTTGCACGTTAAACCAACTCATTTTCCTGCTCAAAGACCTGCATATGAGGTTCACCTCATCCACTGTTGACAATGTATTTCTATTCTTCTGTCCCTCTTCTTTTTTTTTTCTCCTCCACACGCTCTCCACACCTCCTCATCTTTCCCCCCTCTCCACCTTTATTGTAGAATTCAGACAGGCTATATATATCCATCTGCCTGGGCTGCATCAACTCCCACTCTCCTAACAAGGTTTGCTTTCATTGTTTTTGCACATGTGTAAGCACACTCGGTCCGCAAGTTTGCGCTTGTAAGTACACCAAAAGCAATTTGTGGTGTTGTCCTGGCTAGCTTCTCTCAAGTTTGGGTTGTGTTGTTTTTCTTTTTCTTTATTGTCGTCGTTTGTGTGTATATTTGGAAAGCGCAGCTGGGTTTCTCAGTCTTGTGTTTGTTTCCCTGCATCTCCTTTTTCACGAGTGTGTTTGTGTGCCTAAGGGGGCTTCTCTCATCTGTGGCAGCATCAGCCCACTCACATCAGGACTCTAAAGCTCACTAACCAGACAAGAGAAGATCATCCGTCATTAGCATCAAACCGAGATGCAGAGTTAACAGTTAGCTTTGCTGTGTGTGACATAGTGACGACACAGATACTGTTGTCCCATCCTAACAGCTCCTTAGGAAGCTCACGCCTTCGGTTTCATGGTTTTTAATATTTTCTGTATGTGAAGTGGGAGCTTAGAGTTGGCTTCTGCCCTGCAGTACTCTTATTTTTCTTTTGTCCTAAAGGGACTTGATGTGGGTGTGTCACTCGTTAGTGCATACTGTATGCGGCAAGTTCGCTCATCATTTGGAATTAGAGTTGAATAGGATTTTAGTCGACTAAATCTGTAGATGATTTAGTTGCAGTAGTTAATATCCTTCTGCCACCAGGCAAGATCCACCACGCATCATGTCTAACTTCCCAGTCAGATTACGTCTGGTTGGATATTTTAACAAAAAGTTAAGATCATTTTATTTCATAAGTTATGTGTTGGCTTAAAGGTCCCATTTCATGCTTTTTTTCACCCATCTAAATTTGTTCTAAGAACCCCAAAAACATAGTATTTGAGGTTTATTTTACCAAACTCGCCTGTTTTCCAGAGTTTTAGCCTCTGAAAAGTCACTTTCTGAGCAACTCTACACAAACAGGCTGATTTGCGGCCTACTTATGTATATTCATGAGTGGGCGTGTCTATAGATGGGACACTGACTTCCTCCTCATGGCACAGTGACGTAGGGCCAGAGGACGGCCCACCCTCCTCCCACCCACTCCGTAGCCGAGCTCATGCTGCTTTATAAACACAGACAGAGCGTGGGGGCGGGGCGTTCGCCGGTACATATATAGACTGTAGAAAATACATACATAGCACTGCACGAAGGACGCTGAAATGCTCACCTTTGTGGGCGTGTCTGTTTACATGTCAATCACGGCAGAGAGATTCCTGGAGGCGTGGCTTCTCCAGCTCAGTGCCGCGTCAAATTTGTATTCAAAGTGGGAACACGTCATCAAATTGGAGCGAGGTGTTAAGAAAGAAAGGAGCAAATCACCCTCTAACTAATGATTGAGGGAATCAATGAAAAAAACACTTTGGGCATGTGTATGAAGCCCAAATAACACTTTTATCATGTTTAAAGCACAGAAAAGTTGATTTAGCTTAACATGGGCCATTTAAGTGTCGATTACTTTCATCCCTGCTGACCGCCAGAGCTCAGTGCTTAAAGCACCGCCTCTGGCGGTCATTCGGGATTCATAGAACCATAGGTACATTCGTAACTCTTCGTTCTATTTCATCCCTGCTGACCGCCAGAGGCGGTGCTTTAAGCACTGAGTTCTGGCGGTCATTGGGGATTCATAGAACCATTGTTACATTCGTAACTCTTCGATTACTTTCAATATTTCAAAACATATTTAGTCATTTAGTCAATGTTTGCATTTAATTTTATTCTACTCATTTGTCAGGTGAAGAAATGTTGATTTTTGTCAAATGTATTTGACAAAATAAACAGTGTTTCCTGTTCCTAAAAAAGAAGAAAATGGGAAAAGTTAAACCTGGTTGAGACTGATGGTAAACAGAAAAGAAAAACCAAGATAGAGAACAACAGAAAAAACTTAACCGTGGTGTTTATCAACAGCAACAACAGTATTGGGTTGTGTCCCAGGTGTCAGCAGGGGTGTCAAACTTTTATTAGTTCGAAGGCCAAATACGGACCACTTTCATCTCAAGTGGGCCCCAAATTTTAGTTCGGGAAGACGAGCAATTTTAACATTATTCTGCCCTATAGATATACGTAAAGTAATGGAAGTTAGACAATATCCAATATTTAAATTTCCTCGAGTTTGTCAGCAAATTTTTATTACATTTGCAGAAAATTTGTGAAAAATGTTTAATATTATTGCAGGATTTTGGAAAAGATAAAGATTTCTTTTTCGACAATTAACGATTAAAAATGGCTGCCATCATGTGATAAAAGCTAGGAGAAAAGCTAAATAACACCAAAAACAGCAAAAATACACAAGAAACGAGAAAAATATGTTACAACAAAAACTCAAAGAAATGATACGAGAAATGCACAACATCAAAAATACAAAAAATTAACTGAACTAAATTTAAGAAAAAATAAAAAATGATAAAAACACACAAAACGACAAACAAAAACACATTAAATGAGAAGAAAAACACAAAACAACAAAATCATAAAAGAAAAAAATACACATAATTATTTCAAAAACACACAAAATGACAATATAAACACACAAAACAACGAGAAAAAAAAATCACAAAATTCCCTGGCAAATATTGTAGATATTCATTGACTTTATGTATTTTGAAGGGCTGAGATATCTACACTGAATTACTTGGTATTTTTACACATTGATTCATGTTTTCTGTAATTTCTACTGTATCCTGCGTGCCAAATTGGATGCTCAAAAGGACCGGATTTGGCCCCCGGGCCTTGAGTTTGACATGTTTGACACCTTTGAAAGTCCCTTTGAAAGATGGTTTTAGGTTGTTCAACAACGAGTGTCTGTAAGTCCATGAGACATAAACGTCTAAAATCTGCTAGTTTTATGTTTGGCGTCTTCCACCAGGAATCCTACTGTACGTAACGTTCACTTTCAAAGTAACAATAACAATAGAACATCTGTTGCTGTCAGTAAAATCTAAATACATTAATATCCATCGTTGTTATTCTCAAACTTTGGCTGCCACTCATACTATTATTTCTTTGTTGAACTCTTTCAGTGGTTTTAGCACGCTAACCACGTTCAGCTTTGTTTTCCATTTGATGCTCTTGAAAGCTCTTTGCTTGTTCAACCCCCTCCATAGACGATGGCGACAACCTTGCTTCGTTCACCTCTGAAGTAAAAGCCTTGTACAGGTCTTAAAGGAAACATGTTTGCATTATTAATGGCACGGTTTATGATTTAGTTTTCCTGACATCTTCATCTGCACAAAAAGAGACACTCTCACCGTCTGTCTGTGTCGTATCATCCCTCAGAACAAAACACTACCAGTACCTGCTTTAATGTTGTTGAACTAATGTTGAATCACAACCAATTGCCTCGTTTCCCCAGGGACAATTAAAGCAGAATGTTCACTTATCAGGTAACGACTGTGGGAATAAAACTGTCATTTAACCGATGCAGGGCACGAGCCAAGGTCAGCGCTGGTTTTCCTCAGCATTTCTCACACGTACAGAAAGTGGCATTTTTCCCTGACGACTCTTGCTCTCCAGCTATCCATATGGGCCGCGCTGCACCTCACATGGAGTGGTCGTTGGAAAAAGAGCTGCTCTGACAGTCTGTCCCAGCATGCAGTGCAGTGCATTCTAAATATGGCAACAACAACGGCCAGCGGTAACAGCTGGTGTCGACCCTGTATCATTAGATATGATGTGAGGAAGTATTCATGGGAAGAAGAAGTGAGACAGACCTATGCATGCGTTTGTCCACGTCTCTGCTGTATTGAGCTCGTTCATTATACGTACACTGTAAACATGCACATTGATCGTCTACGGTTCAGTAAATGCACCTCTCTGTGCTGCTGTAATGTTTTCCAATTGGCCCCAGAAGAGCCGCTTTGTTCTGCTCTTTCAAGCTACATTTACTCATCACCACTTTACCACTTTACTTTTCATTTAGAAATCTAAATCGATCAAAGCAATCCACTTTTGTATTTACCTTTTTATTAAGAAAGACTAACTCTGAGGTTTAACAAAAGGCCTGAAAATGTTTGGTTTACACCTGAATGCCGACATTTAACACAGAATCAGATGAATACTTATTCAAAAAGAGACATTTAATTTTTAGCATGTTTTTACCTTTTTTACACTATCAGGTTAATAACCAACATACATACTTAATGATTATTTGATCACATGTAATAAATAAGTAAAGACATAGTAATTGCATAGATTGCCATGAAATTTTGTGTGCCAAAAATACAAAAAACAAAAAAGTACTGTATGAAGACTATGTGATTGCATGTGCTTTCATTAGAGATATAGCGATGACAGAGCAGTTGCTTTAAAAATTATTTTGTAATAATACCGCGACTCATTTTCTTTTTCTAAATGTAGAAAACGGTCCAAGCACTGATGAGTTTTGGAACCTAAGTGACGTAACAGTGTTTGTTGCTCATTTATCACACAAAAATAGTATTTTTGTCTATTTTATAGACTTCGTATCATCACACGGTGATCTGTTAACCACATGATGGGAACACCTTTTGACTGTGTTCAGAGTGATGAGGAGAGTCAAAGGTTTTTCTGTTTTTTTAACTACCTAAGTATTATCCTTTATCACCATCCTTTATTATCCATATTTTAATTCTGCACCAGTTTGCAAAAGTTTTTAAACCTGCCTTTAACAAACTATTTATTTTTGGCATTTTTGCCTCTCTTATTACCTTTAAAAAGCCAAACTTTTCTAGAGCCTGAGTCAAAGTTTGCTTCAGCGCTGACATTTCACCTCTGCCAAGGTGCTCTCTGAGCTACGTGTGGACAACAGGGACGGACGGAGATAAAATATTCATAATGCCCTGTCGTCCTGTTGAAAAAGGACCATATGTTGGCATTAAATGTGATGAATATTCACAGTGTTAATTAGCATGAGAGTAGCCACATGGGCATGAAATATGTTTTCCTGCTGGAGTCATGACCGCAAACAAGGAATACTAATGAACATTCCTCTGGGACGACACAGATAAAACTCCAGGACAGGATGGCAATCTGTCACCAGTATGACACAAAACAAACCAGTATGACAGCAGAAGTATCTTAAAACAAACCAGTATGACAGTAGGAGTATCGTAAAACAAACCAGTATGACAGTAGGAGTATTTTAAAACAAACCAGTATGACAGTAGGAGTATTTTAAAACAAACCAGTATGACAGTAGGAGTATTTTAAAACAAACCAGTATGACAGTAGGAGTATCTTAAAACAAACCAGTATGACAGTAGAAGTATCTTAAAACAAACCAGTATGACAGTAGGAGTATCTTAAAACAAACCAGTATGACAATAGAAGTATTTTAAAACAAACCAGTATGACAGTAGAAGTATCTTAAAACAAACCAGTATGACAGTATGAGTATCTTAAAACAAACCAGTATGACAGTAGGAGTATTTTAAAACAAACCAGTATGACAGTAGAAGTATTTTAAAACAAACCAGTATGACAGTAGAAGTATTTTAAAACAAACCAGTATGACAGTAGAAGTATCTTAAAACAAACCAGTATGACAGTATGAGTATCTTAAAACAAACCAGTATGACAGTAGAAGTATCTTAAAACAAACCAGTATGACAGTAGAAGTATCTTAAAACAAACCAGTATGACAGTAGAAGTATCTTAAAACAAACCAGTATGACAGTAGGAGTATTTGAACTAACTGCTAACTCATCTGGGTGGTAAACAGCTTTGTCATCCTGGTAGAACTGCTTGACTGCTGAGTCATCGTACATGATGATTTAAATGTGCGAGTCAGGAGCTGCAAATTCAAAGTCATCAACAAAAAAGAAAAAAAAAAACCTCCAAAATGACCTCGAGCGAGTCGCTGCTCAGTACAAATAATAGTGAGACTTGTTGACAGACTCACACAAAGACAGACTTAAGTGGTTTATGTGAACAGGATTAATTCAGTGAGTGACTCAGTTACACGAGTCCAGCAATTAAACAGCAACAATGGACTACAAACTTCTATGAATAGCATGTTTTTCTGTTGGCTTTGAACAAACTTTCAATTATTGTACAATATAACTTTGCACACAAGAATATTAGGATTGTTTATTACTTTCCAAAACAAAAATGGTTTTCGAAAGTATGTTATGTCAGTTTGTTTGTCTGTTTACGTACACAATAACTTGAAAATTTATGAACGGATGAAATTTTCAGAAAATGTTGATAATGGGACAAGGAACAGCCGATTAAATTTTGGCGATGTTCTGGCTACCAAAAGAAAATATATAGATATATATATCTTAATCAATTTCCCATCCACACTGTGGAACCTCTGTTATTTAGAACACTGATGATGTCATCAACAGTGATGTCTTCAATAGTGATGTCATCAGTGCACGATCGTGTACACACACACTGACCAACATACTTCTGAAAACTAAACGAGCGCAGGTTCATTGTTTCGTTGTTTAAACTGCTGATGGTTAAACTGTTCTTTTACAGCTGTTTTAACATCAGCCTCCATCTCTGCATTGATTAGTTACCCATTACCAGAGGTGACATTAACGAAGTACAAATACTCTGTCACTGCACTGTAGTTTTTTCTGGTATCTGTACTTGAGTATTTTTTCTTTTTTTTTTTGGTGACTTTTTACTTTTACTCCTTACTTTTTAAAAACCAATATCGATGTCACAATGTAAAAAGATGCAAACATTGTGGTTTAGTTACATTTGTTTTGCTTTTTTACTTAAGGACAGTACATTGAGGAGCATCTACTTTTTTGCTTTTACTTAATGTTAGTGAGCAACTTCAATACTTTTACTTTTACCAGAGTCATTCTTTATTCAAGTACCTATACTTTTACTTGAGTACTGAAGACTAGTACTTTTGCCACCTCTGCTCATTACCTTAAGTAAAAATCTGACCGTACTGGAAATCTTTGTTGTTTAACTTATTATTTCACGAGTTTGGTACGTAAACTAAAAATCTTTAATTTTACTGTACTGAAGCCTTATTCTTGCAGTAAATAACATTGTTTTTTCGTGGTAAATGACTCCCAATATCACCTAAAACTTTGATGTATATCTGTCTTTTTGAGCGTGGCACTGAGGCTGTTTGTGCTGCAACAAATCCACTTATTCACACATTTCACCAGAGAATGCATCTGATGCTGATGGAGGATTATCCTTGAAAACCCCATCGTCTTGAGTTTTTCTATGTTTGTAACGTTGGGAGAAAGGTTCAGCCAAGCCTTTTTTCAAACACATGGTACTCCTGTTATTAATGCTCTCCTCTAGGTTAGTCTGAATAATGAGTATCCAGAGGGTGGGAGATGATGGGTATTCACCACTCAGTTAATGGAAGCAGAACAGCATTATGTAAGACTGTATTTGGCTGAAAGGATCACAAATAAAAGAGGAATTGTACAACATACAAAAAAAAAACACACATGTCCATCAAAATCTGTAGTTTTAAGGCTTTGGCAGGCATTCGCACACATTCTCGTCCTGGCTTGACAGATAATGGAACAGTGTTAAAATGCATTCTGAGGCTGGAGGTACATGCAAGGACACTTTGTCTCCCTGTCACATCAGTGTGATTCCATCCAGTGACTCAGCCGCTGCCGGCCCACAGACAAACAGCAGCAGATCAGAGTGGATCCACAAGTAGCCCTGCAAGTCACATCTACCTTCACATCATCTCCAACAGCTGTGCTTGCTCAGCGAGATGTCTAAAAATGCTCTTATTTATTCCTCAAGGATTTTTTTTTTTTTTTTTGACTATACCTCTCCCTGTGCCTAGGTGTCCTTAAGCAGGACACTACCTTTCACAGCAGCTCTGTGTGTCTGTGTGGGTGGGTGGGTTAATGGCTGAATGTGGCTCACAGTGTAAAGCGCCTTAAGAAGTCCATTTAAAATTCAATCCATTTGCTCCCTAGGAGCATGAATCTTTAAATGTCCTTATTTAAAAATGTTGTAAACATCACTGCATTCGCTATTCACTCCAACCTCGGTCAAACAGTCTGTCAGTTGAATACCTTAACAATGTAAAAGATTTGTATGTTGGCGAAGTGTCATCATGCTTAAATTGAAACTATGCTGGTCCAGAATGCAAATCCCCTGACAGCACAGAGCTAAACAGACGTAGCTGTCAATGAATATTTAAAGTTCGGACATTATTCAAGACGAAACCACAAAGATGAAGATACGTTGTTTAATCCAGACACGAGCTTTACCACCAACAGCAAATATTTCAATTTGCTTTGATTTCTCTCATCAGATTTGGCTAGAGGTATGGTCGTCTGCAAAACGATGTGTTTGGATGTATAAATGCACTTACTTTTTGTTTCTTTAACCCAGTATTCCCAATATAACCATTACACAGCTGTTATTCGTGCATCATGCATTTTCTTTTTCGTGCACAAAGGAGAATGTCTTGAGTTTTTTAGATATATCAGCACATTGTTCCCACTGAGATGGGTTTAAAGGAGATTTTTTTTCAATTGATAATTTGCATATTTGCAAACACACAAACTGTCATAACCAATCCAGAGACAGGAAAGAATCCTTGCAACCACAAAACAAAAAACAAAAAAACTCAGCAACAAATCACAATTACAAGCTTTTTTTTTTTTTACTAAAACACTAAAAGCAGCTCGAGTCATACAGTAATTGTAATGAGGAAGATGTCAGTTTACTCCTCTGAAACATTGGAAGCAGGTTTCCTTTTTCTCCCACTGTGTGAATTCAGTGCAGGCTCGACTCTTGTGCACACAGTTATCTCACTTTTTTTTTCGCGGTTTGGTTGTGCAGGTAATGCAGGTGGTGCGGGAGCAGATCATGCGAGCACTCACTCTGAAGCCTAATTCCCTGGACCAGTTCAAGAGTCGCCTGCAAAACCTGAGCTACACAGAGATCCTGAAGATACGTCAGTCTGAAAGGATGAATCAGGAAGACTTCCAGTCGCGGCCCATTTTGTGAGTAAAAGCCACTTTATACGTATCAATAAAAGGTAATATCTAATATATATATATATATATATCTAATATAAAATATCACCTCTATTGATATGCAGATGCTGCAGACCATTACCTTGCTTTCTTCGCACATGTTAACCTAATATCAGCTACTTTCCTGCATCAGGTTAAATCTGTGCATTTACTTATGATGATTAAAAATATGCATTAAAATCTCTTTTTCTGCAAATGGCGTTTCTAGTAAATACTTCATAAACATTCCGGTCCGGCTCATTATAGGAGCAAAAGTCTGGCCTATAATTCACTGAATGATCAGTGCTGGTCCTGTAATGGAGAACGTTGTTTTGTTCTGCATGCATTTAATGGAGTTGGTCGCACTATTAAAAAATCGTTTTCGTGAAAGAGTTTGTCCAGTAATCAATTTGGAGCCGAGGGCTTATTGAATCAATATTCCAAAGGGTAGAAATCCAACTTTAGCAGCCAATTGATCCCAGTAGAGGAGGAAAGCATGTGAGTGTGTGTAGGAAAATCCTAAAAAAACACACATTAACACAAATTAAGTTTCCACTGGGTTTAAAGAAGGGTTGTATTGAGGAGAATATTTAATATTTTAGCCGTTGCTCCAGTAGGAATGAAAACGTGTGTGTTTGCCTTGCAGGAAATACTCTAAATAATAGCAAATAAACATATTCTTCCTCAGATAAGTTCTGTTTCACCAGCAGGTTTGAAGGAAAAATGGTAAATTATTCTTTTTTATTGTCATTTTTAAACAAACCAGAGTACGTTTCATTGAATGTTTTACTTCCTATTGACAGTCAATAATGGTGGTGGTTTACCAGGAAGAGATAACAAACCAAACTTTTTTTTTTTGACAGAAAAACTCCCAAGATTTATCAACAACATATTCAGAATAGTTAGTCATCCATCTGCTCTGTGGGGCTAATACAGTGTTTCAGGAGAAGAGAAATGCATTGTAATCTGTTTGTGCATTCATCATCCTAAAAATGTTTTTCTTTGGACTCAAAAAACTATTTTAAAATATAGGATTGCACATTTTATCTTATTTCATGACTTTTAAAGAAGAATAGTCACTTTTTTCGGGGTGTCCTGATCCAATATCAATATTGAATATTGGTCCGATATTAGCCTGAAAACGAATATAGGATTCAAATTTCCGGTTTTTTCAGATTTTTAAAAAAAAAATTTTTTTTTTTTTTTTTTTTCTTTCAATTAATTTTTGTATTGATTTCATTCAATTGTAGAATACTGTAGACATTACGTTGAAGGTTAAAATGTATGTAACCAATTGGTTAATAATAAATGGGTCAGTTTTTCTCATACCTACTGTTGCTCACTATTGTTCTCTGTTTGAGTAACATCACTTGATCAAACCTTTTCTAACATTCCACACTACAAAATAAGTCATTATTATTTTATTGAAGAAAAGAGAGAGAGAGAAAAAAAAAGTATAATGATATCGGACCAATTTTGGTATCAGCCAATACGCAAGGCTGCAATATCGGTATCATATCGGAAATGAAAAAGTTTTTAACCTTTTTTTCGATAAAGGTTACAGTTTTTACCCCTTTTTAGGGGGCTGAACATTTTTCATTTTCCAAACAGGAAAAGTGTGGGAACTACTGCTCTAAGGCACAATAAAGTGATCAGGAAAAGTAATTCTAATTTAAAAGGTCAGCAGCCACAGTGAAAGGAGGATGATTTAAATGTTCTTCCTAATGTCACGTATCACACTCTCCAATGCTCCGAAAAGAGAAATTGAGGATAAACCCTGTGAAAGAGGGAAAGCTCAGGTATTATTTAGGCATCGTAATGTTCTGCTCCTCAGTCACAGAGGATTTAATCTGCTCCAGACGTGATCCCATCACACTCCTGTCCTTTCTCTCCATCGAGTAAATGTCTTTGGATAGTTTTTATTTCTATGGACAGGTGGGGAAATGCCTTCGACATCTTGTGCACACTAAAAAAAATTGGATTAACAAGGTTTGATCTTAAGCTATTTAGGGACAAGCACAGCTTCTGTATGACCATCAAAGTTTAGCATCAGACTTTGTCGATATTTTTAGATTATGGAGTATTTTTGAAGATACAGTCTTTATGTGTTAAAACTAAACCTGCTTCACAATTCTCATGTTAGATCAATTCAGACCTGCCGTCAATGCACTTGTGGGTAAATGCTAATACTTAGCTTAATTTCAATGCAGTCTTTAGAGTTTGCTTTTAAGTGGCTTTACTTAATTCATTATTGATTCCCTGTTTTACCTGTGCTTGGCAATGCATTACTGACATACTGTTAATACATTACTCAGAGGTTTGTGCCTCACTGCTTTTATTACATGGCGTGCCGATACCAGGTTCCTTTACTACACAGCATAATCTGACTTCATGCTTTTAGTCTGCCTTAGAGTCTGCTTTAATAAAAATACAAAGTCTTGCTGTTTGTTTCAGAGAATGAAGCAGCTTCTATCTGTAAGCGGTTTCCTCTTAGACATCAGAGTGGTTTTTACTGATCAAAGCCATAAAGGGAATTGTCATAAAGGCAAATACGCAGGCGGATAACTTAAGCAGGGAAACCAGAGCAGATAAGTTCAAAGGAGATAAAGAAGACAACTGAACTGAGACAAAAATATGATCATCACTAAGGAATACGGAATAAAAAAGACAAATTCTGTTTTAAGAATCCAGAAACTTGCAAAAATCCGGGGTGTTTGAGGAAAGACATGATCAAATGGTGAAGTGAAAGAAAGAAGAACTTGACTGATTAAGGGAAGCACTGCTGCCTGGGGAGATAGCATGCATAATTCATGTGGGTTGTGTTGATGTACATTCGTATGCAGGACACATGCATGAAGGTACATGAATGAATAACAGCAGTTTGAGCCTAAGATGCAGCAGGAAAAGATCCGGAGACACTTTTATAAACATGATGACTTTTTTTTTCAAGTAACTTCATTTAAATGAATATTACAAACTGACGGATACGCGTTAGTGGTTTATGTTGTGTATTATATCAGGTGTACACTGGTTTGTTAAACATAAAGACCCTATTTTAGTAATCCTCCATGGTGATTTTGTTCTCTTCTGCAGAGAGCTGAGAGAAAAGATCCAGCCAGAGATCATGGAGCTGATCAAACAGCAGAGGCTTAATAGGTTGTGTGAAGGAACCTGCTTCAGGAAAATCAGCAGTCGCAGGAGGCAAGGTGAGACGCCTAAAACAGCAGAAGCTGTGTCCACACATGCAAAGTCTGGTCTGTCGTCCACCAAAGACACATCAGAATGCAAAGCTGCATCCATTATGAGGCTCTCCTCCCAGTGCATCATTGTTTGTCAGCATAACCCTTTATATCTATATTTACAGTATATATTACAAAACATTATCACAACTGTAATCAGGTTTTTCTGCCTGCAAGATAATACAAAAATGTATACATTTAAAGCAAAACAAAAAGCTTTTCTGACACTCCAGTGGTCCGGGGTCCAAATGCAGCACATGGTCTAATTTTTTGCGGCCCCTAAAGTGAATGTACAAAATGACTCAACAAATATAGACAAAATGACCACCCCGCCAGCAATAGACCGACAAGCAGGCGTACCCAAGCACCGCTACCCCGCACAAATCCCACCAGCACAGTCCCGTGACGTTTGGAAACTTAAAACTCTGGTTATCAGTGTCCACACTCAAACACAAAACAGGAGTTTTCCCAAATCTTCACTTTGGTCGGAGTTTTCCAAAAGCCCAGTTTGTAATGACCTTATCCTGGGTTTTTGTGTGGATGACCGGCCAAACCGTAGAAAATGTTCTAGCAGATACCCGGCTATGTGTGGACGGTGTCTTAATGCTCAGATCGGTTTTTATTTTAAATACTGACATGAATGTTGATAATGTCGCCCTTTGATAAGATAAATTGGCCATGGCTGCTATAGTTCCAAATGTTAAGAGAAGGAAGAAGCTATCTGAAGGATGTGATAAAGACGACGACGCAGTGCATTAATCATAAATAGACAACATTACTCCAGCAATTTAATGATGTTATTCATGTTTTCTTCATCCTCTAAAGCACAATAGAGTGATCAAGAAGAAGAATTCAAATTTAACAGGTCAGCAGCCAGAGTTGAAGGAGCAGGATTTCAATATTCTTCTTAATGGCACATTTCACACACTCAAACTCTCCCAAAGGAGAAATTGAGGATGAACCCGTGAAACCTGTGAAAGAGGGAAAGCTCAGGTATTATTTAGGCAGCGTAATGTTCTGCTCCTCAGTCACAGAGGATTTAATCTGCTCCAGACGCGATCCCATCACACTCCTGTCCTTCTTCTCCCTCTTCCCTTCACCATCCTCTATCGTTCTCCTCCCACATAAAAATGTATGAAGTAAAAACCTCAGATTGAGGGTTTGTATGCTGCTATTGCTGCACTGTCATCAGCGGCAGAATTTGCACTTTTCAATGATTGGAATCAAACCGAGCACAACCTGGGAGAGTTTTTTTTTTTCTTTCTTTCTCCCCCCTGTATTCGTGTGCACTGACTTTTTAAAACCTGATCACGCCTCGTAATGGCAGCTGTCATCCACAGAGCAGGGTTGCAAATAAATGGAGCTGAAAAGACACACAGATGAAAGGTTTTGATTAAAAAATATTTTGCAGGCTGAGACGTGTCGGTGGATAGTGTCGGAGTGTCTGATCAGCTTCTCTGCTCGTGGTCACCTGATTTGGTACGGTACATCTTGCATTTTAGCAGTGGGTGGGCTCGTATTACAGTTTTATAGTAATTACTTTAGGAAAGTGAAGGCTCGCGCATGGAGCCATTCACATGGAATAAAACGCATTAGCCATAGAGGAACACAGTTTTATTGTAGCTCGCATCGTTATGGGGCCACATGGGCTTTAACCAACTGTAGGTTTCACTTTAGGAGCAACCCAGTGACCATTTCTCTTTCTCCTCCTCTGTTACACTCTCACAAGCTTTAAAACACTCATAACTGTTCTTTTGTGTCACGGTCTTGTTCTCACGTCTGTAGCATAAACACTTTCATCCATTAAAAAGTGCGCCGCACAATCTTTTACTTATTCTTTGCATTTTCAAGCAGACAAAAAAAGTCCTTAAACAGAAACAACATGATAAGCTAAGATAGGAGTTGTGTTGTTGAGTATTAAATCATTAGCGTTGCTCAACTCTCTCAATCAATACATTACTCAGGGTCTGCATAAGCCAACGTTTCTTAATAACTGTGTAGTTGTTCTTCAGCGCAGATTGTGCCTTCAATTTGCAAACCTTACAAAAAGTTGTAAAGTTCGTTTTTTGGAAGTATCCCTTTAAATATCTTTGAAACCATAGGAAAACTGATAACTTTAAAGTAAACAATGCATACTAAGATTGTATAGAAGTCAGACTTAGACACAGAGGGGCGAATTCATAAAGATTTAGGGGTATTAAAACGTGTGAGAATGTCACTCCACGCGCTAATAAGGAGTACAAACTCCAGGCAATCAGGACTGAATGTCTTCAGTGCGTCAGAACGTGCCCTCAATCCATTTACCACATTTCCCTCTGATGAATATGTAAAGTAGGCGGATCCCATAAGGGGCGCAAGAAAATGGGAGGAGGACATGCAAATACATTAATTCAGTGGGTGCAATGCAATTCATAAAATCTGGAACTGTTTGCAGTGATTGTTTTAGCACCGGAAAGTAGTACGACTGACAAGCAGGTACAAACAGACACGCAGAGATCCGCTGCAGTAAATGTTTGCACAAAACACAGCAGAGATGGAAAAAAGGCTCTAGTTAACCTTTCTAGTATAAGAAAATAATTCAAATGAAACAATAGTCAATATTACCAGCCACTGAATGAGAAAATAAAGTGTGAGTGAAGTGTGTGTGAGGGAGAGAAAACGCTGCACACCCGCGGCGGTTCGTGTGTGGAGTCTAGTGTGTGTGTGTGACCCGATGTGGTGCAGAGAGAATGCTGTGCACGGAGCCCATGGATGTCGCTACGGACACAAAGGAAGGAGCATCTGGCCAAAATCAGCTGAACAGATGCGTACTTTACGCAGCGATGGTACAATATTCACAAATGGGAGCGTACGCGACTACTCAGGAGCTCAGACCTTTCATTCTTCAAATGGTGCTGACTGATTGAGTGCATTAACTCAGATCAATGGCAGATCAATAGGAATGTTTCTGTCCAAATCTGCCTGTTTTTCATGGACTGATCAGAGTTACAGGACCTGACGGACCACCCACATTAAAATAAGGGGAAAAATATTGTTAGGTTTTAAAAATGTCTTTTTTAAAGACATTTTATTTGTTTATTTAGTTTTCTACGTTATTAAATGTTTGTGCAGGAGATATAGAAGTCCATCTGACTCCAATTTAACTTCCTCAAATGTCATTGTGTGCTTCTGTGCACTCACGTCTCCACATTGAACAAGCAAAATGCTTAAAAAAGGCGGTCTCCACCACTTCCGCATGTGAATTAATCATTGCTGCAATCCTAGTGAATTTCTCGCAGCAGGTGAGGAAACTACATTACCAAAGGACTTAGGGAAGCAACTGGTATAACACACAGAGTAGGGTTTCCGATATGAAATAGAGTAAAACTTTGACTGAATATTTTGATGTAAACAAGGATTTTTGGACCTAAAAATCCAAAATACTATATGTACAGTACATACTACATATGCCATTTCAAACACTTTGGCTATGTTCGAAATGGCACATTCCTCACTATGCACTACAAATTCAATGAGTATGTACAGTCTACTATATATTACTACTACTGTATGATTAAGATGATGACCGTTCCCACTGAAGTACGTATACTTCCAAGTTTCCCAAGATGCATTTGGAACCTACAACGACAAAAACCTAAAGCACACTGAGGCTAAATACTTCCATTGATTCACCACCTTTGAAGATTCTGAAAACATTTTAAGCGAGAAAGTGACCAAGTAGAATATCAACATATGGTCATTTGATCCATAAAACTTGCAGAAACACCTTTAATGCCCAGATTGCAGAGATTTTCAGAGACCAGTGATTGTACCACTGACAAAACGTCTGGTTAACTTCAAAACAAGAGCCATATTTACAAAAGCGTTAAAAAAAAAACTAATGGAAGACAAGAAGAGATGCTTTTGTTTTGAAAAGTACAATACAATAATATAGTATACATCCAGGTATTTCTCACATACTCAATCTTTTCAAAGCATCTAATGTGAACACACTACATACTCATTTTGACGTCAGACTTGGTATGAGTAGTACGTTCGTATGTGATTTCGAACACAGCCTTTGACTGTTAATTTATTTTTAAATGGGGCCAATAAAGTAAAAATGTGGCATCATCTCAGACGAGCCTGTTACTGTTGAATCACTGATAAAATGGAGGCCGACTGTAGCTTCAGTCGTGCCTTTGGTGCTCCTCCCCCTGCCGAGCGTTGTGGGCCATCTGTGGCTTTTCCTTAAGGCCTTTTTTTGTTGTTGTTTTCAGCATACATTTTTTTGCTGCTAATTTCCTCTCCTGTTGATAACTCATGCAAATCTATACCCTTCAGATGCCTTTTGCCAGCTGCTGCTGATTCCAGAGCTCTAATAAACCATCCTCTTCTGCTCTTGTGTTTTTATTTTATCCTTTTTTTTTATGTTTTCCAGATAAGTTTTGGTATTGCCGTCTGTCTCCGAATCATAAAGTCCTGCACTATGGAGATCTGGAGGAGAGCCCACAGGGCGAAGTGCCTCACGACTCTTTACAGGACAAACGTGAGTGTTAAGTGAATTCAGCGGAAGCCTTATGTAATAATAATATGCATTTTAAATACCTAACTGTGAGCTGTTTCCTGCAATATTTATTCAAATAGGCATTTCACAATAAATAAATGAAGTGTTCGTAAAATATTTACTATGAAAAAAACAGTTTATATCTTTCGAATCATCTTCTACACACAAGTACTGCAGCTGGTGCTGTTTTGCGTGTTGTTTCCTGTTGTTGTGATTAGTGTGGGCTTACCTGTGTCGTCCCTGCAGTGCCTGTGGCTGATATCAAAGCTGTTATCACCGGCAAAGACTGTCCTCACATGAAGGAGAAGGGAGCCCTGAAGCAAAACAAGGTGTGCGCGCGCATGTGTTTGTCTGTGTGTGTGTGTGTGTATGTGTGTGTGTTTGCCTAGACACGTGGGTCGAGAGCATGATATTCCATGTGAAGGTTTGCAGCATCATGTTGGTTATGTAATTTTTGCTTTGGGAAATAACACAATATTTCACATATGAGCGAGTGTGAGCACAAATAAATCTCTGAATAGTCCCTTCGGTGCTGATGAAGGTCAAATTGGAGCCACCAATCATACCGGGTGTCATTTCTGTGCTAGAGTAGTAACATGTGAACAAAGTAAAGACTCTAAAACACATCCTCTTTAATATTTGCTTTGCCTGCACCGATGTGGCTGTGATGTATTCCATCTTGGATGAATAGCCTTGAAGACAAAGGAGGACACCTCATCCCTACTTTGTCTTCTTTATCACCTTATCAATGAGCACTAGTCCAGGAGAATGGCCTGGAGGTGGTCTGCATAATGTCTAGCAAACCTGCTTCAGTCCTTTCAATGAGAACATAAGCACATTTCATTACTCACCGTTAAGTGGCCAGTTAATGTCACCTCTATGGACGGAAGCTGGAATTTGAATCAGACTCACAGCAGGAAGGCTGGAACAGAAAAGTCACTGATCTAAGTTTAAACTCTCTCAAATATCCGTCACAGCAAACAATCTTTCCCACCTATGATTTTCTGTAAGCTGGCCACGTTTGATCTGAAAGTCTGATAGACACGCAGCTGTGCCATATTTATAAATCCCACCTCTCAGTCGTGTGTGTAGACTTTTCATGGTTGAAGGGTTTATGATGAGCATAGTTAAATCCATGTTCTGCTGTATTCACTAATGTTCTTGTCTGAATGGTGTCCTATTTTCTGCGTGAATGATCGTCGATGTATAACTTGCAGGTGTAGATTAGTGCAACTACATTAGAATTCAACTGCTTATGAAAAACATCGGAGCAAAGAAGTGATCTTATAAAATGCAGGTATATACCTTAACGTTTGAGCACCCTTAAACTGTTATACATCATTAAAATGCCACAGGGAATGCCCGTTGAGTATATGACCTTTATTATAACAGCTGTCCACCCACCTTGATGAAATGAAAACTCTAAAAATAGCAGGAAGATGCCTAATCTGCAAGACTCTTAACTTTAGTCCTTCATGGGCCAAGCAGTCCTCCACACTCTGCTTTAGGGCCCCAAGGAGTGAGAGGATCTGTTGGTATCTATTGACGCAGCATCTGCCTGCCCCATTGTTGATTGATCGACGTCACAAGCACTGTTGCTATTTACAGAGCGAGACTTTTTAAGTGTTGCCACGGGCTACCAGGTGCCGCTGGGCACCTCATTGGGGATCACAGCCTCACAGCCCAATCATCGCAATACACTGGAAGACTTCCTTTATGAACCATTAGATCAGCAGATCACATTGGATGAGCAAAATACTCTATGTTGTCCTCCCCTGGTCAATGTGAGAGCAAAGAGAAAATAAGTCTTCCAGTCCCACAGAACAAGGGATGTGGAGATGGGAAGTCTAAAGTAAAACTGGGCTCCTAAAAGGGTGGACTATCTTACATAAAAAATACATCAAAGTACTATTTCTCCAATTCAATTCAATTAAATTTTATTTGCATAGCGCAATTTACAACAAAGACATCTCAATACGCTTATCAAAATCTAAAATTCATAATAAGAAAGAGAAAACCCAACAAGATCCACATGAACATGCATTTAGCGTCAGTGGGAAGAAACAACTCCCTTTTAACAGGAAAACATTTTCAGCAGAACCAGGTTCAGAGGTGGTAGCCATCTGCCTCGACTGGTTGGGGTCAGTGGACAGAAGTACCACAGAACAGGATTGAGAGATGGAACATCAGAGTGTACCAGACTAGTTGAGAGACAAATTGCACTTTAGGGCTACATTGTATATGACATTACATTATTATGTTTTGTGCAGGAGTAGGGGTACATGGCTTCAGGTTAAATGTCTGAAGGGGTACGGGACTACGAAGAGTTTGGGAAACACTAGTCTAGTTCATAACAGCAGTGTTTACAGACACATTTCTTTCCAGAATTGCGGTTTAAGAGAGCGACTTCATGAAGAGTTTGTGATAAGCATAAACTTTATTTGAAAGAGTGTGTCAGGAAATTGTGAAATCTAAAAGGGCGCCTAAGCATTCAGATTTTTGACATTTAACTTCAAAATGAGCTAGCCAGCATGTTATTGTTATATTGGCTGTTAGCTTGAAGCGCACAGGGAAACAAATAAACAATGTTTTATTTAGAGCATCACTATATGAGCTTTGTGTTAACTTTAGTTGGCTGATGCTGCTGCTACTCCAGGGCGGTGGTGGTGTTGTTTTAAAGCAGTCAGATAGTCTCAACACTTGTATCTTTATCAGCTTCAGTCTCAAAACTCTCACCCAATCTTGGCTCTACACTTATTATAGTCACACCTTTATTAATCTTCATATAACTGATACACCATTATTTCACAAAACTGTATCATTTCCTGTCCTGATATGTGATACATGAAACAAGCCTGAGAAGAGAATAAATCCACTTTTATGACAACATTGTAATGTTATCTCAACTGCTCTTTATTTTTTCTTCCCTCCATTTTATTGCCTTTTACCTCAAATCATCCACTTCCTCTTTGTTGTCGGTGTGTGCAACTCCTCCACCATCCTTTCATTCTGTCCTCTCTGCAGGAGGTGTTAGAGCTGGCCTTCTCTGTCCTCTATGAGTCAGACGAATACTTAAACTTTATTGCTCCTGACAAGCATGAGGTAAGCCAGCAGCTGCTGCCACTGGTCGTATTCACCGTGTCAANACTGAATG